>NC_086199.1:34145142-34451739 GCF_035770615.1 Melospiza melodia melodia | reverse complement strand
CCCAGACCAGAGGTGGCACCAGTGCCAAGTCGGGCTGGTTTGATACTATCAAGTGCGTCCTGCAATCTGCCATCCAGAAGCGGGGTAGCTTACTTTTGTTTGCCAGGGAAACGGGCCGAGGTTTGTGTCTGGGGGCCTATGGCTGGGAGTGACCGGCTGGCTCCTGAAAAGCTACGATAGGCAGGATGGTGACCAGACCCATGGTGGCACCAGTGCCAAGTTGGGCTGATTTGATAGTACCAAGTGGCTCCTGCAATCTGCCATCAAAAAATTGGCAGGCGAGTTTTGTTTTCCAGGGAAAAGCGCCGTTGATTTTGTTTGGGGGCCTGTGGGTGGGAGTGGCCGGCTGGCTCCTTAGAATCCACGATACGCAGGATGGTTCCCAGACCAGAGGTGGCACCAGTGCCAAGTCGGGCTAGTTTGATGGTGCAAAGTGGCTCCTGCAATCTGCCATCCAGAAGCGGGGCAGCTTACTTTTGTTTGCCAGGGAAACGGGCCGAGTATTGTTTCTGGGGGCCTATGGCAGGGAGGGACCGGCTGGCTCCTGAAAAGCTACGATAGGCAGGATGGTGACCAGACCCATGGTGGCACCAGTGCCAAGTTGGGCTGATTTGATAGTACCAAGTGGCTCCTGCAATCTGCCATCAAAAAGTTGGCAGGCGAGTTTTGTTTTCCAGGGAAAAGCGCCGTTGTTTGTGTTTGGGGGCCTGTGGCTGGGAGTGGCCGGCTGGCTCCTTAGAATCCACGATACGCAGGATGGTTCCCAGACCAGAGGTGGCACCAGTGCCAAGTCGGGCTGGTTTGATACTACCAAGTGGTTCCTGCAATCTGCCATCCAGAAGCGGGGCAGCTTACTTTTGTTTGCCAGGGAAACGGGCCGAGGTTTGTGTCTGGGGGCCTATGGCTGGGAGTGACCGCCTGGCTCCTGAAAAGCTACGATAGGCAGGATGGTGACCAGACCCATGGTGGCACCAGTGCCAAGTTGGGCTGGTTTGATAGTACCAAGTGGCTCCTGCAATCTGCCATCAAAAAGTTGGCAGGCGAGTTTTGTTTTCCAGGGAAAAGCGCTGTGGTTTGTGTTTGGGGGCCTGTGGCTGGGAGTGGCCGGCTGGCTCCTTAGAACCACGAAACGCAGGATGGTTCCCAGACCAGAGGTCGCACCAGTGCCAAGTCGGGCTGGTTTGATGGTGAAAAGTGGCTCCTGCAATCTGCCATCCAGAAGCGGGATAACTTACTTTTGTTTGCCAGGGAAACGGGCCGAGCTTTTTGTCTGGGGGCCTATGGCTGGGAGTGACCGGCTGGCTCCTGAAAAGCTACGATAGGCAGGATGGTGACCAGACCCATGGTGGCACCAGTGCCAAGTTGGGCTGGTTTGATAGTACCAAGTGGCTCCTGCAATCTGCCATCAAAATGTTGGCAGGCGAGTTTTGTTTTCCAGGGAAAAGTGCCGTTGTTTGTGTTTGGGGGCCTGTGGGTGGGAGTGACCGGCTGGCTCCTTAGAATCCACGATACGCAGGATGGTTCCCAGACCTGAGGTGGCACCAGTGCCAAGTCGGGCTAGTTTGATGGTGCAAAGTGGCTCCTGCAATCTGCCATCCAGAAGCGGGGTAGCTTACTTTTGTTTGCCAGGGAAACGGGCCGAGGTTTTCTCTGGGGGCCTATGGCAGGGAGGGACCGGCTGGCTCCTGAAAAGCTACGATAGGCAGGATGGTGACCAGACCCATGGTGGCACCAGTGCCAAGTTGGGCTGATTTGATAGTAGCAAGTGGCTCCTGCAATCTGCCATCAAAATGTTGGCAGGCGAGTTTTGTTTTCCAGGGAAAAGCGCCGTTGTTTGTGTTTGGTGGCCTGTGGCTGGGAGTGACCGGCTGGCTCCTTAGAATCCACGATACGCAGGATGGTTCCCAGACCCAAGGTGGCACCAGTGCCAAGTTGGGCTGGTTTGATAGTACCAAGTGGTTCCTGCAATCTGCCATCCAGAAGCGGGGCAGCTTACTTTTGTTTGCCAGGGAAACGGGCCGAGGTTTTTCTCTGGGGGCCTATGGCTTGGAGTGACCGGCTAGGTCCTGAAAGGCTACGATAGGCAGGATGGTGACCAGATCCATGGTGGCACCAGTGCCAAGTTGGGCTGGTTTGATAGTACCAAGTGGCTCCTGCAATCTGCCATCAAAATGTTGGCAGGCGAGTTTTGTTTTCCAGGGAAAAGCGCTGTGGTTTGTGTTTGGGGGCCTGTGGCTGGGAGTGGCCGGCTGGCTCCTTAGAATCCACGATACGCAGGATGGTTCCCAGACCAGAGGTGGCACCAGTGCCAAGTCGGGCTGGTTTGATGGTGAAAAGTGGCTCCTGCAATCTGCCATCCAGAAGCGGGATAACTTACTTTTGTTTGCCAGGGAAACGGGCCAAGGTTTTTGTCTGGGGGCCTATGGCTGGGAGTGACCGGCTGGCTCCTGAAAAGCTACGATAGGCAGGATGGTGACCAGACCCATGGTGGCACCAGTGTCAAGTTGGGCGGGTTTGATAGTACCAAGTGGCTCCGGCAATCTGCCATCAAAATTTGGCAGGCGAGGTTTGTTTTCCAGGGAAAAGCGCCGTTGTTTTTGTTTGGGGGCCTGTGGGTGGGAGTGGCCAGATGGCTAATTAGAATCCACGATACGCAGGATGGTTCCCAGACCAGAGGTGGCACCAGTGCCAAGTCGGGCTGGTTTGATGGTGAAAAGTGGCTCCTGCAATCTGCCATCCAGAAGCGGGATAACTTACTTTTGTTTGCCAGGGAAACGGGCCAAGGTTTTTGTCTGGGGGCCTATGGCTGGGAGTGACCGGCTGGCTCCTGAAAAGCTACGATAGGCAGGATGGTGACCAGACCCATGGTGGCACCAGTGTCAAGTTGGGCGGGTTTGATAGTACCAAGTGGCTCCGGCAATCTGCCATCAAAATTTGGCAGGCGAGGTTTGTTTTCCAGGGAAAAGCGCCGTTGTTTTTGTTTGGGGGCCTGTGGGTGGGAGTGGCCGGCTGGCTCCTTAGAATCCACGATACGCAGGATGGTTCCCAGACCAGAGGTGGCACCAGTGCCAAGTCGGGCTAGTTTGATGGTGCAAAGTGGCTCCTGCAATCTG
Organism: Melospiza melodia melodia; assembly: GCF_035770615.1. Lineage (NCBI taxonomy): Eukaryota > Metazoa > Chordata > Aves > Passeriformes > Passerellidae > Melospiza > Melospiza melodia. Next base: position 34,448,626 of record NC_086199.1, on the reverse strand, counting down.
CCATCCAGAAGCGGGGCAGCTTACTTTTGTTTGCCAGGGAAACGGGCCGAGTATTGTTTCTGGGGGCCTACGGCTGCGAGTGACCGGCTGGCTCCTGAAAAGCTACGATAGGCAGGATGGTGACCAGACCCATGGTGGCACCAGTGCCAAGTTGGGCTGATTTGATAGTACCAAGTGGCTCCTGCAATCTGCCATCAAAAAGTTGGCAGGCGAGTTTTGTTTTCCAGGGAAAAGCGCCGTTGTTTGTGTCTGGGGGCCTGTGGCTGGGAGTGGCCGGCTGGCTCCTTACAATGAACGATACGCAGGATGGTTCCCAGACCTGAGGTGGCACCAGTGCCAAGTCGGGCTAGTTTGATGGTGCAAAGTGGCTCCTGCAATCTGCCATCCAGAAGCGGGGTAGCTTACTTTTGTTTGCCAGGGAAACGGGCCGAGGTTTTTCTCTGGGGGCCTATGGCAGGGAGGGACCGGCTGGCTCCTGAAAAGCTACGATAGGCAGGATGGTGACCAGACCCATGGTGGCACCAGTGCCAAGTTGGGCTGATTTGATAGTAGCAAGTGGCTCCTGCAATCTGCCATCAAAATGTTGGCAGGCGAGTTTTGTTTTCCAGGGAAAAGCGCCGTTGTTTGTGTTTGGTGGCCTGTGGCTGGGAGTGACCGGCTGGCTCCTTAGAATCCACGATACGCAGGATGGTTCCCAGACCCAAGGTGGCACCAGTGCCAAGTTGGGCTGGTTTGATAGTACCAAGTGGTTCCTGCAATCTGCCATCCAGAAGCGGGGCAGCTTACTTTTGTTTGCCAGGGAAACGGGCCGAGGTTTTTCTCTGGGGACCTATGGCTTGGAGTGACCGGCTAGGTCCTGAAAAGATACGATAGGCAGGATGGTGACCAGATCCATGGTGGCACCAGTGCCAAGTTGGGCTGGTTTGATAGTACCAAGTGGCTCCTGCAATCTGCCATCAAAAAGTTGGCAGGCGAGTTTTGTTTTCCAGGGAAAAGCGCTGTGGTTTGTGTTTGGGGGCCTGTGGCAGGGAGTGGCCGGCTGGCTCCTTAGAATCCACGATACGCAGGATGGTTCCCAGACCAGAGGTGGCACCAGTGCCAAGTCGGGCTGGTTTGATGGTGAAAAGTGGCTCCTGCAATCTGCCATCCAGAAGCGGGATAACTTACTTTTGTTTGCCAGGGAAACGGGCCAAGGTTTTTGTCTGGGGGCCTATGGCTGGGAGTGACCGGCTGGCTCCTGAAAAGCTACGATAGGCAGGATGGTGACCAGACCCATGGTGGCACCAGTGTCAAGTTGGGCGGGTTTGATAGTACCAAGTGGCTCCGGCAATCTGCCATCAAAATTTGGCAGGCGAGGTTTGTTTTCCAGGGAAAAGCGCCGTTGTTTTTGTTTGGGGGCCTGTGGGTGGGAGTGGCCAGATGGCTAATTAGAATCCACGATAGGCAGCATGGTTCCCAGACCAGAGGTGGCACCAGTGCCAAGTCGGGCTAGTTTGATGGTGCAAAGTGGCTCCTGCAATCTGCCATCCAGAAGCGGGGCAGCTTACTTTTGTTTGCCAGGGAAACGGGCCGAGTATTGTTTCTGGGGGCCTATGGCAGGGAGGGACCGGCTGGCTCCTGAAAAGCTACGATAGGCAGGATGGTGACCAGACCCATGGTGGCACCAGTGCCAAGTTGGGCTGATTTGATAGTACCAAGTGGCTCCTGCAATCTGCCATCAAAAAGTTGGCAGGCGAGTTTTGTTTTCCAGGGAAAAGCGCCGTTGTTTGTGTTTGGGGGCCTGTGGCTGGGAGTGGACGGATGGCTCCTTAGAACCACGATACGCAGGATGGTTCCCAGACCAGAGGTGGCACCAGTGCCAAGTCGGGCTGGTTTGATACTACCAAGTGGTTCCTGCAATCTGCCATCCAGAAGCGGGGCAGCTTACTTTTGTTTGCCAGGGAAACGGGCCGAGGTTTGTGTCTGGGGGCCTATGGCTGGGAGTGACCGCCTGGCTCCTGAAAAGCTACGATAGGCAGGATGGTGACCAGACCCATGGTGGCACCAGTGCCAAGTTGGGCTGGTTTGATAGTACCAAGTGGCTCCTGCAATCTGCCATCAAAAAGTTGGCAGGCGAGTTTTGTTTTCCAGGGAAAAGCGCTGTGGTTTGTGTTTGGGGGCCTGTGGCTGGGAGTGGCCGGCTGGCTCCTTAGAACCACGATACGCAGGATGGTTCCCAGACCAGAGGTGGCACCAGTGCCAAGTCGGGCTGGTTTGATACTACCAAGTGGCTCCTGCAATCTGCCATCAAAAAGTTGGCAGGCGAGTTTGTTATCCAGGGAAAAGCGCCGTTGTTTTTGTTTGGGGGCCTGTGGCTGGGAGTGGCCGGCTGGCTCCCTAGAATCCACGATACGCAGGATGGTTCCCAGACCAGAGGTCGCACCAGTGCCAAGTCGGGCTAGTTTGATGGTGAAAAGTGGCTCCTGCAATCTGCCATCCAGAAGCGGGATAACTTACTTTTGTTTGCCAGGGAAACGGGCCGAGGTTTTTCTCTGGGGGCCTATGGCAGGGAGGGACCGGCTGGCTCCTGAAAAGCTACGATAGGCAGGATGGTGACCAGACCCATGGTGGCACCAGTGCCAAGTTGGGCTGATTTGATAGTAGCAAGTGGCTCCTGCAATCTGCCATCAAAATGTTGGCAGGCGAGTTTTGTTTTCCAGGGAAAAGCGCCGTTGTTTGTGTTTTGTGGCCTGTGGCTGGGAGTGACCGGCTGGCTCCTTAGAATCCACGATACGCAGGATGGTTCCCAGACCCAAGGTGGCACCAGTGCCAAGTTGGGCTGGTTTGATAGTACCAAGTGGTTCCTGCAATCTGCCATCCAGAAGCGGGGCAGCTTACTTTTGTTTGCCAGGGAAACGGGCCGAGGTTTTTCTCTGGGGGCCTATGGCTTGGAGTGACCGGCTAGGTCCTGAAAGGCTACGATAGGCAGGATGGTGACCAGATCCATGGTGGCACCAGTGCCAAGTTGGGCTGGTTTGATAGTACCAAGTGGCTCCTGCAATCTGCCATCAAAATGTTGGCAGGCGAGTTTTGTTTTCCAGGGAAAAGCGCTGTGGTTTGTGTTTGGGGGCCTGTGGCTGGGAGTGGCCGGCTGGCTCCTTAGAATCCACGATACGCAGGATGGTTCCCAGACCAGAGGTGGCACCAGTGCCAAGTCGGGCTGGTTTGATGGTGAAAAGTGGCTCCTGCAATCTGCCATCCAGAAGCGGGATAACTTACTTTTGTTTGCCAGGGAAACGGGCCAAGGTTTTTGTCTGGGGGCCTATGGCTGGGAGTGACCGGCTGGCTCCTGAAAACCTACGATAGGCAGGATGGTGACCAGACCCATGGTGGCACCAGTGTCAAGTTGGGCGGGTTTGATAGTACCAAGTGGCTCCGGCAATCTGCCATCAAAATTTGGCAGGCGAGGTTTGTTTTCCAGGGAAAAGCGCCGTTGTTTTTGTTTGGGGGCCTGTGGGTGGGAGTGGCCAGATGGCTAATTAGAATCCACGATACGCAGCATGGTTCCCAGACCTGAGGTGGCACCAGTGCCAAGTCGGGCTGGTTTGATGCTATCAAGTGCGTCCTGCAGTCTGCCATCCAGAAGCGGGGTAGCTTACTTTTGTTTGCCAGGGAAACGGGCCGAGGTTTGTGTCTGGGGGCCAATGGCTGGGAGTGACCGGCTGGCTCCTGAAAAGCTACGATAGGCAGGATGGTGACCAGACCCATGGTGGCACCAGTGCCAAGTTGGGCTGGTTTGATAGTACCAAGTGGCTCCTGCAATCTGCCATCAAAAAATTGGCAGGCGAGTTTTGTTTTCCAGGGAAAAGCGCCGTTGTTTTTGTTTGGGGGCCTGTGGGTGGGAGTGGCCGGCTGGCTCCTTAGAATCCACGATACGCAGGATGGTTCCCAGACCAGAGGTGGCACCAGTGCCAAGTCGGGCTAGTTTGATGGTGCAAAGTGGCTCCTGCAATCTGCCATCCAGAAGCGGGGCAGCTTACTTTTGTTTGCCAGGGAAACGGGCCGAGTATTGTTTCTGGGGGCCTACGGCTGCGAGTGACCGGCTGGCTCCTGAAAAGCTACGATAGGCAGGATGGTGACCAGACCCATGGTGGCACCAGTGCCAAGTTGGGCTGATTTGATAGTACCAAGTGGCTCCTGCAATCTGCCATCAAAAAGTTGGCAGGCGAGTTTTGTTTTCCAGGGAAAAGCGCCGTTGTTTGTGTCTGGGGGCCTGTGGCTGGGAGTGGCCGGCTGGCTCCTTACAATGAACGATACGCAGGATGGTTCCCAGACCTGAGGTGGCACCAGTGCCAAGTCGGGCTAGTTTGATGGTGCAAAGTGGCTCCTGCAATCTGCCATCCAGAAGCGGGGTAGCTTACTTTTGTTTGCCAGGGAAACGGGCCGAGGTTTTTCTCTGGGGGCCTATGGCAGGGAGGGACCGGCTGGCTCCTGAAAAGCTACGATAGGCAGGATGGTGACCAGACCCATGGTGGCACCAGTGCCAAGTTGGGCTGATTTGATAGTAGCAAGTGGCTCCTGCAATCTGCCATCAAAATGTTGGCAGGCGAGTTTTGTTTTCCAGGGAAAAGCGCCGTTGTTTGTGTTTGGGGGCCTGTGGCAGGGAGTGGCCGGCTGGCTCCTTAGAATCCACGATACGCAGGATGGTTCCCAGACCAGAGGTGGCACCAGTGCCAAGTCGGGCTGGTTTGATGGTGAAAAGTGGCTCCTGCAATCTGCCATCCAGAAGCGGGATAACTTACTTTTGTTTGCCAGGGAAACGGGCCAAGGTTTTTGTCTGGGGGCCTATGGCTGGGAGTGACCGGCTGGCTCCTGAAAAGCTACGATAGGCAGGATGGTGACCAGACCCATGGTGGCACCAGTGTCAAGTTGGGCGGGTTTGATAGTACCAAGTGGCTCCGGCAATCTGCCATCAAAATTTGGCAGGCGAGGTTTGTTTTCCAGGGAAAAGCGCCGTTGTTTGTGTTTGGGGGCCTGTGGGTGGGAGTGGCCAGATGGCTAATTAGAATCCACGATAGGCAGCATGGTTCCCAGACCTGAGGTGGCACCAGTGCCAAGTCGGGCTGGTTTGATACTATCAAGTGCGTCCTGCAATCTGCCATCCAGAAGCGGGGTAGCTTACTTTTGTTTGCCAGGTAAACGGGCCGAGGTTTGTGTCTGGGGGCCTATGGCTGGGAGTGACCGGCTGGCTCCTGAAAAGCTACGATAGGCAGGATGGTGACCAGACCCATGGTGGCACCAGTGCCAAGTTGGGCTGGTTTGATAGTACCAAGTGGCTCCTGCAATCTGCCATCAAAAAATTGGCAGGCGAGTTTTGTTTTCCAGGGAAAAGCGCCGTTGTTTTTGTTTGGGGGCCTGTGGGTGGGAGTGGCCGGCTGGCTCCTTAGAATCCACGATACGCAGGATGGTTCCCAGACCAGAGGTGGCACCAGTGCCAAGTCGGGCTAGTTTGATGGTGCAAAGTGGCTCCTGCAATCTGCCATCCAGAAGCGGGGCAGCTTAATTTTGTTTGCCAGGGAAACGGGCCTAGTATTGTTTCTGGGGGCCTACGGCTGCGAGTGACCGGCTGGCTCCTGAAAAGCTACGATAGGCAGGATGGTGACCAGACCCATGGTGGCACCAGTGCCAAGTTGGGCTGATTTGATAGTACCAAGTGGCTCCTGCAATCTGCCATCAAAAAGTTGGCAGGCGAGTTTTGTTTTCCAGGGAAAAGCGCCGTTGTTTGTGTTTGGGGGCCTGTGGCTGGGAGTGGACGGATGGCTCCTTAGAACCACGATACGCAGGATGGTTCCCAGACCAGAGGTGGCACCAGTGCCAAGTCGGGCTGGTTTGATAGTACCAAGTGGTTCCTGCAATCTGCCATCCAGAAGCGGGATAACTTACTTTTGTTTGCCAGGGAAACGGGCCGAGCTTTTTGTCTGGGGGCCTATGGCTGGGAGTGACCGGCTGGCTCCTGAAAAGCTACGATAGGCAGGATGGTGACCAGACCCATGGTGGCACCAGTGCCAAGTTGGGCTGGTTTGATAGTACCAAGTGGCTCCTGCAATCTGCCATCAAAATGTTGGCAGGCGAGTTTTGTTTTCCAGGGAAAAGTGCCGTTGTTTGTGTTTGGGGGCCTGTGGGTGGGAGTGACCGGCTGGCTTCTTAGAATCCACGATACGCAGGATGGTTCCCAGACCAGAGGTCGCACCAGTGCCAAGTCGGGCCAGTTTGATGGTGCAAAGTGGCTCCTGCAATCTGCCATCCAGAAGCGGGGCAGCTTACTTTTGTTTGCCAGGGAAACGGGCCGAGGTTTGTGTCTGGGGGCCTATGGCTGGGAGTGACCGGCTGGCTCCTGAAAAGCTACGATAGGCAGGATGGTGACCAGACCCATGGTGGCACCAGTGCCAAGTTGGGCTGATTTGATAGTACCAAGTGGCTCCTGCAATCTGCCATCAAAAAGTTGGCAGGCGAGTTTTGTTTTCCAGGGAAAAGCGCCGTTGTTTGTGTCTGGGGGCCTGTGGCTGGGAGTGGCCGGCTGGCTCCTTACAATGAACGATACGCAGGATGGTTCCCAGACCTGAGGTGGCACCAGTGCCAAGTCGGGCTAGTTTGATGGTGCAAAGTGGCTCCTGCAATCTGCCATCCAGAAGCGGGGTAGCTTACTTTTGTTTGCCAGGGAAACGGGCCGAGGTTTTTCTCTGGGGGCCTATGGCAGGGAGGGACCGGCTGGCTCCTGAAAAGCTACGATAGGCAGGATGGTGACCAGACCCATGGTGGCACCAGTGCCAAGTTGGGCTGATTTGATAGTAGCAAGTGGCTCCTGCAATCTGCCATCAAAATGTTGGCAGGCGAGTTTTGTTTTCCAGGGAAAAGCGCCGTTGTTTGTGTTTGGTGGCCTGTGGCTGGGAGTGACCGGCTGGCTCCTTAGAATCCACGATACGCAGGATGGTTCCCAGACCCAAGGTGGCACCAGTGCCAAGTTGGGCTGGTTTGATAGTACCAAGTGGTTCCTGCAATCTGCCATCCAGAAGCGGGGCAGCTTACTTTTGTTTGCCAGGGAAACGGGCCGAGGTTTTTCTCTGGGGGCCTATGGCTTGGAGTGACCGGCTAGGTCCTGAAAAGCTACGATAGGCAGGATGGTGACCAGATCCATGGTGGCACCAGTGCCAAGTTGGGCTGGTTTGATAGTACCAAGTGGCTCCTGCAATCTGCCATCAAAAAGTTGGCAGGCGAGTTTTGTTTTCCAGGGAAAAGCGCTGTGGTTTGTGTTTGGGGGCCTGTGGCAGGGAGTGGCCGGCTGGCTCCTTAGAATCCACGATACGCAGGATGGTTCCCAGACCAGAGGTGGCACCAGTGCCAAGTCGGGCTGGTTTGATGGTGAAAAGTGGCTCCTGCAATCTGCCATCCAGAAGCGGGATAACTTACTTTTGTTTGCCAGGGAAACGGGCCAAGGTTTTTGTCTGGGGGCCTATGGCTGGGAGTGACCGGCTGGCTCCTGAAAAGCTACGATAGGCAGGATGGTGACCAGACCCATGGTGGCACCAGTGTCAAGTTGGGCGGGTTGGATAGTACCAAGTGGCTCCGGCAATCTGCCATCAAAATTTGGCAGGCGAGGTTTGTTTTCCAGGGAAAAGCGCCGTTGTTTTTGTTTGGGGGCCTGTGGGTGGGAGTGGCCAGATGGCTAATTAGAATCCACGATAGGCAGCATGGTTCCCAGACCTGAGGTGGCACCAGTGCCAAGTCGGGCTGGTTTGATACTATCAAGTGCGTCCTGCAATCTGCCATCCAGAAGCGGGGTAGCTTACTTTTGTTTGCCAGGTAAACGGGCCGAGGTTTGTGTCTGGGGGCCTATGGCTGGGAGTGACCGGCTGGCTCCTGAAAAGCTACGATAGGCAGGATGGTGACCAGACCCATGGTGGCACCAGTGCCAAGTTGGGCTGGTTTGATAGTACCAAGTGGCTCCTGCAATCTGCCATCAAAAAATTGGCAGGCGAGTTTTGTTTTCCAGGGAAAAGCGCCGTTGTTTTTGTTTGGGGGCCTGTGGGTGGGAGTGGCCGGCTGGCTCCTTAGAATCCACGATACGCAGGATGGTTCCCAGACCAGAGGTGGCACCAGTGCCAAGTCGGGCTAGTTTGATGGTGCAAAGTGGCTCCTGCAATCTGCCATCCAGAAGCGGGGCAGCTTACTTTTGTTTGCCAGGGAAACGGGCCTAGTATTGTTTCTGGGGGCCTACGGCTGCGAGTGACCGGCTGGCTCCTGAAAAGCTACGATAGGCAGGATGGTGACCAGACCCATGGTGGCACCAGTGCCAAGTTGGGCTGATTTGATAGTACCAAGTGGCTCCTGCAATCTGCCATCAAAAAGTTGGCAGGCGAGTTTTGTTTTCCAGGGAAAAGCGCCGTTGTTTGTGTTTGGGGGCCTGTGGCTGGGAGTGGACGGATGGCTCCTTAGAACCACGATACGCAGGATGGTTCCCAGACCAGAGGTGGCACCAGTGCCAAGTCGGGCTGGTTTGATAGTACCAAGTGGTTCCTGCAATCTGCCATCCAGAAGCGGGGCAGCTTACTTTTGTATGCCAGGGAAACGGGCCGAGGTTTTTTTCTGGGGGCCTATAGCTGGGAGTGACCGGCTGGCTCCTGAAAAGCTACGATAGGCAGGATGGTGACCAAACGCATGGTGGCACCAGTGCCAAGTTGGGCTGATTTGATAGTACCAAGTGGCTCCTGCAATCTGCCATCAAAATGTTGGCAGGCGAGTTTTGTTTTCCAGGGAAAAGCGCCGTTGTTTGTGTTTGGGGGCCTGTGGCTGGGAGTGGCCGGCTGGCTGCTTAGAATCCACGATACGCAGGATGGTTCCCAGACCAGAGGTGGCACCAGTGCCAAGTCGGGCTGGTTTGATACTACCAAGTGCGTCCTGCAATCTGCCATCCAGAAGCGGGGCAGCTTACTTTTGTTTGCCAGGGAAACGGGCCGAGGTTTGTGTCTGGGGGCCTATGGCTGGGAGTGACCGGCTGGCTCCTGAAAAGCTACGATAGGCAGGATGGTGACCAGACCCATGGTGGCACCAGTGCCAAGTTGGGCTGGTTTGATAGTACCAAGTGGCTCCTGCAATCTGCCATCAAAATGTTGGCAGGCGAGTTTTGTTTTCCAGGGAAAAGCGCCGTTGTTTGTGTTTGGGGGCCTGTGGCTGGGAGTGGACGGATGGCTCCTTAGAACCCACGATACACAGCATGGTTCCCAGACCAGAGGTGGCACCAGTGACAAGTCGGGCTGGTTTGATGGTGCAAAGTGGTTCCTGCAATCTGCCATCCAGAAGCGGGGCAGCTTACTTTTGTATGCCAGGGAAACGGGCCGAGGTTTGTGTCTGGGGGCCTATGGCTGGGAGTGACCGGCTGGCTCCTGAAAAGCTACGATAGGCAGGATGGTGACCAGACCCATGGTGGCACCAGTGCGAAGTTGGGCTGATTTGATAGTACCAAGTGGCTCCTGCAATCTGCCATCAAAAAGTTGTCAGGCGAGTTTTGTTTTCCAGGGAAAAGCGCCGTTGTTTGTGTTTGGGGGCCTGTGGCTGGGAGTGGACGGCTGGCTCCTTAGAATCCACGATACGCAGGATGGTTCCCAGACCAGAGGTGGCACCAGTGCCAAGTTGGGCTGGTTGGATAGTACCAAGTGCGTCCTGCAATCTGCCATCCAGAAGCGGGGCAGCTTACTTTTGTTTGCCAGGGAAACGGGCCGAGGTTTGTGTCTCAGGGCCTATGGCTGGGAGTGACCGGCTGGCTCCTGAAAAGCTACGATAGGCAGGATGGTGACCAGACCCATGGTGGCACCAGTGCCAAGTTGGGCTGGTTTCATAGTACCAAGTGGCTCCTGCAATCTGCCATCAAAAAGTTGTCAGGCGAGTTTTGTTTTCCAGGGAAAAGCGCCGTTGTTTGTGTTTGGTGGCCTGTGGCTGGGAGTGACCGGCTGGCTCCTTAGAATCCACGATACGCAGGATGGTTCCCAGACCCAAGGTGGCACCAGTGCCAAGTTGGGCTGGTTTGATAGTACCAAGTGGTTCCTGCAATCTGCCATCCAGAAGCAGGGCAGCTTACTTTTGTTTGCCAGGGAAACGGGCCGAGGTTTTTCTCTGGGGGCCTATGGCTTGGAGTGACCGGCTAGGTCCTGAAAAGCTACGATAGGCAGGATGGTGACCAGATCCATGGTGGCACCAGTGCCAAGTTGGGCTGGTTTGATAGTACCAAGTGGCTCCTGCAATCTGCCATCAAAATGTTGGCAGGCGAGTTTTGTTTTCCAGGGAAAAGCGCCGTTGTTTGTGTCTGGGGGCCTGTGGCTGGGAGTGGCCGGCTGGCTCCTTAGAATCCACGATACGCAGGATGGTTCCCAGACCAGAGGTGGCACCAGTGCCAAGTCGGGCTGGTTTGATGGTGAAAAGTGGCTCCTGCAATCTGCCATCCAGAAGCGGGATAACTTACTTTTGTTTGCCAGGGAAACGGGCCGAGTATTGTTTCTGGGGGCCTATGGCTGCGAGTGACCGGCTGGCTCCTGAAAAGCTACGATAGGCAGGATGGTGACCAGACCCATGGTGGCACCAGTGCCAAGTTGGGCTGATTTGATAGTACCAAGTGGCTCCTGCAATCTGCCATCAAAAAGTTGGCAGGCGAGTTTTGTTTTCCAGGGAAAAGCGCCGTTGTTTGTGTTTGGGGGCCTGTGGCTGGGAGTGGACGGATGGCTCCTTAGAACCACGATACGCAGGATGGTTCCCAGACCAGAGGTGGCACCAGTGCCAAGTCGGGCTGGTTTGATAGTACCAAGTGGTTCCTGCAATCTGCCATCCAGAAGCGGGGCAGCTTACTTTTGTATGCCAGGGAAACGGGCCGAGGTTTTTTTCTGGGGGCCTATAGCTGGGAGTGACCGGCTGGCTCCTGAAAAGCTACGATAGGCAGGATGGTGACCAAACGCATGGTGGCACCAGTGCCAAGTTGGGCTGATTTGATAGTACCAAGTGGCTCCTGCAATCTGCCATCAAAATGTTGGCAGGCGAGTTTTGTTTTCCAGGGAAAAGCGCCGTTGTTTGTGTTTGGGGGCCTGTGGCTGGGAGTGGCCGGCTGGCTGCTTAGAATCCACGATACGCAGGATGGTTCCCAGACCAGAGGTGGCACCAGTGCCAAGTCGGGCTGGTTTGATACTACCAAGTGCGTCCTGCAATCTGCCATCCAGAAGCGGGGCAGCTTACTTTTGTTTGCCAGGGAAACGGGCCGAGGTTTGTGTCTGGGGGCCTATGGCTGGGAGTGACCGGCTGGCTCCTGAAAAGCTACGATAGGCAGGATGGTGACCAGACCCATGGTGGCACCAGTGCCAAGTTGGGCTGGTTTGATAGTACCAAGTGGCTCCTGCAATCTGCCATCAAAAAGTTGGCAGGCGAGTTTGTTATCCAGGGAAAAGCGCCGTTGTTTGTGTTTGGGGGCCTCTGGCTGGGAGTGGCCGGCTGGCTCCTTAGAATCCATTATACGCAGGATGGTTCCCAGACCAGAGGTGGCACCAGTGCCAAGTCGGGCTGGTTTGATGGTGAAAAGTGGCTCCTGCAATCTGCCATCCAGAAGCGGGATGACTTCCTTTTGTTTGCCAGGGAAACGGGCCGAGGTTTTTGTCTGGGGGCCTATGGCTGGGAGTGACCGGCTGGCTCCTGAAAAGCTACGATAGGCAGGATGGTGACCAGACCCATGGTGGCACCAGTGCCAAGTTGGGCTGGTTTGATAGTACCAAGTGGCTCCTGCAATCTGCCATCAAAATGTTGGCAGGCGAGTTTTGTTTTCCAGGGAAAAGTGCCGTTGTTTGTGTTTGGGGGCCTGTGGGTGGGAGTGAACGGCTGGCTCCTTAGAATCCACGATACGCGGGATGGTTCCCAGACAAGAGGTCGCACCAGTGCCAAGTCGGGCCAGTTTGATGGTGCAAAGTGGCTCCTGCAATCTGCCATCCAGAAGCGGGGTAGCTTACTTTTGTTTGCCAGGGAAACGGGCCGAGTTTTGTGTCTGGGGGCCTATGGCTGCGAGTGACCGGCTGGCTCCTGAAAAGCTACGATAGGCAGGATGGTGACCAGACCCATGGTGGCACCAGTGCCAAGTTGGGCTGATTTGATAGTACCAAGTGGCTCCTGCAATCTGCCATCAAAATGTTGGCAGGCGAGTTTTGTTTTCCAGGGAAAAGCGCCGTTGTTTGTGTCTGGGGGCCTGTGGCTGGGAGTGGCCGGCTGGCTCCTTACAATGAACGATACGCAGGATGGTTCCCAGACCTGAGGTGGCACCAGTGCCAAGTCGGGCTAGTTTGATGGTGCAAAGTGGTTCCTGCAATCTGCCATCCAGAAGCGGGGTAGCTTACTTTTGTTTGCCAGGGAAACGGGCCGAGGTTTTTCTCTGGGGGCCTATGGCAGGGAGTGACCGGCTGGCTCCTGAAAAGCTACGATAGGCAGGATGGTGACCAGACCCATGGTGGCACCAGTGCCAAGTTGGGCTGGTTTCATAGTACCAAGTGGCTCCTGCAATCTGCCATCTAAATGTTGGCAGACGAGTTTTGTTTTCCAGGGAAAAGCGCCGTTGTTTGTGTTTGGTGGCCTGTGGCTGGGAGTGACCGGCTGGCTCCTTAGAATCCACGATACGCAGGATGGTTCCCAGACCCAAGGTGGCACCAGTGCCAAGTTGGGCTGGTTTGATAGTACCAAGTGGTTCCTGCAATCTGCCATCCAGAAGCGGGGCAGCTTACTTTTGTTTGCCAGGGAAACGGGCCGAGGTTTTTCTCTGGGGGCCTATGGCTTGGAGTGACCGGCTAGGTCCTGAAAAGCTACGATAGGCAGGATGGTGACCAGATCCATGGTGGCACCAGTGCCAAGTTGGGCTGGTTTGATAGTACCAAGTGGCTCCTGCAATCTGCCATCTAAATGTTGGCAGGCGAGTTTTGTTTTCCAGGGAAAAGCGCCGTTGTTTGTGTCTGGGGGCCTGTGGCTGGGAGTGGCCGGCTGGCTCCTTAGAATCCACGATACGCAGGATGGTTCCCAGACCAGAGGTGGCACCAGTGCCAAGTCGGGCTGGTTTGATGGTGAAAAGTGGCTCCTGCAGTCTGCCATCCAGAAGCGGGATGACTTACTTTTGTTTGCCAGGGAAACGGGCCAAGGTTTTGTCTGGGGGCCTATGGCTGGGAGTGACCGGCTGGCTCCTGAAAAGCTACGATAGGCAGGATGGTGACCAGACCCATGGTGGCACCAGTGTCAAGTTGGGCTGGTTTGATAGTACCAAGTGGCTCAGGCAATCTGCCATCAAAATTTGGCAGGCGAGGTTTGTTTTCCAGGGAAAAGCGCCGTTGTTTTTGTTTGGGGGCCTGTGGCTGGGAGTGGCCAGATGGCTAACTAGAATCCACGATACGCAGCATGGTTCCCAGACCAGAGGTGGCACCAGTGCCAAGTCGGGCTGGTTTGATAGTACCAAGTGGCTCCTGCAATCTGCCATCCAGAAGCGGGGTAGCTTACTTTTGTTTGCCAGGGAAACGGGCCGAGGTTTGTGTCTGGGGGCCTATGGCTGCGAGTGACCGGCTGGCTCCTGAAAAGCTACGATAGGCAGGATGGTGACCAGACCCATGGTGGCACCAGTGCCAAGTTGGGCTGGTTTGATAGTACCAAGTGGCTCCTGCAATCTGCCATCAAAAAATTGGCAGGCGAGTTTTGTTTTCCAGGGAAAAGCGCCGTTGTTTTTGTTTGGGGGCCTGTGGGTGGGAGTGGCCGGCTGGCTCCTTAGAATCCACGATACACAGCATGGTTCCCAGACCAGAGGTGGCACCAGTGCCAAGTCGGGCTAGTTTGATGGTGCAAAGTGGCTCCTGCAATCTGCCATCCAGAAGCGGGGCAGCTTACTTTTGTTTGCCAGGGAAACGGGCCGAGGTTTGTGTCTGGGGGCCTATGGCTGGGAGTGACCGGCTGGCTCCTGAAAAGCTACGATAGGCAGGATGGTGACCAGACCCATGGTGGCACCAGTGCCAAGTTGGGCTGATTTGATAGTACCAAGTGGCTCCTGCAATCTGCCATCAAAAAGTTGGCAGGCGAGTTTTGTTTTCCAGGGAAAAGCGCCGTTGTTTGTGTTTGGGGGCCTGTGGCTGGGAGTGGACGGATGGCTCCTTAGAACCACGATACGCAGGATGGTTCCCAGACCAGAGGTGGCACCAGTGCCAAGTCGGGCTGGTTTGATAGTACCAAGTGGTTCCTGCAATCTGCCATCCAGAAGCGGGGCAGCTTACTTTTGTTTGCCAGGGAAACGGGCCGAGGTTTGTGTCTGGGGGCCTATGGCTGGGAGTGACCGGCTGGCTCCTGAAAAGCTACGATAGGCAGGATGGTGACCAGACCCATGGTGGCACCAGTGCCAAGTTGGGCTGGTTTGATAGTACCAAGTGGCTCCTGCAATCTGCCATCAAAAAGTTGGCAGGCGAGTTTGTTATCCAGGGAAAAGCGCCGTTGTTTGTGTTTGGGGGCCTCTGGCTGGGAGTGGCCGGCTGGCTCCTTAGAATCCATTATACGCAGGATGGTTCCCAGAGCTGAGGTGGCACCAGTGCCAAGTCGGGCTGGTTTGATGGTGAAAAGTGGCTCCTGCAATCTGCCATCCAGAAGCGGGATGACTTCCTTTTGTTTGCCAGGGAAACGGGCCGAGGTTTTTGTCTGGGGGCCTATGGCTGGGAGTGACCGGCTGGCTCCTGAAAAGCTACGATAGGCAGGATGGTGACCAGACCCATGGTGGCACCAGTGCCAAGTTGGGCTGGTTTGATAGTACCAAGTGGCTCCTGCAATCTGCCATCAAAATGTTGGCAGGCGAGTTTTGTTTTCCAGGGAAAAGTGCCGTTGTTTGTGTTTGGGGGCCTGTGGGTGGGAGTGACCGGCTGGCTCCTTAGAATCCACGATACGCGGGATGGTTCCCAGACAAGAGGTCGCACCAGTGCCAAGTCGGGCCAGTTTGATGGTGCAAAGTGGCTCCTGCAATCTGCCATCCAGAAGCGGGGTAGCTTACTTTTGTTTGCCAGGGAAACGGGCCGAGTTTTGTGTCTGGGGGCCTATGGCAGGGAGTGACCGGCTGGCTCCTGAAAAGCTACGATAGGCAGGATGGTGACCAGACCCATGGTGGCACCAGTGCCAAGTTGGGCTGATTTGATAGTACCAAGTGGCTCCTGCAATCTGCCATCAAAATGTTGGCAGGCGAGTTTTGTTTTCCAGGGAAAAGCGCCGTTGTTTGTGTCTGGGGGCCTGTGGCTGGGAGTGGCCGGCTGGCTCCTTACAATGAACGATACGCAGGATGGTTCCCAGACCTGAGGTGGCACCAGTGCCAAGTCGGGCTAGTTTGATGGTGCAAAGTGGTTCCTGCAATCTGCCATCCAGAAGCGTGGTAGCTTACTTTTGTTTGCCAGGGAAACGGGCCGAGGTTTGTGTCTGGGGGCCTATGGCAGAGAGTGACCGGCTGGCTCCTGAAAAGCTACGATAGGCAGGATGGTGACCAGACCCATGGTGGCACCAGTGCCAAGTTGGGCTGGTTTCATAGTACCAAGTGGCTCCTGCAATCTGCCATCTAAATGTTGGCAGGCGAGTTTTGTTTTCCAGGGAAAAGCGCCGTTGTTTGTGTTTGGTGGCCTGTGGCTGGGAGTGACCGGCTGGCTCCTTAGAATCCACGATACGCAGGATGGTTCCCAGACCCAAGGTGGCACCAGTGCCAAGTTGGGCTGGTTTGATAGTACCAAGTGGTTCCTGCAATCTGCCATCCAGAAGCGGGGCAGCTTACTTTTGTTTGCCAGGGAAACGGGCCGAGGTTTTTCTCTGGGGGCCTATGGCTTGGAGTGACCGGCTAGGTCCTGAAAAGCTACGATAGGCAGGATGGTGACCAGATCCATGGTGGCACCAGTGCCAAGTTGGGCTGGTTTGATAGTACCAAGTGGCTCCTGCAATCTGCCATCAAAATGTTGGCAGGCGAGTTTTGTTTTCCAGGGAAAAGCGCCGTTGTTTGTGTCTGGGGGCCTGTGGCTGGGAGTGGCCGGCTGGCTCCTTAGAATCCACGATACGCAGGATGGTTCCCAGACCAGAGGTGGCACCAGTGCCAAGTCGGGCTGGTTTGATGGTGAAAAGTGGCTCCTGCAATCTGCCATCCAGAAGCGGGATAACTTACTTTTGTTTGCCAGGGAAACGGGCCAAGGTTTTTGTCTGGGGGCCTATGGCTGGGAGTGACCGGCTGGCTCCTGAAAAGCTACGATAGGCAGGATGGTGACCAGACCCATGGTGGCACCAGTGCCAAGTTGGGCTGGTTTGATAGTACCAAGTGGCTCCTGCAATCTGCCATCAAAAAGCTGGCAGGCGAGTTTTGTTTTCCAGGGAAAAGCGCCGTTGTTTTTGTTTGCGGGCCTGTGGGTGGGAGTGGCCGGCTGGCTCCTTAGAATCCACGATACACAGCATGGTTCCCAGACCAGAGGTGGCACCAGTGCCAAGTCGGGCTAGTTTGATGGTGCAAAGTGGCTCCTGCAATCTGCCATCCAGAAGCGGGGCAGCTTACTTTTGTTTGCCAGGGAAACGGGCCGAGTATTGTTTCTGGGGGCCTATGGCTGGGAGTGACCGGCTGGCTCCTGAAAAGCTACGATAGGCAGGATGGTGACCAGACCCATGGTGGCACCAGTGCCAAGTTGGGCTGATTTGATAGTACCAAGTGGCTCCTGCAATCTGCCATCAAAAAGTTGGCAGGCGAGTTTTGTTTTCCAGGGAAAAGCGCCGTTGTTTGTGTTTGGGGGCCTGTGGCTGGGAGTGGACGGATGGCTCCTTAGAACCACGATATGCAGGATGGTTCCCAGACCAGAGGTGGCACCAGTGCCAAGTCGGGCTGGTTTGATAGTACAAAGTGGTTCCTGCAATCTGCCATCCAGAAGCGGGGCAGCTTACTTTTGTATGCCAGGGAAACGGGCCGAGGTTTTTGTCTGGGGGCCTATAGCTGGGAGAGACCGGCTGGCTCCTGAAAAGCTACGATAGGCAGGATGGTGACCAAACGCATGGTGGCACCAGTGCCAAGTTGGGCTGATTTGATAGTACCAAGTGGCTCCTGCAATCTGCCATCAAAATGTTGGCAGGCGAGTTTTGTTTTCCAGGGAAAAGCGCCGTTGTTTGTGTTTGGGGGCCTGTGGCTGGGAGTGGCCGGCTGGCTGCTTAGAATCCACGATACGCAGGATGGTTCCCAGACCAGAGGTGGCACCAGTGCCAAGTCGGGCTGGTTTGATACTACCAAGTGCGTCCTGCAATCTGCCATCCAGAAGCGGGGCAGCTTACTTTTGTTTGCCAGGGAAACGGGCCGAGGTTTGTGTCTGGGGGCCTATGGCTGGGAGTGACCGGCTGGCTCCTGAAAAGCTACGATAGGCAGGATGGTGACCAGACCCATGGTGGCACCAGTGCCAAGTTGGGCTGGTTTGATAGTACCAAGTGGCTCCTGCAATCTGCCATCAAAAAGTTGGCAGGCGAGTTTTGTTTTCCAGGGAAAAGCGCCGTTGTTTGTGTTTGGGGGCCTGTGGCTGGGAGTGGACGGATGGCTCCTTAGAATCCACGATACACAGCATGGTTCCCAGACCAGAGGTGGCACCAGTGCCAAGTCGGGCTAGTTTGATGGTGCAAAGTGGTTCCTGCAATCTGCCATCCAGAAGCGGGGCAGCTTACTTTTGTTTGCCAGGGAAACGGGCCGAGGTTTGTGTCTGGGGGCCTATGGCAGGGAGTGACCGGCTGGCTCCTGAAAAGCTACGATAGGCAGGATGGTGACCAGACCCATGGTGGCACCAGTGCCAAGTTGGGCTGATTTGATAGTACCAAGTGGCTCCTGCAATCTGCCATCAAAAAGTTGGCAGGCGAGTTTTGTTTTCCAGGGAAAAGCGCCGTTGTTTGTGTTTGGGGGCCTGTGGCTGGGAGTGGACGGCTGGCTCCTTAGAATCCACGATACGCAGGATGGTTCCCAGACCAGAGGTGGCACCAGTGCCAAGTTGGGCTGGTTTGATAGTACCAAGTGCGTCCTGCAATCTACCATCCAGAAGGGGGCAGCTTACTTTTGTTTGCCAGGGAAACAGGCCGAGGTTTGTGTCTCAGGGCCTATGGCTGGGAGTGACCGGCTGGCTCCTGAAAAGCTACGATAGGCAGGATGGTGACCAGACCCATGGTGGCACCAGTGCCAAGTTGGGCTGGTTTGATAGTACCAAGTGGCTCCTGCAATCTGCCATCAAAAAGTTGGCAGGCGAGTTTGTTATCCAGGGAAAAGCGCCGTTGTTTGTGTTTGGGGGCCTCTGGCTGGGAGTGGCCGGCTGGCTCCTTAGAATCCATGATACGCAGGATGGTTCCCAGACCAGAGGTGGCACCAGTGCCAAGTCGGGCTGGTTTGATGGTGAAAAGTGGCTCCTGCAATCTGCCATCCAGAAGCGGGATGACTTACTTTTGTTTGCCAGGGAAACGGGCCGAGGTTTTTGTCTGGGGGCCTATGGCTGGGAGTGACCGGCTGGCTCCTGAAAAGCTATGATAGGCAGGATGGTGACCAGACCCATGGTGGCACAAGTGCCAAGTTGGGCTGGTTTGATAGTACCAAGTGGCTCCTGCAATCTGCCATCAAAAAGTTGGCAGGCGAGTTTTGTTTTCCAGGGAAAAGTGCCGTTGTTTGTGTTTGGGGGCCTCTGGCTGGGAGTGGCCGGCTGGCTCCTTAGAATCCATGATACGCAGGATGGTTCCCAGACCAGAGGTGGCACCAGTGCCAAGTCGGGCTAGTTTGATGGTGCAAAGTGGCTCCTGCAATCTGCCATCCAGAAGCGGGGTAGCTTACTTTTGTTTGCCAGGGAAACGGGCCGAGGTTTGTGTCTGGGGGCCTATGGCTGCGAGTGACCGGCTGGCTCCTGAAAAGCTACGATAGGCAGGATGGTGACCAGACCCATGGTGGCACCAGTGCCAAGTTGGGCTGATTTGATAGTAGCAAGTGGCTCCTGCAATCTGCCATCAAAAAGTTGGCAGGCGAGTTTTGTTTTCCAGGGAAAAGCGCCGTTGTTTGTGTCTGGGGGCCTGTGGCTGGAGTGGCCGGCTGGCTCCTTACAATGAACGATACGCAGGATGGTTCCCAGAGCTGAGGTGGCACCAGTGCCAAGTCGGGCTAGTTTGATGGTGCAAAGTGGCTCCTGCAATCTGCCATCCAGAAGCGGGGTAGCTTACTTTTGTTTGCCACGGAAACGGGCCGAAATATTTGTCTAGGGGCCTCTGGCTGGGGGTGGCTGGCTGGCTCCTGAAAAGCTACGATAGGCAGGATGGTGACCAGACCCATGGTGGCACCAGTGCCAAGTTGGGCTGGTTTGATAGTACCAAGTGGCTCCTGCAATCTGCCATCAAAAAGTTGTCAGGCGAGTTTTGTTTTCCAGGGAAAAGCGCCGTTGTTTGTATTTGGGGGCCTGTGGCTGGGAGTGGCCGGCTGGCTCCTTTGAACCCACGATACGCAGGATGGTTCCCAGACCCAAGGTGGCACCAGTGCCAAGTCGGGCTGGTTTGATACTACCAAGTGCGTCCTGCAATCTGCCATCCAGAAGCGGGGCAGCTTAATTTTGTTTGCCAGGGAAACGGGCCGTGGGTTTTGTTTGGGGTCCTATGGCTGAGAGTGGCCGGCTGGCTCCTGAAAATCCACGCTAGGCAGCATGGTTCCCAGATGCAAGGTGGCACCAGTGCCAAGTCGGGCTGGTTTGATGGTGCAAAGTGGCTCCTGCAATCTGCCATCCAGAAGCGGGGCAGCTGATTTTTGTTTGCCAGGGAAAAATTCCGTGGATTGTTTTTGGGGGCATATTGCTGGGAGTGGCCGGCTGGCTCCTTAAAGTGCTCGATACGCATGATGGTTCCCAGGTCCAAGGTGTCACCACTACCAAGTCGGCCTGCGGTTTTAGTATCAAGTTCATCCTGCAATTTGCCATCCAGAAGAGGGGCAGTTGAGTTTTGTTTGCCAGAGAAACGGGCCGAGGTTTCTGTTTGGGGACATATGGCTGAGAGTGGCCGGCTGGCCCCTGAATATCCACGATACACAGCATGGTTCCCAGATCCAAGGTGGCACCAGTGCCAAGTTGGGCTGGTTTGATAGTACCAAGTGTCTCCTGCAATCTGCCATCCAGAAGCGGGGCAGCTTACTTTTGTTTGCCAGAGAAATAGGCCTAGGTTTTTGTCTGGGGGCCTGTGGCTAGGAGTGGCCGGCTGGCTCCTAAGAATCCACGATAAGCAGGATGTTTCCCAGACCCAAGGTGGCACCAGTGCCAAGTCGGGCTGGTTTGATAGTACCAAGTGGCTCCTGCAAACTCCATCAAAAAGTTGGCAGGCGTGTTTTGTTTTCCAGGGAACAGCGCCATTGATTTTGTTTGGGGGCCTGTGGCTGGGAGTGGCCGGCTGGCTCCTTAGAATCCACGATACGCAGGATGGTTCCCAGACCCAAGGTGGCACCAGTGCCAAGTCGGGCTGGTTTGATTACACCAAGTGGCTCCTGCAATCTGCCATCCAGAAGTGAGGCAGCTAAGTTTTGTTTGCCAGAAAAAAGGGCCGTGGTTTTTGTTGGGGGCCTGTGGCTGGGAGTGGCCGGCTGGCTCCTTAGAATCCACCATACGCAGGATGGTTCCCAGACCCAAGGTGGCACCAGTGCCAAGTCGGGCTGGTTTGATAGTACCAAGTGGCTCCTGCAATCTGCCATCCAGAAGCGGTGCAGTTGAGTTTTGTTTGCCAGAGAAAAGGGCCGTGGGTTGTGTTTGGGGGCATATGGCTGGGAGTGGCCGGCTGTCTCATTAAAAAGATCGATACGCAGGATGGTTCCCAGACCCAAGGTGGCACCAGTGCCAAGTCGGGCTGTTTTTATAGTACCAAGTGCGTCCTGCAATTTGCCATCCAGAAGAGGGGCAGTGGAGTTTTGTTTGCCAGAGAATAGCGCCGTTGTTTGTGTTTGGGGGCTTGTGGCTGGGAGTGGCCGACTGGCGCCTTAGAATCTGTTTTACGCAGCATGGTTCCCAGACCAGAGGTGGCACCAGTGCCAAGTTGGGCTGGTTTGATAGTACCAAGTGGCTCCTGCAATCTGCCATCCAGAAGCGGGGCAGCTTACTTTTGTTTGCCAGGGAAACGGGCCGAGGTTTGTGTCTGGGGGCCTATGGCTGGGAGTGACCGGCTGGCTCCTGAAAAGCTACGATAGGCAGGATGGTGACCAGACCCATGGTGGCACCAGTGCCAAGTTGGGCTGATTTGATAGTACCAAGTGGCTCCTGCAATCTGCCATGAAAAAGTTGGCAGGCGAGTTTTGTTTTCCAGGGAAAAGCGCCGTTGTTTGTATTTGGGGGCCTGTGGGTGGGAGTGGCCGGCTGGCTCCTTAGAATCCACGATACGCGGCATGGTTCCCAGACCAGAGGTGGCACCAGTGCCAAGTTGGGCTGGTTTGATAGTACCAAGTGCGTCCTGCAATCTGCCATCCAGAAGCGGGGCAGCTTACTTTTGTTTGCCAGGGAAACGGGCCGAGCTTTGTGTCTCAGGGCCTATGGCTGGGAGTGACCGGCTGGCTCCTGAAAAGCTACGATAGGCAGGATGGTGACCAGACCCATGGTGGCACCAGTGCCAAGTTGGGCTGGTTTGATAGTACCAAGTGGCTCCTGCAATCTGCCATCAAAATGTTGGCAGGCGAGTTTTGTTTTCCAGGGAAAAGTGCCGTTGTTTATGTTTGGGGGCCTGTGGGTGGGAGTGACCGGCTGGCTCCTTAGAATCCACGATACGCAGGATGGTTCCCAGACCAGAGGTCGCACCAGTGCCAAGTCGGGCCAGTTTGATGGTGCAAAGTGGCTCCTGCAATCTGCCATCCAGAAGCGGGGTAGCTTACTTTTGTTTGCCAGGGAAACGGGCCGAGGTTTGTGTCTGGGGGCCTATGGCTGGGAGTGACCGGCTGGCTCCTGAAAAGCTACGATAGGCAGGATGGTGACCAGACCCATGGTGGTACCAGAGCCAAGTTGGGCTGATTTGATAGTACCAAGTGGCTCCTGCAATCTGCCATCAAAAAGTTGGCAGGCGAGTTTTGTTTTCCAGGGAAAAGCGCCGTTGTTTGTGTCTGGGGGCCTGTGGCTGGGAGTGGCCGGCTGGCTCCTTACAATGAACGATACGCAGGATGGTTCCCAGACCTGAGGTGGCACCAGTGCCAAGTCGGGCTAGTTTGATGGTGCAAAGTGGCTCCTGCAATCTGCCATCCAGAAGCGGGGTAGCTTACTTTTGTTTGCCAGGGATACGGGCCGAGGTTTTTCTCTGGGGGCCTATGGCAGGGAGGGACCGGCTGGCTCCTGAAAAGCTACGATAGGCAGGATGGTGACCAGACCCATGGTGGCACCAGTGCCAAGTTGGGCTGATTTGATAGTACCAAGTGGCTCCTGCAATCTGCCATCAAAATGTTGGCAGGCGAGTTTTGTTTTCCAGGGAAAAGTGCCGTTGTTTGTGTTTGGTGGCCTGTGGCTGGGAGTGACCGGCTGGCTCCTTAGAATCCACGATACGCAGGATGGTTCCCAGACCCAAGGTGGCACCAGTGCCAAGTTGGGCTGGTTTGATAGTACCAAGTGGTTCCTGCAATCTGCCATCCAGAAGCGGGATGACTTACTTTTGTTTGCCAGGGAAACGGGCCGAGGTTTTTCTCTGGGGGCCTATGGCTTGGAGTGACCGGCTAGGTCCTGAAAAGCTACGATAGGCAGGATGGTGACCAGATCCATGGTGGCACCAGTGCCAAGTTGGGCTGGTTTGATAGTACCAAGTGGCTCCTGCAATCTGCCATCAAAAAGTTGGCAGGCGAGTTTTGTTTTCCAGGGAAAAGCGCTGTGGTTTGTGTTTGGGGGCCTGTGGCTGGGAGTGGCCGGCTGGCTCCTTAGAATCCACGATACGCAGCATGGTATCCAGACCCAAGGTGGCACCAGTGCCAAGTTTTGCTGGTTTGATGGTGAAAAGTGGCTCCTGCAATCTGCCATCAAAATTTGGCAGGCGAGGTTTTTTTTCCAGGGAAAAGCGCCGTTGTTTTTGTTTGGGGGCCTGTGGGTGGGAGTGGCCAGATGGCTAATTAGAATCCACGATACGCAGCATGGTTCCCAGACCTGAGGTGGCACCAGTGCCAAGTCGGGCTGGTTTGATACTATCAAGTGCGTCCTGCAATCTGCCATCCAGAAGCGGGGTAGCTTACTTTTGTTTGCCAGGGAAACGGGCCGAGGTTTGTGTCTGGGGGCCTATGGCTGGGAGTGACCGGCTGGCTCCTGAAAAGCTACGATAGGCAGGATGGTGACCAGACCCATGGTGGCACCAGTGCCAAGTTGGGCTGGTTTGATAGTACCAAGTGGCTCCTGCAATCTGCCATCAAAAAATTGGCAGGCGAGTTTTGTTTTCCAGGGAAAAGCGCCGTTGTTTTTGTTTGCGGGCCTGTAGGCGGGAGTGGCCGGCTGGCTCCTTAGAATCCACGATACGCAGGATGGTTCCCAGACCAGAGGTGGCACCAGTGCCAAGTCGGGCTAGTTTGATGGTGCAAAGTGGCTCCTGCAATCTGCCATCCAGAAGCGGGGCAGCTTACTTTTGTTTGCCAGGGAAACGGGCCGAGTATTGTTTCTGGGGGCCTATGGCTGCGAGTGACCGGCTGGCTCCTGAAAAGCTACGATAGGCAGGATGGTGACCAGACCCATGGTGGCACCAGTGCCAAGTTGGGCTGATTTGATAGTACCAAGTGGCTCCTGCAATCTGCCATCAAAAAGTTGGCAGGCGAGTTTTGTTTTCCAGGGAAAAGCGCCGTTGTTTGTGTTTGGGGGCCTGTGGCTGGGAGTGGACGGATGGCTCCTTAGAACCACGATACGCAGGATGGTTCCCAGACCAGAGGTGGCACCAGTGCCAAGTCGGGCTGGTTTGATAATACCAAGTGGTTCCTGCAATCTGCCATCCAGAAGCGGGGCAGCTTACTTTTGTTTGCCAGGGAAACGGGCCGAGGTTTGTGTCTGGGGGCCTATGGCTGGGAGTGACCGCCTGGCTCCTGAAAAGCTACGATAGGCAGGATGGTGACCAGACCCATGGTGGCACCAGTGCCAAGTTGGGCTGATTTGATAGTAACAAGTGGCTCCTGCAATCTGCCATCAAAATGTTGGCAGGCGAGTTCTGTTTTCCAGGGAAAAGCGCCGTTGTTTGTGTTTGGGGGCCAGTGGCTGGGAGTGGCCGGCTGGCTCCTTAGAATCCACGATACGCAGGATGGTTCCCAGACCAGAGGTGGCACCAGTGCCAAGTTGGGCTGGTTTGATGGTGAAAAGTGGCTCCTGCAATCTGCCATCCAGAAGCGGGATAACTTACTTTTGTTTGCCAGGGAAACGGGCCGAGCTTTTTGTCTGGGGGCCTATGGCTGCGAGTGACCGGCTGGCTCCTGAAAAGCTACGATAGGCAGGATGGTGACCAGACCCATGGTGGCACCAGTGCCAAGTTGGGCTGGTTTGATAGTACCAAGTGGCTCCTGCAATCTGCCATCAAAAAGTTGGCAGGCGAGTTTGTTATCCAGGGAAAAGCGCCGTTGTTTGTGTTTGGGGGCCAGTGGCTGGGAGTGGCCGGCTGGCTCCTTAGAATCCACGATACGCAGGATGGTTCCCAGACCAGAGGTGGCACCAGTGCCAAGTCGGGCTGGTTTGATGGTGAAAAGTGGCTCCTGCAATCTGCCATCCAGAAGCGGGATAACTTACTTTTGTTTGCCAGGGAAACGGGCCGAGCTTTTTGTCTGGGGGCCTATGGCTGGGAGTGAC
Source organism: Melospiza melodia melodia (assembly GCF_035770615.1). Classification (NCBI taxonomy): domain Eukaryota; kingdom Metazoa; phylum Chordata; class Aves; order Passeriformes; family Passerellidae; genus Melospiza; species Melospiza melodia. The sequence continues at coordinate 34,423,799 of NC_086199.1, read as the reverse complement.
CGGCTGGCTCCTGAAAAGCTACGATAGGCAGGATGGTGACCAGACCCATGGTGGCACCAGTGCCAAGTTGGGCTGATTTGATAGTACCAAGTGGCTCCTGCAATCTGCCATCCAAAATCGGGGGTGCTTACTTTTTTTTGCCAGGGAAACGGGCCGAGGTTTGTGTCTGCGGGCCTATGGCTGGGAGTGACCGGCTGGCTCCTGAAAAGCTACGATAGGCAGGATGGTGACCAGACCCATGGTGGCACCAGTGCCAAGTTGGGCTGATTTGATAGTACCAAGTGGCTCCTGCAATCTGCCATCAAAAAGTTGGCAGGCGAGTTTTGTTTTCCAGGGAATAGCGCCGTTGTTTGTGTTTGGGGGCCTGTGGCTGGGAGTGGCCGGCTGGCTCCTTAGAATCCACGATACGCAGGATGGTTCCCAGACCAGAGGTGGCACCAGTGCCAAGTTGGGCTGGTTTGATAGTACCAAGTGCGTCCTGCAATCTACCATCCAGAAGCGGGGCAGCTTACTTTTGTTTGCCAGGGAAACGGGCCGAGGTTTGTGTCTCAGGGCCTATGGCTGGGAGTGACCGGCTGGCTCCTGAAAAGCTACGATAGGCAGGATGGTGACCAGATCCATGGTGGCACCAGAGCCAAGTTGGGCTAGTTTGATAGTACCAAGTGGCTCCTGCAATCTGCCATCAAAAAGTTGGCAGGCGAGTTTGTTATCCAGGGAAAAGCGCCGTTGTTTGTGTTTGGGGGCCTCTGGCTGGGAGTGGCCGGCTGGCTCCTTAGAATCCATTATACGCAGGATGGTTCCCAGACCAGAGGTGGCACCAGTGCCAAGTCGGGCTGGTTTGATGGTGAAAAGTGGCTCCTGCAATCTGCCATCCAGAAGCGGGATGACTTACTTTTGTTTGCCAGGGAAACGGGCCGAGGTTTTTGTCTGGGGGCCTATGGCTGGGAGTGACCGGCTGGCTCCTGAAAAGCTACGATAGGCAGGATGGTGACCAGACCCATGGTGGCACCAGTGCCAAGTTGGGCTGGTTTGATAGTACCAAGTGGCTCCTGCAATCTGCCATCAAAATGTTGGCAGGCGAGTTTTGTTTTCCAGGGAAAAGTGCCGTTGTTTGTGTTTGGTGGCCTGTGGCTGGGAGTGACCGGCTGGCTCCTTAGAATCCACGATACGCAGGATGGTTCCCAGACCCAAGGTGGCACCAGTGCCAAGTTGGGCTGGTTTGATAGTACCAAGTGGTTCCTGCAATCTGCCATCCAGAAGCGGGATGACTTACTTTTGTTTGCCAGGGAAACGGGCCGAGGTTTTTCTCTGGGGGCCTATGGCTTGGAGTGACCGGCTAGGTCCTGAAAAGCTACGATAGGCAGGATGGTGACCAGATCCATGGTGGCACCAGTGCCAAGTTGGGCTGGTTTGATAGTACCAAGTGGCTCCTGCAATCTGCCATCAAAAAGTTGGCAGGCGAGTTTTGTTTTCCAGGGAAAAGCGCTGTGGTTTGTGTTTGGGGGCCTGTGGCTGGGAGTGGCCGGCTGGCTCCTTAGAATCCACGATACGCAGCATGGTATCCAGACCCAAGGTGGCACCAGTGCCAAGTTTTGCTGGTTTGATGGTGAAAAGTGGCTCCTGCAATCTGCCATCAAAATTTGGCAGGCGAGGTTTTTTTTCCAGGGAAAAGCGCCGTTGTTTTTGTTTGGGGGCCTGTGGGTGGGAGTGGCCAGATGGCTAATTAGAATCCACGATACGCAGCATGGTTCCCAGACCTGAGGTGGCACCAGTGCCAAGTCGGGCTGGTTTGATACTATCAAGTGCGTCCTGCAATCTGCCATCCAGAAGCGGGGTAGCTTACTTTTGTTTGCCAGGGAAACGGGCCGAGGTTTGTGTCTGGGGGCCTATGGCTGGGAGTGACCGGCTGGCTCCTGAAAAGCTACGATAGGCAGGATGGTGACCAGACCCATGGTGGCACCAGTGCCAAGTTGGGCTGGTTTGATAGTACCAAGTGGCTCCTGCAATCTGCCATCAAAAAATTGGCAGGCGAGTTTTGTTTTCCAGGGAAAAGCGCCGTTGTTTTTGTTTGCGGGCCTGTAGGCGGGAGTGGCCGGCTGGCTCCTTAGAATCCACGATACGCAGGATGGTTCCCAGACCAGAGGTGGCACCAGTGCCAAGTCGGGCTAGTTTGATGGTGCAAAGTGGCTCCTGCAATCTGCCATCCAGAAGCGGGGCAGCTTACTTTTGTTTGCCAGGGAAACGGGCCGAGTATTGTTTCTGGGGGCCTATGGCTGCGAGTGACCGGCTGGCTCCTGAAAAGCTACGATAGGCAGGATGGTGACCAGACCCATGGTGGCACCAGTGCCAAGTTGGGCTGATTTGATAGTACCAAGTGGCTCCTGCAATCTGCCATCAAAAAGTTGGCAGGCGAGTTTTGTTTTCCAGGGAAAAGCGCCGTTGTTTGTGTTTGGGGGCCTGTGGCTGGGAGTGGACGGATGGCTCCTTAGAACCACGATACGCAGGATGGTTCCCAGACCAGAGGTGGCACCAGTGCCAAGTCGGGCTGGTTTGATAATACCAAGTGGTTCCTGCAATCTGCCATCCAGAAGCGGGGCAGCTTACTTTTGTTTGCCAGGGAAACGGGCCGAGGTTTGTGTCTGGGGGCCTATGGCTGGGAGTGACCGCCTGGCTCCTGAAAAGCTACGATAGGCAGGATGGTGACCAGACCCATGGTGGCACCAGTGCCAAGTTGGGCTGATTTGATAGTAACAAGTGGCTCCTGCAATCTGCCATCAAAATGTTGGCAGGCGAGTTCTGTTTTCCAGGGAAAAGCGCCGTTGTTTGTGTTTGGGGGCCAGTGGCTGGGAGTGGCCGGCTGGCTCCTTAGAATCCACGATACGCAGGATGGTTCCCAGACCAGAGGTGGCACCAGTGCCAAGTTGGGCTGGTTTGATGGTGAAAAGTGGCTCCTGCAATCTGCCATCCAGAAGCGGGATAACTTACTTTTGTTTGCCAGGGAAACGGGCCGAGCTTTTTGTCTGGGGGCCTATGGCTGCGAGTGACCGGCTGGCTCCTGAAAAGCTACGATAGGCAGGATGGTGACCAGACCCATGGTGGCACCAGTGCCAAGTTGGGCTGGTTTGATAGTACCAAGTGGCTCCTGCAATCTGCCATCAAAAAGTTGGCAGGCGAGTTTGTTATCCAGGGAAAAGCGCCGTTGTTTGTGTTTGGGGGCCAGTGGCTGGGAGTGGCCGGCTGGCTCCTTAGAATCCACGATACGCAGGATGGTTCCCAGACCAGAGGTGGCACCAGTGCCAAGTCGGGCTGGTTTGATGGTGAAAAGTGGCTCCTGCAATCTGCCATCCAGAAGCGGGATAACTTACTTTTGTTTGCCAGGGAAACGGGCCGAGCTTTTTGTCTGGGGGCCTATGGCTGGGAGTGACCGGCTGGCTCCTGAAAAGCTACGATAGGCAGGATGGTGACCAGACCCATGGTGGCACCAGTGCCAAGTTGGGCTGATTTGATAGTACCAAGTGGCTCCTGCAATCTGCCATCCAAAATCGGGGGTGCTTACTTTTTTTTGCCAGGGAAACGGGCCGAGGTTTGTGTCTGCGGGCCTATGGCTGGGAGTGACCGGCTGGCTCCTGAAAAGCTACGATAGGCAGGATGGTGACCAGACCCATGGTGGCACCAGTGCCAAGTTGGGCTGATTTGATAGTACCAAGTGGCTCCTGCAATCTGCCATCAAAAAGTTGGCAGGCGAGTTTTGTTTTCCAGGGAATAGCGCCGTTGTTTGTGTTTGGGGGCCTGTGGCTGGGAGTGGCCGGCTGGCTCCTTAGAATCCACGATACGCAGGATGGTTCCCAGACCAGAGGTGGCACCAGTGCCAAGTTGGGCTGGTTTGATAGTACCAAGTGCGTCCTGCAATCTACCATCCAGAAGCGGGGCAGCTTACTTTTGTTTGCCAGGGAAACGGGCCGAGGTTTGTGTCTCAGGGCCTATGGCTGGGAGTGACCGGCTGGCTCCTGAAAAGCTACGATAGGCAGGATGGTGACCAGATCCATGGTGGCACCAGAGCCAAGTTGGGCTAGTTTGATAGTACCAAGTGGCTCCTGCAATCTGCCATCAAAAAGTTGGCAGGCGAGTTTGTTATCCAGGGAAAAGCGCCGTTGTTTGTGTTTGGGGGCCTCTGGCTGGGAGTGGCCGGCTGGCTCCTTAGAATCCATTATACGCAGGATGGTTCCCAGACCAGAGGTGGCACCAGTGCCAAGTCGGGCTGGTTTGATGGTGAAAAGTGGCTCCTGCAATCTGCCATCCAGAAGCGGGATGACTTACTTTTGTTTGCCAGGGAAACGGGCCGAGGTTTTTGTCTGGGGGCCTATGGCTGGGAGTGACCGGCTGGCTCCTGAAAAGCTACGATAGGCAGGATGGTGACCAGACCCATGGTGGCACCAGTGCCAAGTTGGGCTGGTTTGATAGTACCAAGTGGCTCCTGCAATCTGCCATCAAAAAGTTGGCAGGCGAGTTTTGTTTTCCAGGGAAAAGTGCCGTTGTTTGTGTTTGGGGGCCTGTGGGTGGGAGTGACCGGCTGGCTCCTTAGAATCCACGATACGCAGGATGGTTCCCAGACCAGAGGTGGCACCAGTGCCAAGTCGGGCTGGTTTGATTACACCAAGTGGCTCCTGCAATCTGCCATCCAGAAGTGAGGCAGCTAAGTTTTGTTTGCCAGAAAAAAGGGCCGTGGTTTTTGTTGGGGGCCTGTGGCTGGGAGTGGCCGGCTGGCTCCTTAGAATCCACCATACGCAGGATGGTTCCCAGACCCAAGGTGGCACCAGTGCCAAGTCGGGCTGGTTTGATAGTACCAAGTGGCTCCTGCAATCTGCCATCCAGAAGCGGTGCAGTTGAGTTTTGTTTGCCAGAGAAAAGGGCCGTGGGTTGTGTTTGGGGGCATATGGCTGGGAGTGGCCGGCTGTCTCATTAAAAAGATCGATACGCAGGATGGTTCCCAGACCCAAGGTGGCACCAGTGCCAAGTCGGGCTGTTTTTATAGTACCAAGTGCGTCCTGCAATTTGCCATCCAGAAGAGGGGCAGTGGAGTTTTGTTTGCCAGAGAATAGCGCCGTTGTTTGTGTTTGGGGGCTTGTGGCTGGGAGTGGCCGACTGGCGCCTTAGAATCTGTGTTACGCAGCATGGTTCCCAGACCAGAGGTGGCACCAGTGCCAAGTTGGGCTGGTTTGATAGTACCAAGTGGCTCCTGCAATCTGCCATCCAGAAGCGGGGCAGCTTACTTTTGTTTGCCAGGGAAACGGGCCGAGGTTTGTGACTGGGGACCTATGGCTGGGAGTGACCGGCTGGCTCCTGAAAAGCTACGATAGGCAGGATGGTGACCAGACCCATGGTGGCACCAGTGCCAAGTTGGGCTGGTTTGATAGTACCAAGTGGCTCCTGCAATCTGCCATCAAAAAGTTGTCAGGCGAGTTTTGTTTTCCAGGGAAAAGCGCCGTTGTTTGTATTTGGGGGCCTGTGGCTGGGAGTGGCCGGCTGGCTCCTTTGAACCCACAATACGCAGGATGGTTCCCAGACCCAAGGTGGCACCAGTGCCAAGTCGGGCTGGTTTGATACTACCAAGTGCGTCCTGCAATCTGCCATCCAGAAGCGGGGCAGCTTAATTTTGTTTGCCAGGGAAACGGGCCGTGGGTTTTGTTTGGGGGCCTATGGCTGAGAGTGGCCGGCTGGCTCCTGAAAATCCACGATACGCGGGATGGTTCCCAGATGCAAGGTGGCACCAGTGCCAAGTCGGGCTGGTTTGATGGTGCAAAGTGGCTCCTGCAATCTGCCATCCAGAAGCGGGGCAGCTGATTTTTGTTTGCCAGAGAAAAATTCCGTGGATTGTTTTTGGGGGCATATTGCTGGGAGTGGCCGGCTGGCTCCTTAAAATGCTCGATACGCATGATGGTTCCCAGGTCCAAGGTGTCACCACTACCAAGTCGGCCTGCGGTTTTAGTATCAAGTTCATCCTGCAATTTGCCATCCAGAAGAGGGGCAGTTGAGTTTTGTTTGCCAGAGAAACGGGCCGAGGTTTCTGTTTGGGGACATATGGCTGAGAGTGGCCGGCTGGCCCCTGAATATCCACGATACACAGCATGGTTCCCAGATCCAAGGTGGCACCAGTGCCAAGTTGGGCTGGTTTGATAGTACCAAGTGTCTCCTGCAATCTGCCATCCAGAAGCGGGGCAGCTTACTTTTGTTTGCCAGAGAAATAGGCCTAGGTTTTTGTCTGGGGGCCTGTGGCTAGGAGTGGCCGGCTGGCTCCTAAGAATCCACGATACGCAGGATGTTTCCCAGACCCAAGGTGGCACCAGTGCCAAGTCGGGCTGGTTTGATAGTACCAAGTGGCTCCTGCAAAATCCATCAAAAAGTTGGCAGGCGTGTTTTGTTTTCCAGGGAACAGCGCCGTTGATTTTGTTTGGGGGCCTGTGGCTGGGAGTGGCCGGCTGGCTCCTTAGAATCCACGATACGCAGGATGGTTCCCAGACCCAAGGTGGCACCAGTGCCAAGTCGGGCTGGTTTGATTACACCAAGTGGCTCCTGCAATCTGCCATCCAGAAGTGAGGCAGCTAAGTTTTGTTTGCCAGAAAAAAGGGCCGTGGTTTTTGTTGGGGGCCTGTGGCTGGGAGTGGCCGGCTGGCTCCTTAGAATCCACCATACGCAGGATGGTTCCCAGACCCAAGGTGGCACCAGTGCCAAGTTGGGCTGATTTGATAGTACCAAGTGGCTCCTGCAATCTGCCATCAAAAAGTTGGCAGGCGAGTTTTGTTTTCCAGGGAATAGCGCCGTTGTTTGTGTTTGGGGGCCTGTGGCTGGGAGTGGCCGGCTGGCTCCTTAGAATCCACGATACGCAGGATGGTTCCCAGACCAGAGGTGGCACCAGTGCCAAGTTGGGCTGGTTTGATAGTACCAAGTGCGTCCTGCAATCTACCATCCAGAAGCGGGGCAGCTTACTTTTGCTTGCCAGGGAAACGGGCCGAGGTTTGTGTCTCAGGGCCTATGGCTGGGAGTGACCGGCTGGCTCCTGAAAAGCTACGATAGGCAGGATGGTGACCAGATCCATGGTGGCACCAGTGCCAAGTTGGGCTGGTTTGATAGTACCAAGTGGCTCCTGCAATCTGCCATCAAAAAGTTGGCAGGCGAGTTTGTTATCCAGGGAAAAGCGCCGTTGTTTGTGTTTGGGGGCCTCTGGCTGGGAGTGGCCGGCTGGCTCCTTAGAATCCATGATACGCAGGATGGTTCCCAGACCAGAGGTGGCACCAGTGCCAAGTCGGGCTGGTTTGATGGTGAAAAGTGGCTCCTGCAATCTGCCATCCAGAAGCGGGATGACTTACTTTTGTTTGCCAGGGAAACGGGCCGAGGTTTTTGTCTGGGGGCCTATGGCTGGGAGTGACCGGCTGGCTCCTGAAAAGCTACGATAGGCAGGATGGTGACCAGACCCATGGTGGCACCAGTGCCAAGTTGGGCTGGTTTGATAGTACCAAGTGGCTCCTGCAATCTGCCATCAAAAAGTTGGCAGGCGAGTTTTGTTTTCCAGGGAAAAGTGCCGTTGTTTGTGTTTGGGGGCCTGTGGGTGGGAGTGACCGGCTGGCTCCTTAGAATCCACGATACGCAGGATGGTTCCCAGACCAGAGGTGGCACCAGTGCCAAGTCGGGCTAGTTTGATGGTGCAAAGTGGCTCCTGCAATCTGCCATCCAGAAGCGGGGTAGCTTACTTTTGTTTGCCAGGGAAACGGGCCGAGTATTGTTTCTGGGGGCCTATGGCTGCGAGTGACCGGCTGGCTCCTGAAAAGCTACGATAGGCAGGATGGTGACCAGACCCATGGTGGCACCAGTGCCAAGTTGGGCTGATTTGATAGTAGCAAGTGGCTCCTGCAATCTGCCATCAAAAAGTTGGCAGGCGAGTTTTGTTTTCCAGGGAAAAGCGCCGTTGTTTGTGTCTGGGGGCCTGTGGCTGGAGTGGCCGGCTGGCTCCTTACAATGAACGATACGCAGGATGGTTCCCAGAGCTGAGGTGGCACCAGTGCCAAGTCGGGCTAGTTTGATGGTGCAAAGTGGCTCCTGCAATCTGCCATCCAGAAGCGGGGCAGCTTACTTTTGTTTGCCAGGGAAACGGGCCGAAATATTTGTCTAGGGGCCTCTGGCTGGGGGTGGCTGGCTGGCTCCTGAAAAGCTACGATAGGCAGGATGGTGACCAGACCCATGGTGGCACCAGTGCCAAGTTGGGCTGGTTTGATAGTACCAAGTGGCTCCTGCAATCTGCCATCAAAAAGTTGGCAGGCGAGTTTTGTTTTCCAGGGAAAAGCGCCGTTGTTTGTATTTGGGGGCCTGTGGCTGGGAGTGGCCGGCTGGCTCCTTTGAACCCACGATACGCAGGATGGTTCCCAGACCCAAGGTGGCACCAGTGCCAAGTCGGGCTGGTTTGATACTACCAAGTGCGTCCTGCAATCTGCCATCCAGAAGCGGGGCAGCTTAATTTTGTTTGCCAGGGAAACGGGCCGTGGGTTTTGTTTGGGGGCCTATGGCTGAGAGTGGCCGGCTGGCTCCTGAAAATCCACGCTAGGCAGCATGGTTCCCAGATGCAAGGTGGCACCAGTGCCAAGTCGGGCTGGTTTGATGGTGCAAAGTGGCTCCTGCAATCTGCCATCCAGAAGCGGGGCAGCTGATTTTTGTTTGCCAGAGAAAAATTCCGTGGATTGTTTTTGGGGGCATATTGCTGGGAGTGGCCGGCTGGCTCCTTAAAATGCTCGATACGCATGATGGTTCCCAGGTCCAAGGTGTCACCACTACCAAGTCGGCCTGCGGTTTTAGTATCAAGTTCATCCTGCAATTTGCCATCCAGAAGAGGGGCAGTTGAGTTTTGTTTGCCAGAGAAACGGGCCGAGGTTTCTGTTTGGGGACATATGGCTGAGAGTGGCCGGCTGGCCCCTGAATATCCACGATACACAGCATGGTTCCCAGATCCAAGGTGGCACCAGTGCCAAGTTGGGCTGGTTTGATAGTACCAAGTGTCTCCTGCAATCTGCCATCCAGAAGCGGGGCAGCTTACTTTTGTTTGCCAGAGAAATAGGCCTAGGTTTTTGTCTGGGGGCCTGTGGCTAGGAGTGGCCGGCTGGCTCCTAAGAATCCACGATACGCAGGATGTTTCCCAGACCCAAGGTGGCACCAGTGCCAAGTCGGGCTGGTTTGATAGTACCAAGTGGCTCCTGCAAACTCCATCAAAAAGTTGGCAGGCGTGTTTTGTTTTCCGGGGAACAGCGCCGTTGATTTTGTTTGGGGGCCTGTGGCTGGGAGTGGCCGGCTGGCTGCTTAGAATCCACGATACGCAGGATGGTTCCCAGACCCAAGGTGGCACCAGTGCCAAGTCGGGCTGGTTTGATTACACCAAGTGGCTCCTGCAATCTGCCATCCAGAAGTGAGGCAGCTAAGTTTTGTTTGCCAGAAAAAAGGGCCGTGGTTTTTGTTGGGGGCCTGTGGCTGGGAGTGGCCGGCTGGCTCCTTAGAATCCACCATACGCAGGATGGTTCCCAGACCCAAGGTGGCACCAGTGCCAAGTCGGGCTGGTTTGATAGTACCAAGTGGCTCCTGCAATCTGCCATCCAGAAGCGGTGCAGTTGAGTTTTGTTTGCCAGAGAAAAGGGCCGTGGGTTGTGTTTGGGGGCATATGGCTGGGAGTGGCCGGCTGTCTCATTAAAAAGATCGATACGCAGCATGGTTCCCAGACCCAAGGTGGCACCAGTGCCAAGTCGGGCTGTTTTTATAGTACCAAGTGCGTCCTGCAATTTGCCATCCAGAAGAGGGGCAGTGGAGTTTTGTTTGCCAGAGAATAGCGCCGTTGTTTGTGTTTGGGGGCTTGTGGCTGGGAGTGGCTGACTGGCGCCTTAGAATCTGTGTTACGCAGCATGGTTCCCAGACCAGAGGTGGCACCAGTGCCAAGTTGGGCTGGTTTGATAGTACCAAGTGGCTCCTGCAATCTGCCATCCAGAAGCGGGGCAGCTTACTTTTGTTTGCCAGGGAAACGGGCCGAGGTTTGTGACTGGGGACCTATGGCTGGGAGTGACCGGCTGGCTCCTGAAAAGCTACGATAGGCAGGATGGTGACCAGACCCATGGTGGCACCAGTGCCAAGTTGGGCTGGTTTGATAGTACCAAGTGGCTCCTGCAATCTGCCATCAAAAAGTTGTCAGGCGAGTTTTGTTTTCCAGGGAAAAGCGCCGTTGTTTGTATTTGGGGGCCTGTGGCTGGGAGTGGCCGGCTGGCTCCTTTGAACCCACAATACGCAGGATGGTTCCCAGACCCAAGGTGGCACCAGTGCCAAGTCGGGCTGGTTTGATACTACCAAGTGCGTCCTGCAATCTGCCATCCAGAAGCGGGGCAGCTTAATTTTGTTTGCCAGGGAAACGGGCCGTGGGTTTTGTTTGGGGGCCTATGGCTGAGAGTGGCCGGCTGGCTCCTGAAAATCCACGATACGCGGGATGGTTCCCAGATGCAAGGTGGCACCAGTGCCAAGTCGGGCTGGTTTGATGGTGCAAAGTGGCTCCTGCAATCTGCCATCCAGAAGCGGGGCAGCTGATTTTTGTTTGCCAGAGAAAAATTCCGTGGATTGTTTTTGGGGGCATATTGCTGGGAGTGGCCGGCTGGCTCCTTAAAATGCTCGATACGCATGATGGTTCCCAGGTCCAAGGTGTCACCACTACCAAGTCGGCCTGCGGTTTTAGTATCAAGTTCATCCTGCAATTTGCCATCCAGAAGAGGGGCAGTTGAGTTTTGTTTGCCAGAGAAACGGGCCGAGGTTTCTGTTTGGGGACATATGGCTGAGAGTGGCCGGCTGGCCCCTGAATATCCACGATACACAGCATGGTTCCCAGATCCAAGGTGGCACCAGTGCCAAGTTGGGCTGGTTTGATAGTACCAAGTGTCTCCTGCAATCTGCCATCCAGAAGCGGGGCAGCTTACTTTTGTTTGCCAGAGAAATAGGCCTAGGTTTTTGTCTGGGGGCCTGTGGCTAGGAGTGGCCGGCTGGCTCCTAAGAATCCACGATACGCAGGATGTTTCCCAGACCCAAGGTGGCACCAGTGCCAAGTCGGGCTGGTTTGATAGTACCAAGTGGCTCCTGCAAACTCCATCAAAAAGTTGGCAGGCGTGTTTTGTTTTCCAGGGAACAGCGCCGTTGATTTTGTTTGGGGGCCTGTGGCTGGGAGTGGCCGGCTGGCTCCTTAGAATCCACGATACGCAGGATGGTTCCCAGACCCAAGGTGGCACCAGTGCCAAGTCGGGCTGGTTTGATTACACCAAGTGGCTCCTGCAATCTGCCATCCAGAAGTGAGGCAGCTAAGTTTTGTTTGCCAGAAAAAAGGGCCGTGGTTTTTGTTGGGGGCCTGTGGCTGGGAGTGGCCGGCTGGCTCCTTAGAATCCACCATACGCAGGATGGTTCCCAGACCCAAGGTGGCACCAGTGCCAAGTCGGGCTGGTTTGATAGTCCCAAGTGGCTCCTGCAAACTGCCATCCGGAAGCGGGGCAGCTGAGTTTTGTTTGCCAGGGAAATGGGCCGTTGTTTGTGTTTGGGGGCCTGTGGCTGGGAGTGTTCGGCTGGTTCCTGAATATGTACGATACGCAGGATTGTTCCCAGACCCAAGGTGGCACCAGTGCCAAGTCGGGCTGGTTTGATGGTGCAAAGTGGCTCCTGCAATCTGCCATCCAGACGCGGGGCAGCGGATTTTTGTTTCCATGAGAAATGGTCCGTGGTTTGTTTTTGGGGGTATATGGCTGGGCCTGGCCGGCTGGCTCCTTAAAAAGCTCGATATGCAGGATGGTTCCCTGACACAAGGTGGCACCAGTGCCACGTCGGGCGGTTTTCGTAGTACAAAGTGCGTCCTAAAATTTGCCATCCAGAAGAGGGGCAGTTGAGTTTTGTTTGCCAGAGAAAAGGTCCGTGGTTTGTTTTTGGGGGCATATGGCTGAGAGTGGCCGGCTGGCTCCTGAAAATCCACGCTAGGCAGCATGGTTCCCAGATGCAAGGTGGCACCAGTGCCAAGTCGGGCTGGTTTGATGGTGCAAAGTGGCTCCTGCAATCTGCCATCCAGAAGCGGGGCAGCTGATTTTTGTTTGCCAGAGAAAAATTCCGTGGATTGTTTTTGGGGGCATATTGCTGGGAGTGGCCGGCTGGCTCCTTAAAATGCTCGATACGCATGATGGTTCCCAGGTCCAAGGTGTCACCACTACCAAGTCGGCCTGCGGTTTTAGTATCAAGTTCATCCTGCAATTTGCCATCCAGAAGAGGGGCAGTTGAGTTTTGTTTGCCAGAGAAACGGGCCGAGGTTTCTGTTTGGGGACATATGGCTGAGAGTGGCCGGCTGGCCCCTGAATATCCACGATACACAGCATGGTTCCCAGATCCAAGGTGGCACCAGTGCCAAGTTGGGCTGGTTTGATAGTACCAAGTGTCTCCTGCAATCTGCCATCCAGAAGCGGGGCAGCTTACTTTTGTTTGCCAGAGAAATAGGCCTAGGTTTTTGTCTGGGGGCCTGTGGCTAGGAGTGGCCGGCTGGCTCCTAAGAATCCACGATACGCAGGATGTTTCCCAGACCCAAGGTGGCACCAGTGCCAAGTCGGGCTGGTTTGATAGTACCAAGTGGCTCCTGCAAACTCCATCAAAAAGTTGGCAGGCGTGTTTTGTTTTCCAGGGAACAGCGCCGTTGATTTTGTTTGGGGGCCTGTGGCTGGGAGTAGCCGGCTGGCTCCTTAGAATCCACGATACGCAGGATGGTTCCCAGACCCAAGGTGGCACCAGTGCCAAGTCGGGCTGGTTTGATTACACCAAGTGGCTCCTGCAATCTGCCATCCAGAAGTGAGGCAGCTAAGTTTTGTTTGCCAGAAAAAAGGGCCGTGGTTTTTGTTGGGGGCCTGTGGCTGGGAGTGGCCGGCTGGCTCCTTAGAATCCACCATACGCAGGATGGTTCCCAGACCCAAGGTGGCACCAGTGCCAAGTCGGGCTGGTTTGATAGTACCAAGTGGCTCCTGCAATCTGCCATCCAGAAGCGGTGCAGTTGAGTTTTGTTTGCCAGAGAAAAGGGCCGTGGGTTGTGTTTGGGGGCATATGGCTGGGAGTGGCCGGCTGTCTCATTAAAAAGATCGATACGCAGGATGGTTCCCAGACCCAAGGTGGCACCAGTGCCAAGTAGGGCTGTTTTTATAGTACCAAGTGCGTCCTGCAATTTGCCATCCAGAAGAGGGGCAGTGGAGTTTTGTTTGCCAGAGAATAGCGCCGTTGTTTGTGTTTGGGGGCTTGTGGCTGGGAGTGGCCGACTGGCGCCTTAGAATCTGTGTTACGCAGCATGGTTCCCAGACCAGAGGTGGCACCAGTGCCAAGTTGGGCTGGTTTGATAGTACCAAGTGGCTCCTGCAATCTGCCATCCAGAAGCGGGGCAGCTTACTTTTGTTTGCCAGGGAAACGGGCCGAGGTTTGTGACTGGGGACGTATGGCTGGGAGTGACCGGCTGGCTCCTGAAAAGCTACGATAGGCAGGATGGTGACCAGACCCATGGTGGCACCAGTGCCAAGTTGGGCTGGTTTGATAGTACCAAGTGGCTCCTGCAATCTGCCATCAAAAAGTTGTCAGGCGAGTTTTGTTTTCCAGGGAAAAGCGCCGTTGTTTGTATTTGGGGGCCTGTGGCTGGGAGTGGCCGGCTGGCTCCTTTGAACCCACAATACGCAGGATGGTTCCCAGACCCAAGGTGGCACCAGTGCCAAGTCGGGCTGGTTTGATACTACCAAGTGCGTCCTGCAATCTGCCATCCAGAAGCGGGGCAGCTTAATTTTGTTTGCCAGGGAAACGGGCCGTGGGTTTTGTTTGGGGGCCTATGGCTGAGAGTGGCCGGCTGGCTCCTGAAAATCCACGCTAGGCAGCATGGTTCCCAGATGCAAGGTGGCACCAGTGCCAAGTCGGGCTGGTTTGATGGTGCAAAGTGGCTCCTGCAATCTGCCATCCAGAAGCGGGGCAGCTGATTTTTGTTTGCCAGAGAAAAATTCCGTGGATTGTTTTTGGGGGCATATTGCTGGGAGTGGCCGGCTGGCTCCTTAAAATGCTCGATACGCATGATGGTTCCCAGGTCCAAGGTGTCACCACTACCAAGTCGGCCTGCGGTTTTAGTATCAAGTTCATCCTGCAATTTGCCATCCAGAAGAGGGGCAGTTGAGTTTTGTTTGCCAGAGAAACGGGCCGAGGTTTCTGTTTGGGGACATATGGCTGAGAGTGGCCGGCTGGCCCCTGAATATCCACGATACACAGCATGGTTCCCAGATCCAAGGTGGCACCAGTGCCAAGTTGGGCTGGTTTGATAGTACCAAGTGTCTCCTGCAATCTGCCATCCAGAAGCGGGGCAGCTTACTTTTGTTTGCCAGAGAAATAGGCCTAGGTTTTTGTCTGGGGGCCTGTGGCTAGGAGTGGCCGGCTGGCTCCTAAGAATCCACGATACGCAGGATGTTTCCCAGACCCAAGGTGGCACCAGTGCCAAGTCGGGCTGGTTTGATAGTACCAAGTGGCTCCTGCAAACTCCATCAAAAAGTTGGCAGGCGTGTTTTGTTTTCCAGGGAACAGCGCCGTTGATTTTGTTTGGGGGCCTGTGGCTGGGAGTGGCCGGCTGGCTCCTTAGAATCCACGATACGCAGGATGGTTCCCAGACCCAAGGTGGCACCAGTGCCAAGTCGGGCTGGTTTGATTACACCAAGTGGCTCCTGCAATCTGCCATCCAGAAGTGAGGCAGCTAAGTTTTGTTTGCCAGAAAAAAGGGCCGTGGTTTTTGTTGGGGGCCTGTGGCTGGGAGTGGCCGGCTGGCTCCTTAGAATCCACCATACGCAGGATGGTTCCCAGACCCAAGGTGGCACCAGTGCCAAGTCGGGCTGGTTTGATAGTCCCAAGTGGCTCCTGCAAACTGCCATCCAGAAGCGGGGCAGCTGAGTTTTGTTTGCCAGGGAAATGGGCCGTTGTTTGTGTTTGGGGGCCTGTGGCTGGGAGTGTTCGGCTGGTTCCTGAATATGTACGATACGCAGGATTGTTCCCAGACCCAAGGTGGCACCAGTGCCAAGTCGGGCTGGTTTGATGGTGCAAAGTGGCTCCTGCAATCTGCCATCCAGACGCGGGGCAGCGGATTTTTGTTTCCATGAGAAATGGTCCGTGGTTTGTTTTTGGGGGTATATGGCTGGGCCTGGCCGGCTGGCTCCTTAAAAAGCTCGATATGCAGGATGGTTCCCTGACACAAGGTGGCACCAGTGCCACGTCGGGCGGTTTTCGTAGTACAAAGTGCGTCCTAAAATTTGCCATCCAGAAGAGGGGCAGTTGAGTTTTGTTTGCCAGAGAAAAGGTCCGTGGTTTGTTTTTGGGGGCATATGGCTGAGAGTGGCTGGCTGGCCCCTGAAAATCCACGATACACAGGATGGTTCCCAGATGCAAGGTGGCACCAGTGCCAAGTCGGGCTGATTTGATAGTACTAAGTAGCTCCTGCAATCTGCCATCCAGAAGCGGGGCAGCTGAGTTTTGTTTGCCAGGGAAATGGGCCGTTGTTTGTGTTTGGGGGCCTGTGGCTGGGAGTGTTCGGCTGGTTCCTGAATATGTACGATACGCAGGATTGTTCCCAGACCCATGGTGGCACCAGTGCCAAGTTGGGCTGGTTTGATAGTACCAAGTGGTTCCTGCAATCTGCCATCCAGAAGCAGGGCAGCTGAGTTTTGTTTGCCAGAGAAAAGGGCCTTGGTTTGTGTTTGGGGGCATATGGCTGGGTGTGGCCAGCTGGCTCCTTAAAATGCACGATATGCAACATGGCTCCCAGACCCAAGGTGGCACCAGTGCCAAGTTGGGCTGGTTTGATAGTACCAAGTGGCTCCTGCAATCTTCCATGATCACGTGGAGAAATACTTTCTGGTTTCAGCCTCATGCTCTTTCTTCTCTCCCTCAACTTCTCTATCACCTCTCATCTGGTTCACATGCGCTGTCTTCAAGGTCCACAGGCTACTTTTCACAGAATCTTCTGGCCTGATGAAGTAAGAATGATGAATAGAACAGAGCTGGGATCTATTTTCCAGTTTGGATAAAATGCATTCTGCACACAAATCCAAGGAGAACGGGCTGCCCCAATGCCCAGAAAATCTTTCACTCCTGCTAGTGTTCTACGTCAACCGCAACTTAGTCTGAAAGAAAAGCTTTTTCTCTGAGAGCATCTGAGAGGTTTGCATGAAGCACTGATATCTGACATATGCAATTTTGAATAGGAGAGGAAAAAGAAAATGGCAAGGAGTTTTTAATTTTAGTGGTTTCAATTTTAATTTCCGTGCACTTTTTCAAAACTTGTCAGCTCAAATGCCCATCAACATCTTTTAGTCATCTGTAAGTCAGTATTCATATAAAATGTGCTTCAAATCCAAAGAATTTCAAATTTGCACTCCAAGCTTCTATGCCTAGATTTATGATTTCCTACACATATTAGATGAAAGGAAGGCCTTTTTTACTGTGGGAGTGCTGGAACACTGGAACAGGTTGCCCAGAGAAGTTGTGGGTGTCCCATCCCTGAAAGTATTCAAGGTCACCTTGGACGGGGCTTGGAGCAGCAACAAAGGAGAAACTTGATGGTAGAGAAACAAAGTTGGACTATAGAAGAAACTCGGATTGAAGTATAGGATCAAGTTTTCTCTCAGCTCTTGGGGTAAATTCAAAGTTGTACAAAATGACATTTATCTGTGCTATTCACTACTGTAACAGAAAGTTTCATGAAAACTGTACAGAAGATAGTAAATTTTAAAAGAGATAAGAATTACAGCATAAAATCCATGGGATAGGTTACAACATGAGACACTCTCTAAGAGAAAATCTCTTTGTTTCAGCACTTCATCGGGGTAAGATTTCATGAAGTGCCAAAGAAGGCGGCAAAATATCATTCGGGACATTATTTACTGGAATTCAGCCTGGCCATTAGTAGGAACTGCCTTTGAACATATCATGTAGATATACCACACACACTTTCCCTTCACTGAAAAATTACTGTTTACAACAAATAAGCAATTGACGATCAAAATTGATTGAAAGCATCTTAAACATGTCAAGTATTTCATTGTAGATGATCTGTGATCCAAATGCTTCTTCCACCTTCGAGAGGGACAGAAGAATTCTTCCATATCATGATGGTTTAAAATTGTATCAACCAATGTTTTCTGCTGAAAAGATATCATCTATTTTTTTCTATTTTTGGAAGAAAATATTCCTAGACATACAACAGGTGAGAACTAAGTAATTTTAAAGAAACAAATGAAATGAAAATATTCTGTAAATAGAATGAAATGAAAAGCTGTGTTTTAAATAGGAGCTAAATATTAAACAGAATTTTTGTACCAGGCATTTGAATTACTGCACCAGCTCTTTTGCCCATCAAGAGAGGCATTTAGCATTTCAGTCTTTTCCAAGGTGTTCATGATCTGCTATGCTGATCTCTGTGTGTGCCTAGGTGTGTGTGGAGGGGGGGGCATATGAAGGGGAGTGTGTATGTTTGCTTTACAATTGTTGTGGCAGATTCATGCCTCAGCTCCACATTTTGTTTTAAAAAGGTCACACCGAGTGGATATGAAGTTTACTATCAACAAGAGATCGATTCCCAAATCATCCATTTGACTCTCCCTTATAAATCATGTGCTTTGTTGCATATTTTATCAAATATACTTTCAAGCCAGATGGAGGAAGGAGGATGTGGGAATCCCTCCACCATCTTGCAACTTTTATGTAAGTAGGTTTTCAAGAAAATCATCATTTCTCTTTTAAATATGTCTGGAACAGGCATGATGGTAGTGTCAACCTGTTGGAGTTTTTGTTGCTGGAAGAAGTTGTACAAAAGGATTGGTTTTTACATTGACCAGTTACTGAATCAAGCGCAGGAATACATTGGAAATTTAGCTGGGGGTTCCTTTTCCCAGCAGACTACTTCTAGAACGAGCTTGTACACTGAAGCTGACTCTTTTGCTCTCTTTTTGTTTCTTTCCTATTTTCTTGGCTTCTTTGCCACTATCTAGACAATTTTGGAACTTTGTTCCCAACTAAAATGGTTTCAATAGTCTGATTGTGATCATACATTTTTACAAGGAATTTTTAAAATCTTTCCTCGAGTCCAGAAAGTCAAGGACTTAGATCTTTTTCTTCCCTTATCAATATTGCCATGAAATTGATAAATAAAGACCAACTCTTTATTTTTGTTTTTAACCCACGTAGATAATTCCCATCCATTAATCCATTTTGTGGACCAATAGCTGCCATTCTGATGGAAGCTGTCACTTCTTAACAATAGGCATTCTGTGACTATGTTGACTGCACTTTGGGTGAAGATCCTAACTGGTCTTAGATATACATAGGGAGAAATTTGCTCAGCCAGTGTCAGTCTTAAGCATGCGTATCAGAAGATCTTTCTAGAGCTGGGAATTTTCCCATGAAAGGGATTCAGTTAGGGAAGAGACACTTGTGCCAGAGTTTTACATTCTTCTTGAACACTGCTTAAGGAACTTAGATGCCATGTCCATTTGGATCTCTGTCTGCACAGAACTTTGTCATGCCAGCGCTTTGAAATGCATCTTGAAGAGAATTCACTAGCACAGAATGAAAGAGAGTGGAAGGGGTTGGTGGGGCTAACCAGGCCCAACCCCCCTGCCTAAACCAGGATACCTAGAGCCTCTTGCCCAGGATTCTATCTGGGTGTACTTTTAATGTCTTCAAAGATCCAGGCTCCACAATCTTTCTGGGCAGTCTGTGCCGTGGTTCAGTCACCCTGACAGTAAAGAAACATTTACTGATGTTCAAAGGCAATCTCCTGTATTTCAGTGTGTGCCCACTGCCTCTTGTCTTTTCCCTCAGCATCACTGAAAAGACACTGATTCCCTCCCCTTTGCACTATTGCTTCCATATGTATGTGTGATGCCATGTAGAGGTATGTCAAAAACCTCCCTGAAGCCCAGGCAGATAATATTCCCTTCATCTACCAGTCAAGTTGATTCATCAGAGGAGTTTAAAGTGATGTTCAGCATGAAATTCCCCTGAAAAATCATGCTAACTACATTATTTGGTCATCTGTCATGTGCCTGGCAAGGATTTCCAGGAAGACCTGCTTCATCAACTTCCTGGGGATAAAAAAGAGGCTGGCTGGTTTGTACTATGGCGAGTCCTCTTAATTGCCTTTTTTGAAGATGGGTGTCATTTCCTAACATCCACTCTTTAGCTCCTCTTCTCATCTACACCTCGGCAAAAAGCTTTTCCACTATGTCTGGCTAGGAAAAACTGTGCCAGCACAGAAAACATCTCCCATCGTGTTCTAGAAGTTGCACGGATGTCTGCCAAGTGTTTGGCAGGAAGAAAAGAAAAGTTGTCCAAAACAGCTTCCAATCGAATGTTCCTGTGATTGGAAAAGTCAGGAGAGTGCAAAGGTACTGTTTTCTATCAGTTGGCAAGGTGCGCACACAATCCCAGTGTTGTACAGCTTGCTTCTTCACCTTCCCGAAGCTGCCGCTCTCGCCGGCTGCCGGAGCCCAAGAAGCGGCTTCTTCGCGCAAAGACGATTGTGCCGCTCACAGTGCTCTCCTTAGCGCGGCTTCTGCCGAAAGACGCCCGGCAGCGGCTCTTACCTCCGGAGAGCATCCTACCTTCGTCTTTCGCGTCTTTTGTAGTCTACATCTTAGCAAAACGCTTTTCCACTATGTCTGGCTAGGAAAAACTGTGCCAGCACAGAAAACATCTCCCATCGTGTTCTAGAAGTTGCACGGATGTCTGCCAAGTGTTTGGCAGGAAGAAAAGAAAAGTTGTCCAAAACAGCTTCCAATCGAATGTTCCTGTGATTGGAAAAGTCAGGAGAGTGCAAAGGTACTGTTTTCTATCAGTTGGCAAGGTGCGCACACAATCCCAGTGTTGTACAGCTTGCTTCTTCACCTTCCCGAAGCTGCCGCTCTCGCCGGCTGCCGGAGCCCAAGAAGCGGCTTCTTCGCGCAAAGACGATTGTGCCGCTCACAGTGCTCTCCTTAGCGCGGCTTCTGCCGAAAGACGCCCGGCAGCGGCTCTTACCTCCGGAGAGCATCCTACCTTCGTCTTTCGCGTCTTTTGTAGTCTACATCTTAGCAAAACGCTTTTCCACTATGTCTGGCTAGGAAAAACTGTGCCAGCACAGAAAACATCTCCCATCGTGTTCTAGAAGTTGCACGGATGTCTGCCAAGTGTTTGGCAGGAAGAAAAGAAAAGTTGTCCAAAACAGCTTCCAATCGAATGTTCCTGTGATTGGAAAAGTCAGGAGAGTGCAAAGGTACTGTTTTCTATCAGTTGGCAAGGTGCGCACACAATCCCAGTGTTGTACAGCTTGCTTCTTCACCTTCCCGAAGCTGCCGCTCTCGCCGGCTGCCGGAGCCCAAGAAGCGGCTTCTTCGCGCAAAGACGATTGTGCCGCTCACAGTGCTCTCCTTAGCGCGGCTTCTGCCGAAAGACGCCCGGCAGCGGCTCTTACCTCCGGAGAGCATCCTACCTTCGTCTTTCGCGTCTTTTGTAGTCTACATCTTAGCAAAACGCTTTTCCACTATGTCTGGCTAGGAAAAACTGTGCCAGCACAGAAAACATCTCCCATCGTGTTCTAGAAGTTGCACGGATGTCTGCCAAGTGTTTGGCAGGAAGAAAAGAAAAGTTGTCCAAAACAGCTTCCAATCGAATGTTCCTGTGATTGGAAAAGTCAGGAGAGTGCAAAGGTACTGTTTTCTATCAGTTGGCAAGGTGCGCACACAATCCCAGTGTTGTACAGCTTGCTTCTTCACCTTCCCGAAGCTGCCGCTCTCGCCGGCTGCCGGAGCCCAAGAAGCGGCTTCTTCGCGCAAAGACGATTGTGCCGCTCACAGTGCTCTCCTTAGCGCGGCTTCTGCTGAAAGACGCCCGGCAGCGGCTCTTACCTCCGGAGAGCATCCTACCTTCGTCTTTCGCGTCTTTTGTAGTCTACATCTTAGCAAAACGCTTTTCCACTATGTCTGGCTAGGAAAAACTGTGCCAGCACAGAAAACATCTCCCATCGTGTTCTAGAAGTTGCACGGATGTCTGCCAAGTGTTTGGCAGGAAGAAAAGAAAAGTTGTCCAAAACAGCTTCCAATCGAATGTTCCTGTGATTGGAAAAGTCAGGAGAGTGCAAAGGTACTGTTTTCTATCAGTTGGCAAGGTGCGCACACAATCCCAGTGTTGTACAGCTTGCTTCTTCACCTTCCCGAAGCTGCCGCTCTCGCCGGCTGCCGGAGCCCAAGAAGCGGCTTCTTCGCGCAAAGACGATTGTGCCGCTCACAGTGCTCTCCTTAGCGCGGCTTCTGCCGAAAGACGCCCGGCAGCGGCTCTTACCTCCGGAGAGCATCCTACCTTCGTCTTTCGCGTCTTATGTAGTCTACACCTCGGCAAAAAGCTTTTCCACTATGTCTGGCTAGGAAAAACTGTGCCAGCACAGAAAACATCTCCCATCGTGTTCTAGAAGTTGCACGGATGTCTGCCAAGTGTTTGGCAGGAAGAAAAGAAAAGTTGTCCAAAACAGCTTCCAATCGAATGTTCCTGTGATTGGAAAAGTCAGGAGAGTGCAAAGGTACTGTTTTCTATCAGTTGGCAAGGTGCGCACACAATCCCAGTGTTGTACAGCTTGCTTCTTCACCTTCCCGAAGCTGCCGCTCTCGCCGGCTGCCGGAGCCCAAGAAGCGGCTTCTTCGCGCAAAGACGATTGTGCCGCTCACAGTGCTCTCCTTAGCGCGGCTTCTGCCGAAAGACGCCCGGCAGCGGCTCTTACCTCCGGAGAGCATCCTACCTTCGTCTTTCGCGTCTTTTGTAGTCTACATCTTAGCAAAACGCTTTTCCACTATGTCTGGCTAGGAAAAACTGTGCCAGCACAGAAAACATCTCCCATCGTGTTCTAGAAGTTGCACGGATGTCTGCCAAGTGTTTGGCAGGAAGAAAAGAAAAGTTGTCCAAAACAGCTTCCAATCGAATGTTCCTGTGATTGGAAAAGTCAGGAGAGTGCAAAGGTACTGTTTTCTATCAGTTGGCAAGGTGCGCACACAATCCCAGTGTTGTACAGCTTGCTTCTTCACCTTCCCGAAGCTGCCGCTCTCGCCGGCTGCCGGAGCCCAAGAAGCGGCTTCTTCGCGCAAAGACGATTGTGCCGCTCACAGTGCTCTCCTTAGCGCGGCTTCTGCCGAAAGACGCCCGGCAGCGGCTCTTACCTCCGGAGAGCATCCTACCTTCGTCTTTCGCGTCTTTTGTAGTCTACATCTTAGCAAAACGCTTTTCCACTATGTCTGGCTAGGAAAAACTGTGCCAGCACAGAAAACATCTCCCATCGTGTTCTAGAAGTTGCACGGATGTCTGCCAAGTGTTTGGCAGGAAGAAAAGAAAAGTTGTCCAAAACAGCTTCCAATCGAATGTTCCTGTGATTGGAAAAGTCAGGAGAGTGCAAAGGTACTGTTTTCTATCAGTTGGCAAGGTGCGCACACAATCCCAGTGTTGTACAGCTTGCTTCTTCACCTTCCCGAAGCTGCCGCTCTCGCCGGCTGCCGGAGCCCAAGAAGCGGCTTCTTCGCGCAAAGACGATTGTGCCGCTCACAGTGCTCTCCTTAGCGCGGCTTCTGCTGAAAGACGCCCGGCAGCGGCTCTTACCTCCGGAGAGCATCCTACCTTCGTCTTTCGCGTCTTTTGTAGTCTACATCTTAGCAAAACGCTTTTCCACTATGTCTGGCTAGGAAAAACTGTGCCAGCACAGAAAACATCTCCCATCGTGTTCTAGAAGTTGCACGGATGTCTGCCAAGTGTTTGGCAGGAAGAAAAGAAAAGTTGTCCAAAACAGCTTCCAATCGAATGTTCCTGTGATTGGAAAAGTCAGGAGAGTGCAAAGGTACTGTTTTCTATCAGTTGGCAAGGTGCGCACACAATCCCAGTGTTGTACAGCTTGCTTCTTCACCTTCCCGAAGCTGCCGCTCTCGCCGGCTGCCGGAGCCCAAGAAGCGGCTTCTTCGCGCAAAGACGATTGTGCCGCTCACAGTGCTCTCCTTAGCGCGGCTTCTGCTGAAAGACGCCCGGCAGCGGCTCTTACCTCCGGAGAGCATCCTACCTTCGTCTTTCGCGTCTTTTGTAGTCTACATCTTAGCAAAACGCTTCTCCACTATGTCTGGCTAGGAAAAACTGTGCCAGCACAGAAAACATCTCCCATCGTGTTCTAGAAGTTGCACGGATGTCTGCCAAGTGTTTGGCAGGAAGAAAAGAAAAGTTGTCCAAAACAGCTTCCAATCGAATGTTCCTGTGATTGGAAAAGTCAGGAGAGTGCAAAGGTACTGTTTTCTATCAGTTGGCAAGGTGCGCACACAATCCCAGTGTTGTACAGCTTGCTTCTTCACCTTCCCGAAGCTGCCGCTCTCGCCGGCTGCCGGAGCCCAAGAAGCGGCTTCTTCGCGCAAAGACAATTGTGCCGCTCACAGGGCTCTCCTTAGCGCGGCTTCTGCCGAAAGACGCCCGGCAGCGGCTCTTACCTCCGGAGAGCATCCTACCTTCGTCTTTCGCGTCTTTTGTAGTCTACATCTTAGCAAAACGCTTTTCCACTATGTCTGGCTAGGAAAAACTGTGCCAGCACAGAAAACATCTCCCATCGTGTTCTAGAAGTTGCACGGATGTCTGCCAAGTGTTTGGCAGGAAGAAAAGAAAAGTTGTCCAAAACAGCTTCCAATCGAATGTTCCTGTGATTGGAAAAGTCAGGAGAGTGCAAAGGTACTGTTTTCTATCAGTTGGCAAGGTGCGCACACAATCCCAGTGTTGTACAGCTTGCTTCTTCACCTTCCCGAAGCTGCCGCTCTCGCCGGCTGCCGGAGCCCAAGAAGCGGCTTCTTCGCGCAAAGACGATTGTGCCGCTCACAGTGCTCTCCTTAGCGCGGCTTCTGCCGAAAGACGCCCGGCAGCGGCTCTTACCTCCGGAGAGCATCCTACCTTCGTCTTTCGCGTCTTTTGTAGTCTACATCTTAGCAAAACGCTTTTCCACTATGTCTGGCTAGGAAAAACTGTGCCAGCACAGTTAACATCTCCCATCGTGTTCTAGAAGTTGCACGGATGTCTGCCAAGTGTTTGGCAGGAAGAAAAGAAAAGTTGTCCAAAACAGCTTCCAATCGAATGTTCCTGTGATTGGAAAAGTCAGGAGAGTGCAAAGGTACTGTTTTCTATCAGTTGGCAAGGTGCGCACACAATCCCAGTGTTGTACAGCTTGCTTCTTCACCTTCCCGAAGCTGCCGCTCTCGCCGGCTGCCGGAGCCCAAGAAGCGGCTTCTTCGCGCAAAGACGATTGTGCCGCTCACAGTGCTCTCCTTAGCGCGGCTTCTGCCGAAAGACGCCCGGCAGCGGCTCTTACCTCCGGAGAGCATCCTACCTTCGTCTTTCGCGTCTTATGTAGTCTACACCTCGGCAAAAAGCTTTTCCACTATGTCTGGCTAGGAAAAACTGTGCCAGCACAGAAAACATCTCCCATCGTGTTCTAGAAGTTGCACGGATGTCTGCCAAGTGTTTGGCAGGAAGAAAAGAAAAGTTGTCCAAAACAGCTTCCAATCGAATGTTCCTGTGATTGGAAAAGTCAGGAGAGTGCAAAGGTACTGTTTTCTATCAGTTGGCAAGGTGCGCACACAATCCCAGTGTTGTACAGCTTGCTTCTTCACCTTCCCGAAGCTGCCGCTCTCGCCGGCTGCCGGAGCCCAAGAAGCGGCTTCTTCGCGCAAAGACGATTGTGCCGCTCACAGTGCTCTCCTTAGCGCGGCTTCTGCCGAAAGACGCCCGGCAGCGGCTCTTACCTCCGGAGAGCATCCTACCTTCGTCTTTCGCGTCTTTTGTAGTCTACATCTTAGCAAAACGCTTTTCCACTATGTCTGGCTAGGAAAAACTGTGCCAGCACAGAAAACATCTCCCATCGTGTTCTAGAAGTTGCACGGATGTCTGCCAAGTGTTTGGCAGGAAGAAAAGAAAAGTTGTCCAAAACAGCTTCCAATCGAATGTTCCTGTGATTGGAAAAGTCAGGAGAGTGCAAAGGTACTGTTTTCTATCAGTTGGCAAGGTGCGCACACAATCCCAGTGTTGTACAGCTTGCTTCTTCACCTTCCCGAAGCTGCCGCTCTCGCCGGCTGCCGGAGCCCAAGAAGCGGCTTCTTCGCGCAAAGACGATTGTGCCGCTCACAGTGCTCCCCTTAGCGCGGCTTCTGCCGAAAGACGCCCGGCAGCGGCTCTTACCTCCTGAGAGTGGCAGCTTCGGGAAGGTGAAGAAGCAAGCTGTACAACACTGGGATTGTGTGCGCACCTTGCCAACTGATAGAAAACAGTACCTTTGCACTCTCCTGACTTTTCCAATCACAGGAACATTCGATTGGAAGCTGTTTTGGACAACTTTTCTTTTCTTCCTCCCAAACACTTGGCAGACATATCTGCAACTTCTAGAAAACGATGGGAGATGTTTTCTGTGCTGGCACGGTTTTTCCTAGCCAGACATAGTGGAAAAGCGTTTTGCTAAGATGTAGACTACATAAGACGCGAAAGACGAAGGTAGGATGCTCTCCGGAGTTAAGAGCCGCTGCCGGGCGTCTTTCGGCAGAAGCCGCGCTAAGGAGAGCACTGTGAGCGGCACAATCGTGTTTGCGCGAACAAGCCGATTCTTCGGTTCCGGGAGCCGGCGAGAGCGGCAGCTTCGGGAAGGTGAAGAAGCAAGCTGTACAACACTGGGATTGTGTGCGCACCTTGCCAACGATAGAAAACAGTACCTTTGCACTCTCCTGACTTTTCCAATCACAGGAACATTCGATTGGAAGCTGTTTTGGACAACTTTTCTTTTCTTCCTGCCAAACACTTGGCAGACATCCGTGCAACTTCTAGAACACGACGGGAGATGTTTTCTGTGCTGGCACAGTTTTTCCTAGCCAGACATAGTGGAAAAGCGTTTTGCTAAGATGTAGACTACAAAAGACGCGAAAGACGAAGGTAGGATGCTCTCCGGAGGTAAGAGCCGCTGCCGGGCGTCTTTCGGCAGAAGCCGCGCTAAGGAGAGCACTGTGAGCGGCACAATCGTCTTTGCGCGAAGAAGCCGCTTCTTGGGCTCCGGCAGCCGGCGAGAGCGGCAGCTTCGGGAAGGTGAAGAAGCAAGCTGTACAACACTGGGATTGTGTGCGCACCTTGCCAACTGATAGAAAACAGTACCTTTGCACTCTCCTGACTTTTCCAATCACAGGAACATTCGATTGGAAGCTGTTTTGGACAACTTTTCTTTTCTTCCTGCCAAACACTTGGCAGACATCCGTGCAACTTCTAGAACACGATGGGAGATGTTTTCTGTGCTGGCACAGTTTTTCCTAGCCAGACATAGTGGAAAAGCGTTTTGCTAAGATGTAGACTACAAAAGACGCGAAAGACGAAGGTAGGATGCTCTCCGGAGGTAAGAGCCGCTGCCGGGCGTCTTTCGGC
This sequence comes from Melospiza melodia melodia, assembly GCF_035770615.1. Classification (NCBI taxonomy): domain Eukaryota; kingdom Metazoa; phylum Chordata; class Aves; order Passeriformes; family Passerellidae; genus Melospiza; species Melospiza melodia. The sequence goes on along the minus strand of NC_086199.1, from coordinate 34,397,276 downwards.
AGAAGCCGCGCTAAGGAGAGCACTGTGAGCGGCACAATCGTCTTTGCGCGAAGAAGCCGCTTCTTGGGCTCCGGCAGCCGGCGAGAGCGGCAGCTTCGGGAAGGTGAAGAAGCAAGCTGTACAACACTGGGATTGTGTGCGCACCTTGCCAACTGATAGAAAACAGTACCTTTGCACTCTCCTGACTTTTCCAATCACAGGAACATTCGATTGGAAGCTGTTTTGGACAACTTTTCTTTTCTTCCTGCCAAACACTTGGCAGACATCCGTGCAACTTCTAGAACACGATGGGAGATGTTTTCTGTGCTGGCACAGTTTTTCCTAGCCAGACATAGTGGAAAAGCGTTTTGCTAAGATGTAGACTACAAAAGACGCGAAAGACGAAGGTAGGATGCTCTCCGGAGGTAAGAGCCGCTGCCGGGCGTCTTTCGGCAGAAGCCGCGCTAAGGAGAGCACTGTGAGCGGCACAATCGTCTTTGCGCGAAGAAGCCGCTTCTTGGGCTCCGGCAGCCGGCGAGAGCGGCAGCTTCGGGAAGGTGAAGAAGCAAGCTGTACAACACTGGGATTGTGTGCGCACCTTGCCAACTGATAGAAAACAGTACCTTTGCACTCTCCTGACTTTTCCAATCACAGGAACATTCGATTGGAAGCTGTTTTGGACAACTTTTCTTTTCTTCCTGCCAAACACTTGGCAGACATCCGTGCAACTTCTAGAACACGATGGGAGATGTTTTCTGTGCTGGCACAGTTTTTCCTAGCCAGACATAGTGGAGAAGCGTTTTGCTAAGATGTAGACTACAAAAGACGCGAAAGACGAAGGTAGGATGCTCTCCGGAGGTAAGAGCCGCTGCCGGGCGTCTTTCGGCAGAAGCCGCGCTAAGGAGAGCACTGTGAGCGGCACAATCGTCTTTGCGCGAAGAAGCCGCTTCTTGGGCTCCGGCAGCCGGCGAGAGCGGCAGCTTCGGGAAGGTGAAGAAGCAAGCTGTACAACACTGGGATTGTGTGCGCACCTTGCCAACTGATAGAAAACAGTACCTTTGCACTCTCCTGACTTTTCCAATCACAGGAACATTCGATTGGAAGCTGTTTTGGACAACTTTTCTTTTCTTCCTGCCAAACACTTGGCAGACATCCGTGCAACTTCTAGAACACGATGGGAGATGTTTTCTGTGCTGGCACAGTTTTTCCTAGCCAGACATAGTGGAGAAGCGTTTTGCTAAGATGTAGACTACAAAAGACGCGAAAGACGAAGGTAGGATGCTCTCCGGAGGTAAGAGCCGCTGCCGGGCGTCTTTCAGCAGAAGCCGCGCTAAGGAGAGCACTGTGAGCGGCACAATCGTCTTTGCGCGAAGAAGCCGCTTCTTGGGCTCCGGCAGCCGGCGAGAGCGGCAGCTTCGGGAAGGTGAAGAAGCAAGCTGTACAACACTGGGATTGTGTGCGCACCTTGCCAACTGATAGAAAACAGTACCTTTGCACTCTCCTGACTTTTCCAATCACAGGAACATTCGATTGGAAGCTGTTTTGGACAACTTTTCTTTTCTTCCTGCCAAACACTTGGCAGACATCCGTGCAACTTCTAGAACACGATGGGAGATGTTTTCTGTGCTGGCACAGTTTTTCCTAGCCAGACATAGTGGAAAAGCGTTTTGCTAAGATGTAGACTACAAAAGACGCGAAAGACGAAGGTAGGATGCTCTCCGGAGGTAAGAGCCGCTGCCGGGCGTCTTTCGGCAGAAGCCGCGCTAAGGAGAGCACTGTGAGCGGCACAATCGTCTTTGCGCGAAGAAGCCGCTTCTTGGGCTCCGGCAGCCGGCGAGAGCGGCAGCTTCGGGAAGGTGAAGAAGCAAGCTGTACAACACTGGGATTGTGTGCGCACCTTGCCAACTGATAGAAAACAGTACCTTTGCACTCTCCTGACTTTTCCAATCACAGGAACATTCGATTGGAAGCTGTTTTGGACAACTTTTCTTTTCTTCCTGCCAAACACTTGGCAGACATCCGTGCAACTTCTAGAACACGATGGGAGATGTTTTCTGTGCTGGCACAGTTTTTCCTAGCCAGACATAGTGGAAAAGCTTTTTGCCGAGGTGTAGATGAGAAGAGGAGCTAAAGACGAAGGTAGGATGCTCTCCGGAGGTAAGAGCCGCTGCCGGGCGTCTTTCGGCAGAAGCCGCGCTAAGGAGAGCACTGTGAGCGGCACAATCGTCTTTGCGCGAAGAAGCCGCTTCTTGGGCTCCGGCAGCCGGCGAGAGCGGCAGCTTCGGGAAGGTGAAGAAGCAAGCTGTACAACACTGGGATTGTGTGCGCACCTTGCCAACTGATAGAAAACAGTACCTTTGCACTCTCCTGACTTTTCCAATCACAGGAACATTCGATTGGAAGCTGTTTTGGACAACTTTTCTTTTCTTCCTGCCAAACACTTGGCAGACATCCGTGCAACTTCTAGAACACGATGGGAGATGTTTTCTGTGCTGGCACAGTTTTTCCTAGCCAGACATAGTGGAAAAGCTTTTTGCCGAGGTGTAGATGAGAAGAGGAGCTAAAGAGTGGATGTTAGCAAATGACACCCATCTTTAAAAAAGGCAATTAAGAGGACTCGCCATAGTACAAACCAGCCAGCCTCTTTTTTATCCCCAGGAAGTTGATGAAGCAGCTCTTCCTGGAAATCCTTGCCAGGCACATGACAGATGACCAAATAATGTAGTTAGCATGATTTTTCAGGGGAATTTCATGCTGAACATCACTTTAAACTCCTCTGATGAATCAACTTGACTGGTAGATGAAGGGAATATTATCTGCCTGGGCTTCAGGGAGGTTTTTGACATACCTCTACATGGCATCACACATACATATGGAAGCAATAGTGCAAAGGGGAGGGAATCAGTGTCTTTTCAGTGATGCTGAGGGAAAAGACAAGAGGCAGTGGGCACACACTGAAATACAGGAGATTGCCTTTGAACATCAGTAAATGTTTCTTTACTGTCAGGGTGACTGAACCACGGCACAGACTGCCCAGAAAGATTGTGGAGCCTGGATCTTTGAAGACATTAAAAGTACACCCAGATAGAATCCTGGGCAAGAGGCTCTAGGTATCCTGGTTTAGGCAGGGGGGTTGGGCCTGGTTAGCCCCACCAACCCCTTCCACTCTCTTTCATTCTGTGCTAGTGAATTCTCTTCAAGATGCATTTCAAAGCGCTGGCATGACAAAGTTCTGTGCAGACAGAGATCCAAATGGACATGGCATCTAAGTTCCTTAAGCAGTGTTCAAGAAGAATGTAAAACTCTGGCACAAGTGTCTCTTCCCTAACTGAATCCCTTTCATGGGAAAATTCCCAGCTCTAGAAAGATCTTCTGATACGCATGCTTAAGACTGACACTGGCTGAGCAAATTTCTCCCTATGTATATCTAAGACCAGTTAGGATCTTCACCCAAAGTGCAGTCAACATAGTCACAGAATGCCTATTGTTAAGAAGTGACAGCTTCCATCAGAATGGCAGCTATTGGTCCACAAAATGGATTAATGGATGGGAATTATCTACGTGGGTTAAAAACAAAAATAAAGAGTTGGTCTTTATTTATCAATTTCATGGCAATATTGATAAGGGAAGAAAAAGATCTAAGTCCTTGACTTTCTGGACTCGAGGAAAGATTTTAAAAATTCCTTGTAAAAATGTATGATCACAATCAGACTATTGAAACCATTTTAGTTGGGAACAAAGTTCCAAAATTGTCTAGATAGTGGCAAAGAAGCCAAGAAAATAGGAAAGAAACAAAAAGAGAGCAAAAGAGTCAGCTTCAGTGTACAAGCTCGTTCTAGAAGTAGTCTGCTGGGAAAAGGAACCCCCAGCTAAATTTCCAATGTATTCCTGCGCTTGATTCAGTAACTGGTCAATGTAAAAACCAATCCTTTTGTACAACTTCTTCCAGCAACAAAAACTCCAACAGGTTGACACTACCATCATGCCTGTTCCAGACATATTTAAAAGAGAAATGATGATTTTCTTGAAAACCTACTTACATAAAAGTTGCAAGATGGTGGAGGGATTCCCACATCCTCCTTCCTCCATCTGGCTTGAAAGTATATTTGATAAAATATGCAACAAAGCACATGATTTATAAGGGAGAGTCAAATGGATGATTTGGGAATCGATCTCTTGTTGATAGTAAACTTCATATCCACTCGGTGTGACCTTTTTAAAACAAAATGTGGAGCTGAGGCATGAATCTGCCACAACAATTGTAAAGCAAACATACACACTCCCCTTCATATGCCCCCCCCTCCACACACACCTAGGCACACACAGAGATCAGCATAGCAGATCATGAACACCTTGGAAAAGACTGAAATGCTAAATGCCTCTCTTGATGGGCAAAAGAGCTGGTGCAGTAATTCAAATGCCTGGTACAAAAATTCTGTTTAATATTTAGCTCCTATTTAAAACACAGCTTTTCATTTCATTCTATTTACAGAATATTTTCATTTCATTTGTTTCTTTAAAATTACTTAGTTCTCACCTGTTGTATGTCTAGGAATATTTTCTTCCAAAAATAGAAAAAAATAGATGATATCTTTTCAGCAGAAAACATTGGTTGATACAATTTTAAACCATCATGATATGGAAGAATTCTTCTGTCCCTCTCGAAGGTGGAAGAAGCATTTGGATCACAGATCATCTACAATGAAATACTTGACATGTTTAAGATGCTTTCAATCAATTTTGATCGTCAATTGCTTATTTGTTGTAAACAGTAATTTTTCAGTGAAGGGAAAGCGTGTGTGGTATATCTACATGATATGTTCAAAGGCAGTTCCTACTAATGGCCAGGCTGAATTCCAGTAAATAATGTCCCGAATGATATTTTGCCGCCTTCTTTGGCACTTCATGAAATCTTACCCCGATGAAGTGCTGAAACACAGAGATTTTCTCTTAGAGAGTGTCTCATGTTGTAACCTATCCCATGGATTTTATGCTGTAATTCTTATCTCTTTTAAAATTTACTATCTTCTGTACAGTTTTCATGAAACTTTCTGTTACAGTAGTGAATAGCACAGATAAATGTCATTTTGTACAACTTTGAATTTACCCCAAGAGCTGAGAGAAAACTTGATCCTATACTTCAATCCGAGTTTCTTCTATAGTCCAACTTTGTTTCTCTACCATCAAGCTTCTCCTTTGTTGCTGCTCCAAGCCCCGTCCAAGGTGACCTTGAATACTTTCAGGGATGGGACACCCACAACTTCTCTGGGCAACCTGTTCCAGTGTTCCAGCACTCCCACAGTAAAAAAGGCCTTCCTTTCATCTAATATGTGTAGGAAATCATAAATCTAGGCATAGAAGCTTGGAGTGCAAATTTGAAATTCTTTGGATTTGAAGCACATTTTATATGAATACTGACTTACAGATGACTAAAAGATGTTGATGGGCATTTGAGCTGACAAGTTTTGAAAAAGTGCACGGAAATTAAAATTGAAACCACTAAAATTAAAAACTCCTTGCCATTTTCTTTTTCCTCTCCTATTCAAAATTGCATATGTCAGATATCAGTGCTTCATGCAAACCTCTCAGATGCTCTCAGAGAAAAAGCTTTTCTTTCAGACTAAGTTGCGGTTGACGTAGAACACTAGCAGGAGTGAAAGATTTTCTGGGCATCGGGGCAGCCCGTTCTCCTTGGATTTGTGTGCAGAATGCATTTTATCCAAACTGGAAAATAGATCCCAGCTCTGTTCTATTCATCATTCTTACTTCATCAGGCCAGAAGATTCTGTGAAAAGTAGCCTGTGGACCTTGAAGACAGCGCATGTGAACCAGATGAGAGGTGATAGAGAAGTTGAGGGAGAGAAGAAAGAGCATGAGGCTGAAACCAGAAAGTATTTCTCCACGTGATCATGGAAGATTGCAGGAGCCACTTGGTACTATCAAACCAGCCCAACTTGGCACTGGTGCCACCTTGGGTCTGGGAGCCATGTTGCATATCGTGCATTTTAAGGAGCCAGCTGGCCACACCCAGCCATATGCCCCCAAACACAAACCAAGGCCCTTTTCTCTGGCAAACAAAACTCAGCTGCCCTGCTTCTGGATGGCAGATTGCAGGAACCACTTGGTACTATCAAACCAGCCCAACTTGGCACTGGTGCCACCATGGGTCTGGTCACCATCCTGCCTATTGTAGCTTTTCAGGAGCCAGCCGGTCACTCTCAGCCATAGGCCCCCAAACACAAACCTCGGCCCGTTTCCCTGGCAAACAAAAGTAAGCTGCCCCGCTTCTGGATGGCAGATTGCAGGAGCTACTTAGTACTATCAAATCAGCCCGACTTGGCACAGGTGCCACCTTGGATCTGGGAACCATCCTGTGTATCGTGGATTTTCAGGGGCCAGCCAGCCACTCTCAGCCATATGCCCCCAAAAACAAACCACGGACCTTTTCTCTGGCAAACAAAACTCAACTGCCCCTCTTCTGGATGGCAAATTTTAGGACGCACTTTGTACTACGAAAACCGCCCGACGTGGCAGTGGTGCCACCTTGTGTCAGGGAACCATCCTGCATATCGAGCTTTTTAAGGAGCCAGCCGGCCAGGCCCAGCCATATACCCCCAAAAACGAACCACGGACCATTTCTCATGGAAACAAAAATCCGCTGCCCCGCGTCTGGATGGCAGATTGCAGGAGCCACTTTGCACCATCAAACCAGCCCGACTTGGCACTGGTGCCACCTTGGGTCTGGGAACAATCCTGCGTATCGTACATATTCAGGAACAGCCGAACACTCCCAGCCACAGGCCCCAAACACAAACAACGGCCCATTTCCCTGGCAAACAAAACTCAGCTGCCCGCTTCTGGATGGCAGTTTGCAGGAGCCACTTGGGACTATCAAACCAGCCCGACTTGGCACTGGTGCCACCTTGGGTCTGGGAACCATCCTGCGTATGGTGGATTCTAAGGAGCCAGCCGGCCACTCCCAGCCACAGGCCCCCAACAAAAACACGGCCCTTTTTTCTGGCAAACAAAACTTAGCTGCCTCACTTCTGGATGGCAGATTGCAGGAGCCACTTGGTGTAATCAAACCAGCCCGACTTGGCACTGGTGCCACCTTGGGTCTGGGAACCATCCTGCGTATCGTGGATTCTAAGGAGCCAGCCGGCCACTCCCAGCCACAGGCCCCCAAACAAAATCAACGGCGCTGTTCCCTGGAAAACAAAACACGCCTGCCAACTTTTTGATGGAGTTTGCAGGAGCCACTTGGTACTATCAAACCAGCCCGACTTGGCACTGGTGCCACCTTGGGTCTGGGAAACATCCTGCGTATCGTAGCTTTTCAGGAGCCAGCCGGCCACTCTCAGCCATATGTCCCCAAACAGAAACCTCGGCCCGTTTCTCTGGCAAACAAAACTCAACTGCCCCTCTTCTGGATGGCAAATTGCAGGATGAACTTGATACTAAAACCGCAGGCCGACTTGGTAGTGGTGACACCTTGGACCTGGGAACCATCATGCGTATCGAGCATTTTAAGGAGCAGCCGGCCACTCCCAGCAATATGCCCCAAAAACAATCCACGGAATTTTCTCTGGCAAACAAAAATCAGCTGCCCCGCTTCTGGATGGCAGATTGCAGGAGCCACTTTGCCACCATCAAACCAGCCCGACTTGGCACTGGTGCACCTTGCATCTGGGACCATGCTGCCTAGCGTGGATTTTCAGGAGCCAGCCGGCCACTCTCAGCCATAGGCCCCCAAACAAAACCCACGGCCCGTTTCCCTGGCAAACAAAATTAAGCTGCCCCGCTTCTGGATGGCAGATTGCAGGACGCACTTGGTAGTATCAAACCAGCCCGACTTGGCACTGGTGCCACCTTGGGTCTGGGAACCATCCTGCGTATTGTGGGTTCAAAGGAGCCAGCCGGCACTCCCAGCCACAGGCCCCCAAATACAAACAACGGCGCTTTTCCCTGGAAAACAAAACTCGCCTGACAACTTTTTGATGGCAGATTGCAGGAGCCACTTGGTACTATCAAACCAAGCCCAACTTGGCACTGGTGCCACCATGGGTCTGGTCACCATCCTGCCTATCGTAGCTTTTCAGGAGCCAGCCGGTCACTCCAGCCATAGGTCCCCAGTCACAAACCTCGGCCCGTTTCCCTGGCAAACAAAAGTAAGCTGCCCCGCTTCTGGATGGCAGATTGCAGGAGCCACTTGGTACTATCAAACAGCCCAACTTGGCACTGGTGCCACCTCTGGTCTGGGAACCATGCTGCGTAACACAGATTCTACGGCGCCAGTCGGCCACTCCCAGCCACAAGCTCCCAACACAACAACGGCGCTATTCTCTGGCAAACAAAACTCCACTGCCCCTCTTCTGGATGGCAAATTGCAGGACGCACTTGGTACTATAAAAACAGCCCGACTTGGCACTGGTGCCACCTTGGGTCTGGGAACCATCCTGCGTATCGATCTTTTTAATGAGACAGCCGGCCACTCCCAGCCATATGCCCCCAAACACAACCCACGGCCCTTTTCTCTGGCCAAACAAAACTCAACTGCACCGCTTCTGGATGGCAGATTGCAGGAGCCACTTGGTACTATGAAACCAGCCCTACTTGGCACTGGTGCCACCTTGGGTCTGGGAACCATCCAGCCTATCGTGGATTTTAAGGAGCCAGCCGGCTACTCCGCAGCCACAGGCCCCCAACAAAAACCACGGCCCTTTTTTCTGGCAAACAAAACTTAGCTGCCTCACTTCTGGATGGCAGATTGCAGGAGCCACTTGGTGTAATCAAACCAGCCCGACTTGGCACTGGGTGCCACCTTGGGTCTGGGAACCATCCTGCGTATCGTGGATTCTAAGGAGCCAGCCGGCCACTCCCAGCCACAAGTCCCAAACATAATCAACGGCGCTGTTCCCTGGAAAACAAAACACGTCTGCCAACATTTTGATGGAGTTTGCAGGAGCCACTTGGTACTATCAAACCAGCCCGACTTGGCACTGGTGCCACCTTGGGTCTGGGAACCATCCTGCGTATCGTGGATTCTAAGGAGCCAGCCGGCCACTCCTAGCCACAGGCCCCCAGACAAAAACCTAGGCCTATTTCTCTGGCAAAAAAAAGTAAGCTGCCCCGCTTCTGGATGGCAGATTGCAGGAGACACTTGGGACTATCAAACCAGCCCAACTTGGCACTGGTGCCACCTTGGATCTGGGAACCATGCTGTGTATCGTGGATATTCAGGGGCCACCCGGCCACTCTCAGCCATATGTCCCCAAACAGAAACCTCGGCCCGTTTCTCTGGCAAACAAAACTCAACTGCCCCTCTTCTGGATGGCAAATTGCAGGATGAACTTGATACTAAAACCGCAGGCCGACTTGGTAGTGGTGACACCTTGGGCCTGGGAACCATCATGCGTATCGAGCATTTTAAGGAGCCAGCCGGCCACTCCCAGCAATATGCCCCCAAAAACAATCCACGGAATTTTTCTCTGGCAAACAAAAATCAGCTGCCCCGCTTCTGGATGGCAGATTGCAGGAGCCACTTTGCACCATCAAACCAGCCCGACTTGGCACTGGTGCCACCTTGCATCTGGGAACCATGCTGCCTAGCGTGGATTTTCAGGAGCCAGCCGGCCACTCTCAGCCATAGGCCCCCATACAAAACCCACGGCCCGTTTCCCTGGCAAACAAAATTAAGCTGCCCCGCTTCTGGATGGCAGATTGCAGGACGCACTTGGTAGTATCAAACCAGCCCAACTTGGCACTGGTGCCACCTTGGGTCTGGGAACCATCCTGCGTATCATGGATTTTCAGGAGCCAGCCGTCCACTGCCAGCCACAGGCCCCGAAACACAAACAACAGCCTTTTTCTCTGGCAAACAAAATTCAGCTGCCCCGCTTCTGGATGGCAGATTGCAGGAACCACTTGGTACTAACAAACCAGCCCGACTTGGCACTGGTGCCACCTTGGGTCTGGGAACCATCCTGCGTATCGTGGATTCTAAGGAGCCAGCTGGCCACTCCCAGCCACAGGCGCCCAAAACACACACAACGGTGCTTTTCCCTGGAAAACAAAACTCGCCTGCCAAACATTTGATGGCAGATTGCAGGAGCCACTTGGTACTATCAAACCAGCCCAACTTGGCACTGGTGCCACCATGGGTCTGGTCACCATCCTGCCTATCGTAGCTTTTCAGGTGCCAGCCAGCCACCCCCAGCCAGAGGCCCCTAGACAAATATTTCGGCCCGTTTCCCTGGCAAACAAAAGTAAGCTACCCCGCTTCTGGATGGCAGATTGCAGGAGCCACTTTGCACCATCAAACCAGCCCAACTTGGCACTGGTGCCACCTCTGGTCTGGGAACCATCCTGCGTATCGTGGGTTCTAAGGAGCCAGCTGGCCACTCCCAGCCACAGGCCCCCAAACACAAACAACGGCGCTTTTCCCTGGAAAACAAAACTCGCCTGCCAACATTTGATGGCAGATTGCCGGAGCCACTTGGTACTATCAAACCAGCCCAACTTGGCACTGGTGCCACCATGGGTCTGGTCACCATCCTGCCTATCGTAGCTTTTCAGGAGCCAGCCGGTCACTCCCAGCCATAGGCCCTGAGACACAAACCTCGGCCCGTTTCCCTGGCAAACAAAAGTAAGCTGCCCCGCTTCTGGATGGCAGATTGCAGGAGCTATTTAGTACTATCAAACCAGCCCGACTTGGCACTGGTGACACCTCTGGTCTGGGAACCATCCTGCCTATCGTGGATTCTAAGGAGCCAGCCGGCCACTCCCAGCCACAAGTCCCCAAACATAATCAACGGCGCTGTTCCCTGGAAAACAAAACACGTCTGCCAACATTTTGATGGAGTTTGCAGGAGCCACTTGGTACTATCAAACCAGCCCGACTTGGCACTGGTGCCACCTTGGGTCTGGGAACCATCCTGCCTATCGTGGATTTTAAGGAGCCAGCCGGCTACTCCCAGCCACAGGCCCCCAACAAAAACCACGGCCCTTTATTCTGGCAAACAAAACTTAGCTGCCTCACTTCTGGATGGCAGATTGCAGGAGCCACTTGGTGTAATCAAACCAGCCCGACTTGGCACTGGTGCCACCTTGGGTCTGGGAACCATCCTGCGTATCGTGGATTCTAAGGAGCCAGCCGGCCACTCCCAGCCACAAGTCCCCAAACATAATCAACGGCGCTGTTCCCTGGAAAACAAAACACGTCTGCCAACATTTTGATGGAGTTTGCAGGAGCCACTTGGTACTATCAAACCAGCCCGACTTGGCACTGGTGCCACCTTGGGTCTGGGAACCATCCTGCGTATCGTGGATTCTAAGGAGCCAGCCGGCCACTCCTAGCCACAGGCCCCCAGACAAAAACCTAGGCCTATTTCTCTGGCAAAAAAAAGTAAGCTGCCCCGCTTCTGGATGGCAGATTGCAGGAGACACTTGGGACTATCAAACCAGCCCAACTTGGCACTGGTGCCACCTTGGATCTGGGAACCATGCTGTGTATCGTGGATATTCAGGGGCCACCCGGCCACTCTCAGCCATATGTCCCCAAACAGAAACCTCAGGCCGTTTCTCTGGCAAACAAAACTCAACTGCCCCTCTTCTGGATGGCAAATTGCAGGATGAACTTGATACTAAAACCGCAGGCCGACTTGGTAGTGGTGACACCTTGGGCCTGGGAACCATCATGCGTATCGAGCATTTTAAGGAGCCAGCCGGCCACTCCCAGCAATATGCCCCCAAAAACAATCCACGGAATTTTTCTCTGGCAAACAAAAATCAGCTGCCCCGCTTCTGGATGGCAGATTGCAGGAGCCACTTTGCACCATCAAACCAGCCCGACTTGGCACTGGTGCCACCTTGCATCTGGGAACCATGCTGCCTAGCGTGGATTTTCAGGAGCCAGCCGGCCACTCTCAGCCATAGGCCCCCATACAAAACCCACGGCCCGTTTCCCTGGCAAACAAAATTAAGCTGCCCCGCTTCTGGATGGCAGATTGCAGGACGCACTTGGTAGTATCAAACCAGCCCAACTTGGCACTGGTGCCACCTTGGGTCTGGGAACCATCCTGCGTATCATGGATTTTCAGGAGCCAGCCGTCCACTGCCAGCCACAGGCCCCGAAACACAAACAACAGCCTTTTTCTCTGGCAAACAAAATTCAGCTGCCCCGCTTCTGGATGGCAGATTGCAGGAACCACTTGGTACTAACAAACCAGCCCGACTTGGCACTGGTGCCACCTTGGGTCTGGGAACCATCCTGCGTATCGTGGATTCTAAGGAGCCAGCTGGCCACTCCCAGCCACAGGCGCCCAAAACACACACAACGGTGCTTTTCCCTGGAAAACAAAACTCGCCTGCCAAACATTTGATGGCAGATTGCAGGAGCCACTTGGTACTATCAAACCAGCCCAACTTGGCACTGGTGCCACCATGGGTCTGGTCACCATCCTGCCTATCGTAGCTTTTCAGGTGCCAGCCAGCCACCCCCAGCCAGAGGCCCCTAGACAAATATTTCGGCCCGTTTCCCTGGCAAACAAAAGTAAGCTACCCCGCTTCTGGATGGCAGATTGCAGGAGCCACTTTGCACCATCAAACCAGCCCAACTTGGCACTGGTGCCACCTCTGGTCTGGGAACCATCCTGCGTATCGTGGGTTCTAAGGAGCCAGCTGGCCACTCCCAGCCACAGGCCCCCAAACACAAACAACGGCGCTTTTCCCTGGAAAACAAAACTCGCCTGCCAACTTTTTGATGGCAGATTGCCGGAGCCACTTGGTACTATCAAACCAGCCCAACTTGGCACTGGTGCCACCATGGGTCTGGTCACCATCCTGCCTATCGTAGCTTTTCAGGAGCCAGCCGGTCACTCCCAGCCATAGGCCCTGAGACACAAACCTCGGCCCGTTTCCCTGGCAAACAAAAGTAAGCTGCCCCGCTTCTGGATGGCAGATTGCAGGAGCTATTTAGTACTATCAAACCAGCCCGACTTGGCACTGGTGACACCTCTGGTCTGGGAACCATCCTGCCTATCGTGGATTTTCAGGGGCCAGCCGGCCACTCTCAGCCATATGCCCCCAAAAACAAACCACGGCCCTTTTCTCTGGCAAACAAAACTCAACTGCCCCTCTTCTGGATGGCAAATTTTAGGACGCACTTTGTACTACGAAAACCGCCCGACGTGGCACTGGTGCCACCTTGTGTCAGGGAACCATCCTGCATATCGAGCTTTTTAAGGAGCCAGCCGGCCACGCCCAGCCATATACCCCCAAAAACAAACCACGGACCATTTCTCATGGAAACAAAAATCCGCTGCCCCGCGTCTGGATGGCAGATTGCAGGAGCCACTTTGCACCATCAAACCAGCCCGACTTGGCACTGGTGCCACCTTGGGTCTGGGAACAATCCTGCATATCGTGGATTCTAAGGAGCCAGCCGGCCACTCCCAGCCACAGGCCCCCAAACACAAACAACGGCGCTTTTCCCTGGAAAACAAAACTCGCCTGCCAGCTTTTTGATGGCAGATTGCAGGAGCCACTTGGTACTATCAAATCATCCCAACTTGGCACTGGTGCCACTATGGGTCTGGGAACCATCCTGCCTATTGTAGCTTTTCAGGAGCCAGCCGGTCACTCCCAGCCATAGGCCCCCAGACACAAACCTCGGACCGTTTCCCTTGCAAACAAAAGTAAGCTGCCCCGATTCTGGATGGCAGATTGCAGGAGCCACTTGGTAGTGTCAAACCAGCCCGACTTGGCACTGGTGCCACCTTGGGTCTGGGAACCATCCTGCGTATCGTGGATTCTAAGCAGCCACCCGGCCACTCTGAGCCACAGGCGCCCAAACACAAACAACGGCGCTTTTCCCTGGAAAACAAAACTCGCCTGCCAACATTTTGATGGCAGATTGCAGGAGCCACTTGGTGCTATCAAACCAGCCCAACTTGGCACTGGTGCCACCATGGGTCTGGTCACCATCCTGCCTATCGTAGCTTTTCAGGAGCCAGCCGGTCACTCCCAGCCATAGACCCCCAGACACAAACCTCGGCCCGTTTCCCTGGAAAACAAAAGTAAGCTGCCCCGATTCTGGATGGCAGATTGCAGGAGCCACTTGGTATATCAAATCAGCCCAACTTGGCACTGGTGCCACCATGGGTCTGGTAAACATCCTGCCTATCATAGCTTTTCAGGAGCCAGCCGGTCACTCCCTGCCATAGGCCCCCAGACACAAACCTCGGCCCGTTTCCCTGGCAAACAAAAGTAAACTGCCCCGCTTTTGGATGGCAGATTGCAGGATGCATTTGGTACTATCAAACCTGCCCGACTTGGCCCTCGTGCCACCTTGGCTCTGGGAACCATGCTGCGTAACGTAGATTCTACGAGGACAGGCGGCCACTCCCAGCCACAGGCCTCTAAACAAAAACAACGGCGCTTTTCCCTGGAAAACAAAACTCGCCTGCCAAATTTTTGATGGCAGATTGCAGGAGCCACTTGGTACTATCAAACCAGCCCAACTTGGTACTGGTGCCACCATGGGTCTGGTCACCATCCTGCCTATCGTAGCTTTTCAGGAGCCAGCCGGTCACTCCCAGCCATAGGCCCCCAGACAAATATCTCGGCCCGTTTCCCTGGCAAACAAAAGTAAGCTGCCCCGCTTCTGGATGGCAGAATACAGCAGCCACATGGTACTATCAAACCAGGCCAACATGGCACTGGTGCCACCTTGGCTCTGGGAACCATCCTGCCTATCGTGGATTTTCAGGGGCCAGCCGGCCACTCTCAGCCATATGCCCCCAAACACATACCACGGCCCTTTGCTCTGGCAAACAAAACTCAACTGCCCCTCTTCTGGATGGCAAATTGCAGGACGCACTTGGTACTACGAAAACAGCCCGACTTGGCAGTGATGCCACCTTGGGTCAGGGAACAATCCTGCGTATCGATCTTTTTAAGGAGCCAGCCGGCCATGTCCAGCCATATACCCCCAAAAAAAAACCACGGAACTTTTCTCCAGCAAACAAAAATCCGCTGCCCCGCGTCTGAATGGCAGATTTCAGGAGCTATTTAGTATTATCAAACCAGCCGGACTTGGCACTGGTGCCACCATGAGTCTGGTAACCATCCTGCCTATCGTAGCTTTTCAGGAACCAGCCGGTCACTCCCAGCCATAGGCCCCCAGACACAAACCTCGGCCCGTTTCCCTGGCAAACAAAAGTAAGCTGACCCGCTTCTGGATGGCAGATTGCAGGAGCCACTTGGTACTATCAAACCAGCCCAACTTGGCACTGGTGCCACCATGGCTCTGGGAACCATCCTGCGTATCCTGGGTTCAAAGGAGGCAGCCGGCCACTCCCAGCCACAGGCCTCTAAACAAGAACAACGGCGCTTTTCCCTGGAAAACAAAAGTCGCCTGACAACTTTTTGATGGCAGATTGCAGGAGCCACTTGGTACTATCAAACCAGGCCAACATGGCACTGGTGCCACCTCTGGTCTGGGAACCATCCTGCGTATCGTGGATTCTAAGGAGCCAGCTGGCCACTCCCAGCCACAGGCCCCCAAACACAAACAACGGTGCTTTTCCCTGGAAAACAAAACTCACCTGCCAACTTTTTGATGGCAGATTGCAGGAGCCACTTGGTACTATCAAACCAGCCCAACTTGGCACTGGTGCCACCATGGGTCTGGTCACCATCCTGCCTATCGTAGCATTTCAGGAGCCAGCCGGTCACTCCCAGCCATAGGCCCCCAGACACAAAGCTCTACCCGTTTCCCTGGCAAACAAAAGTAAGCTACCCCGCTTCTGGATGGCAGATTGCAGGAGTCACTTTGCACCATCAAACCAGCCCGACTTGGCACTGGTGCCACCTCTGGTCTGGGACCCATCCTGCGTATCGTGGATTCTAAGGAGACAGCTGGCCACTCCCAGCCACAGGACCCCAAACAAAAACAACGGCGCTTTTCCCTGGAAAACAAAACTCGCTTGCCAACTTTTTGATGGCAGATTGCAGGAGCCACTTGGTACTATCAAACCACCCCAACTTGGCAACAAGTGGTTCCTGCAATCTGACATCCAGAAGCGGGGCAGCTTACTTTTGTTTGCCAGGGAAATGGACCGTTGTTTGTGTTTGGAGGCATATGGCTGGGAGTGGCCGACTGGCTCCTTAAAATCCACGATACGCAGCATGGTTCCCAGACCAGAGGTGGCACCAGTGCCAAGTCGGGCTGGTTTGATAGTACAAAGTGGCTCCTGCAATCTGCCATCCAGAAGCGGGGCAGCTTACTTTTGTTTGCCAGGGAAACGGGCCGGGCTTTCTGTCTCGGGGCCTATGGCAGGGAGTGACCGGCTGGCTCCTGAAAAGCTACGATAGGCAGGATGGTGACCAGACCCATGGTGGCACCAGTGCCAAGTTGGGCTGGTTTGATAGTACCAAGTGGCTCCTGCAATCTGCCATCAAAAAGTTGGCAGGCGAGTTTTGTTTTCCAGGGAAAAGCGCCATTGTTTGTGTTTGGGGACCTGTGGTTGGGAGTGCCCGGCTGGCTCCTTAGAAACCACGATACGCAGCATGGTTACCAGACAAGAGGTGCCACCAGTGCCAAGTTGGGCTGGTTTGATACTACCAAGTGGTTCCTGCAATCTGCCATCCAGAAGCGGGGCAGCTTACTTTTGTTTGCCACGGAAACGGGCCGTTGTTTGTGTTTGGGGGCCTGTGGCTGGGAGTGGCCGACTGGCTCCTTAGAATCCACGATACGCAGGATGGGTCCCAGACCAGAGGTGGCACCAGTGCCAAGTCGGACTGGTTTGATAGTACCAAGTGGCTCCTGCAATCTGCCATCCAGAAGCGGGGCAGCTTACTTTTGTTTGCCAGGGAAACGGGCCGAGGTTTGTGACTGGGGACCTATGGCTGGGAGTGACCGGCTGGCTCCTGAAAAGTTACGATAGGCAGGATTGTGACCAGACCCATGGTGGCACCAGTGCCAAGTTGGGCTGGTTTGATAGTACCAAGTGGCTCCTGTAATCTGCCATCAAATAGTTGGTAGGCGAGTTTTGTTTTCCAGGGAAAAGCGCCGTTGTTTTTGTTTGGGGGCCTGTGGTAGGGAGTGGCCGGCTGGCTAATTAGAATCCACGATACGCAGGATGGTTCCCAGACCAGAGGTGGCACCAGTGCCAAGACGGGCTAGTTTGATGGTGCAAAGTGGCTCCTGCAATCTGCCATCCAGAAGCGGGGTAGCTTACTTTTGTTTGCCAGGGAAACGGGCCGAGCTTTTTGTCTGGGGGCCTATGGCGGGGAGTGACCGGCTGGCTCCTGAAAAGCTAAGATAGGCAGGATGGTGACCAGACCCATGGTGGCACCAGTGCCAAGTTGGGCTGATTTGATAAAACCAAGTGGCTCCTGCAATCTGCCATCAAAAAGTTGGCAGGAGAGTTTTGTTTTCCAGGGAAAAGCGCCGTTGTTTGTGTTTGGGGGCCTGTGGCTGGGAGTGGCCGGCTGGCTCCTTAGAATCCACGATACGCAGCATGGTATCCAGACCCAAGGTGGCATCAGTGCCAAGTTTTGCTGGTTTGATAGTACCAAGTGGTTCCTGCAATCTGCCATCCAGAAGCAGGGCAGCTTAACTTTTGTTTGCCAGGGAAACGGGCCGTGGTTTTTGTCTGGGGGCCTATGGCTGAGAGTGACCGGCTGGCTCCTGAAAAGCTACGATAGGCAGGATGGTGACAAGACCCATGGTGGCACCAGTCCCAAGTTGGGCTGATTTGATAGTACCAAGTGGCTCCTGCAATCTGCCGTCAAAATTTGGCAGGCGAGTTTTTATTTTCCAGGGAAAAGCGCCGTTGTTTGTGTTTGGGGGCCTGTGGCTGGGAGTGGCCGGCTGGCTGCTTAGAATCCACGATACGCAGGATGGTTCCCAGACCCAAGGTGGCACCAGTGCCAAGTCGGGCTAGTATGATGGTGCAAAGTGGCTCCTGCAATCTGCCATCCAGAAGCGGGGCAGCTTACTTTTGTTTGCCAGGGAAACGGTCCGAGCTTTGTGTCTCGGGGACTATGGCTGGGAGTGACCGCCTGGCTCCTGAAAAGCTACGATAGGCAGGATGGTGACCAGACCCATGGTGGCACCAGTGCCAAGTTGGGCTGGTTTGATAGTACCAAGTGGCTCCTGCAATCTGCCATCAAAATGTCGGCAGGCGAGTTTTGTTTTCCAGGGAAAAGCGCCGTTGTTTGTGTTTGGGGGCCTGTGGCTGGGAGTGGCCGGCTGGCTCCTTAGAATCCACGATACGCAGGATGGTTCCCAGACCCAAGGTGGCACCAGTGCCAAGTCGGGCTGGTTTTATAGTACCAAGTGCGTCCTGCAATCTGCCATCCAGAAGCGGGGCAGCTTACTTCTGTTTGCCAGGGAAACGGGCCGAGCTTTGTGTCAGGGGGCCTATGGCTGGGAGTGACCGGCTGGCTACTGAAAAGCTACGATAGGCAGGATGGTGACCAGACCCATGGTGGCACCAGTGCCAAGTTGGGCTGATTTGATAGTACCAAGTGGCTCCTGCAATCTGCCATCAAAATGTTGGCAGGCGAGTTTTGTTTTCCAGGGAAAAGCGCCGTTGTTTGTGTCTGCGGGCCTGTGGCTGGAGTGGCCGGCTGGCTCCTTAGAATCCACGATACGCAGCATGGTTCCCAGACCCAAGGTGGCACCAGTGCCAAGTGTGGCTGGTTTGATAGTACCAAGTGGTTCCTGCAATCTGCCATCAAAAAGATGGCAGGCGAGTTTTGTTTTCCAGGGAAAAGCGTCGTTGTTTGTGTTTGGGGGCCTGTGGCTGGGAGTGGCCGCCTGGCTCCTTAGAATCCACGATACACAGCATGGTTCCCAGACCCAAGGTGGCACCAGTCCCAAGTTGGGCTGGTTTGATAGTACCAAGTGGTTCCTGCAATCTGCCATCCAGAAGCGGGGCAGTTGAGTTTTGTTTGCCAGGGAAACGGGCCGAGGTTTGTGTCTGGGGGCCTAAGGCTGGGAGTGACCGGCTGGCTCCTGAAAGGCTACGATAGGCAGGATGGTGACCAGACCCATGGTGGCACCAGTGCCAAGTTGGGCTGGTTTGATAGTAGCAAGTGGCTCCTGCAATCTGCCATCAAAAACTTGGCAGGCGAGTTTTGTTTCCCAGGGAAAAGCGCCGTTGTTTGTGTTTGGGGGCCTGTGGCTGGGAGTGGCCGGCTGGCTAATTAGAATCCACGACAGGCAGGATGGTTCCCAGACCAGAGGTGACACCAGTGCCAAGTCGGGCTAGTTTGATGGTGAAAAGCGGCTCCTGCAATCTGCCATCCAGAAGCGGGTTAACTTACTTTTGTTTGCCAGGGAAAAGGGCCGAGGTTTTTGTCTGGGGGCCTATGGCTGGGAGTGACCGGCTGGCTCCTGAAAAGCTACGATAGGCAGGATGGTGACCAGACCCATGGTGGCACCAGTGCCAAGTTGGGCTGGTTTGATAGTACCAAGTGGCTCCTGCAATCTGCCATCAAAAAGTTGGCAGGCGAATTTGTTATCCAGGGAAAAGCGCCGTTGTTTTTGTTTGGGGGCCTGTGGCTGGGAGTGGCCGGATGGCTAATTAGAATCCACGATACGCAGCATGGTTCCCAGACCTGAGGTGGCACCAGTGCCAAGTTGGGATGGTTTGATACTACCAAGTGCGTCCTGCAATCTGCCATCCAGAAGCGGGGCAGCTTACTTTTGTTTGCCAGGGAAAAGCGCCGAGGTTTTGTCTGGGGGCCTATGGCAGGGAGTGACCGGCTGGCTCCTGAAAAACTATGATAGGCAGGATGGTGACCAGACCCATGGTGGCACCAGTGGCAAGTTGGGCTGGTTTGATAGTACCAAGTGGCTCCTGCAATCTGCCATCAAAATATTGGCAGGCAAGTTTTGTTTTCCAGGGAAAAGCGCCGTTGTTTGTGTTTGGGGGCCTGTGGCTGGGAGTGGCCAGCTGGCTCCTTAGAATCCAAAATACGCAGGATGGTTCCCAGACCTGAGGTGGCACCAGTGCCAAGTTGGGCTGGTTTGATTGTAGCAAATGGTTCCTGCAATCTACCATGCAGAAGCGGGGCAGCTTACTTTTGTTTGCCAGGGAAACGGGCCGAGGTTTGTGTCTGGGGGCCTATGGCTGGGAGTGACCGGCTGGCTCCTGAAAAGCTACGATAGGCAGGATGGTGACCAGACCCATGGTGGCACCAGTGCCATGTTCGGCTGATTTCATAGTACCAAGTGGCTCCTGCAATCTGCCATCCAGACGCGGGGCAGCGGATTTTTGCTTGCTGAAGAAAAGTTCCGTGGGTTTTTTTTGGGGGTATATGGCTGGACGTTGCCGGCTGACTCCTTAAAAACATCGATACGCAGGATGGTTCCCTGACCCAAGGTGGCATCACTGCCAAGTCGGGCTGTTTTCGTAGTACCAAGTGCGTCCTGCAATTTGCCATCCAGAAGAGGGGCAGTTGAGTTTTGTTTACCAGAGAAAAGGGCCGTGGTTTGTGTTTTGGGGCATATGGCTGAGAGTGGCCGGCTGGCGCCTGAAAATCCACGATAGGCAGGATGGTTCCCAGAGCCAAGGTGGCACCAGTGCCATGTTGGCCTGGTTTGATAGTACCATGTGGCTCCTGCAATCTGCCATCCAGAAGCGGGGCAGCTTACTTTTGTTTGCCAGGGAAACGGGCCGAGGTATTTGTCTGGGGGCCTATGGCTGGGAGTGACCGGCTGGCTCCTGAAAAGCTACTATAGGCAGGATGGTGACCAGACCCATGGTGGCACCAGTGCCAAGTTGGGCTGGTTTGATAGTACCAAGTGGCTCCTGCAATCTGCCATCAAAAAGTTGGCAGGCGAGTTTTGTTTTCCAGGGTAACGCGCCGTTGTTTTTGTTTTAGAGGCCTGTGGCTGGGAATGTCCGCCTGTCCTCTTAGAATCTACGTTACGCAGCATGGTTCCCAGAGCCAAGGTGGCACCAGTGCCAAGTTGGGCTGGTTTGATAGTAGCAAGTGGTTCCTGCAATCTGCCATCCAGAAGAGGGGCAGCTTACTTTTGTTTGCCAGGGAAACGGGCCGAGGTATTTCTCTGGGGGCCTATGGCAGGGAGTGACCGGCCGGCTCCTGAAAAGCTAAGATAGGCAGGATGTTTACCAGACCCATGATGGCACCAGTGCCAAGTTGGGCTAATTTGATACTACCAAGTGGCTCCTGCAATCTGCCATCCAGAATCGGGGGTGCTTACTTTTGTTTTCCAGGGAAACGGGCCGACGTTTGTGTCTGGGGGTTTATGGCTGGGAGTGACCGGCTGGCTCCTGAAAAGCTACGATAGGCAGGATGGTGACCAGACCCATGGTGGCACCAGTGCCAAGTTGGGCTGGTTTGATAGTACCAAGTGGCTCCTGCAATCTGCCATCAAAATGTTGGCAGGCGAGTTTTGTTTTCCAGGGAAAAGCGCCGTTGTTTGTGTTTGGGCGCCTGTGGCACGGAGTGGCCGGGTGGCTGCTTAGAATCCACGATACGCAGGATGGTTCCCAGACCCAAGGTGGCACCAGTGCCAAGTCGGGCTGTTTTGACACTACCGAGTGGCTTCTGCAATCTGCCATCCAGAATCGGGGCAGCTTAATTTTGTTTGCCAGGGAAACGGTCCGAGGTTTGTGATGGGGGCCTATGGCTGGGAGTGACCGGCTGGCTCCTGAAATGGTACAATTGGCAGGATGGTTCCCAGACCCATAGTGGCACCAGTGCCAAGTTGGGATGATTTGATAGTACCAAGTGGCTCCTGCAATCTGCCATCAAAAAGCTGGCAGGCGAGTTTTGTTTTCCAGGGA
Organism: Melospiza melodia melodia; assembly: GCF_035770615.1. Lineage (NCBI taxonomy): Eukaryota > Metazoa > Chordata > Aves > Passeriformes > Passerellidae > Melospiza > Melospiza melodia. The sequence continues at coordinate 34,375,470 of NC_086199.1, read as the reverse complement.
AAAGCGCCGTTGTTTGTATTTGGGGGCCTGTGGCTGGGAGTGGCCGCCTGGCGCCTTAGAATCTACGTTACGCAGCATGGTTCCCAGACCCAAAGTGGCACCAGTGTCAAGTTGGGCTGGTTTGATAGTACCAAGTGGCTCCTGCAATCTGCCATCCAGAAGCGGGGGTAGCTTACTTTTGTTTGCCAGGGAAACGGGCAGAGCTTTCTGTCTGGGGGCCTATGGTTGGGATTAACCGGCTGGCTCCTGAAAAGCTACGATAGGCAGGATGGTTCCCAGATCCAAGATGGCACCAGTGCCAAGTCGGGGTGGTTTGATGGTGCAACGTGGCTCCTGCAATCTGCCATCCTGACGCGGGGCAGCGGATTTTTGTTTCCAAGAGAAATGGTCCGTGGTTTGTTTTTGGGCTATATGGCTGGGCGTGGCCTGCTGGCTCCTTAAAAAGCTACGATAGGCAGGATGGTTCCCTGACCCAAGGTGGCACCAGTGCCAAGTCGGGCGGTTTTCATAGTACAAAGTGCGTCCTAAAATTTGCCATCCAGAAGAGGGGCAGTTGAGTTTTGTTTACCAGAGAAAAGGGCCGTGGTTTGTTTTTGGGGGCATATGGCTGATAGTGGCCGTCTGGCGCCTGAAAATCCACGATAGGCAGGATGGTTCCCAGACCAGAGGTGGCACCAGTGCCAAGTCGGGCTGGTTTGATAGTACTAAATAGCACCTGCAATCTGCCATGCAGAAGCGGGGCAGCTTACTTTTGTTTGCCAGGGAAACGGGCCGAGGTTTGTGTCTGGGGGCCTATGGCTGGGAGTGACCGGCTATCTCCTGAAAAGCTACGATAGGCAGGATGGTTACCAGACCCATGGTGGCACCAGTGCCAAGTTGGGCTGGTTTGATAGTACCAAGTGGCTCCTGCAATCTGCCATCAAAAAGTTGTCAGGCGAGTTTTGTTTTCCAGGGAAAAGCGCCGTTGTTTGTGTTTGGGGGACTGTTGGTGGGAGTGGCCGGCTGGCTCCTTAGAACACACGATACGCAGGATGGTTCCCAGACCCAAGGTGGCACCAGTGCCACGTCGGGCTGGTTTGATGGTGAAAAGTGGCTCCTGCAATCTGCCATCCTGAAGCGGGGTAGCTTACTTTTGTGTGCCAGGGAAACGGGCCGAGGTTTATGACTGGGGGCCTAGGGCTAGGAGTGACCGGCTGGCTCCTGAAAAGCAACAATAGGCAGGATGGTTCCCAGACCCAAGGTGGCACCAGTGCCAAGTTGGGCTGGTTTGATGGTACCAACTGGCTCCTGCAATCTGCCATCTAAAAGTTGTCAGGCGAGTTTTGTTTTCCAGGGAAAAGCGCCGTTGATTTTGTTTGGAGGCCTGTGGCTGGCAGTGGCTGCCTGTCTTCTTAGAATCCGGGTTACACAGCATGGTTCCCAGAGCCAAGGTGGCACCAGTGCCAAGTCGGGCTGGTTTGATGGTGCAAAGTGGCTCCTGCAATCTGCCATCCAGAAGTGCGGTAGCTTACTTTTGTGTGCCAGGGAAACAGGCCGAGGTTTGTGTCTGGGGGCCTATGGCTGGGAGTGACCGCCTGGCTCCTGAAAAGCTACGATAGGCAGGATGGTGACCAGACCCATGGTGGCACCAGTGCCAAGTTGGGCTGGTTTGATAGTACCAAGTGGCTCCTGCAATCTGCCATCAAAAAGTTGGCAGGCGAGTTTTGTTTTCCAGGGAAAAGCGCCGTTGTGTGTGTTTTGGGGCCTGTGGCTGGGAGTGGCCAGCTGGCTCCTTAGAATCCACGATACGCAGGATGGTTCCCAGACCCAAGGTGGCACCAGTGCCAAGTCGGGCTGGTTTGTTAGTACCAAGTGGTTCCTGCAATCTGCCATCCAGAAGCGGGGCAGCTGAATTTTGTTTGCCAGAGAAAAAGGCTGTTGTTTGTGTTTCGGGGCCTGTGGCTGGCAGTGGACGGCTGGCTCCTGAAAATCCATGATACGCAGCATGGTTCCCAGACCCAAGGTGGCACCAGTGCCAAGTAGGGCTGGTTTCATAGTACCCAGTGGCTCCTGCAATCTGCCATCCAGAAGAGGGGCAGTTGAGTTTTGTTTTCCAGAGAAAAGGGCCGTGGTTTGTGTTTGGGGCCTATGGCTGAGAGTGACCGGCTGGCTCCTGAAAAGCTACGATAGGCAGGATGGTGACCAGACCCATGGCGGCACCAGTGCCAAGTCGGGCTGGTTTGATAATACTAAATAGCTCCTGCAATCTGCCATCCAGACGCGGGGCAGCGGATTTTTGCTTGCTGGAGAAAAGTTCCGTGGGTTTTTTTTTGGGGGTATATCGCTGGACGTTGCCGGCTGACTCCTTAAAAACATCGATACGCAGGATGGTTCCCTGACCCAAGGTGGCATCACTGCCAAGTCGGGCTGTTTTCATAGTACCAAGTGCGTCCTGCAATTTGCCATCCAGAAGAGGGGCAGTTGAGTTTTGTTTACCAGAGAAAAGGGCCGTGGTTTGTGTTTGGGGGCATATGGCTGAGAGTGGCCGGCTGGCGCCTGAAAATCCACGATAGGCAGGATGGTTCCCAGAGCCAAGGTGGCACCAGTGCCATGTTGGCCTGGTTTGATAGTACCATGTGGCTCCTGCAATCTGCCATCCAGAAGCGGGGCAGCTTACATTTGTTTGCCAGGGAAACGGGCCGAGGTATTTGTCTGGGGGCCTATGGCTGGGAGTGACCGCCTGGCTCCTGAAAAGCTACGATAGGCAGGATGGTGACCAGACCCATGGTGGCACCAGTGCCAAGTTGGGCTGGTTTGATAGTACCAAGCGGCTCCTGCAATCTGCCATCCAGAAGCGGGGTAGCTTACTTTTGTTTGCCAGGGAAACGGGCAGAGATTTCTGTCTGGGGGCCTATGGTTGGGAGTAACCGGCTGGCTCCTGAAAAGCTACGATAGGCAGGATGGTTCCCAGATCCAAGATGGCACCAGTGCCAAGTCGGGGTGGTTTGATGGTGCAAAGTGGCTCCTGCAATCTGCCATCCTGACGCGGGGCAGCGGATTTTTGTTTCCAAGAGAAATGGTCCGTGGTTTGTTTTTGGGGCTATATGGCTGGGCGTGGCCTGCTGGCTCCTTAAAAAGCTACGTTAGGCAGGATGGTTACCAGACCCATGGTGGCACCAGTGCCAAGTTGGGCTGGTTTGATAGTACCAAGTGGCTCCGGCAATCTGCCATCAAAAAGTTGGCAGGCCAGTTTTGTTTTCCAGGGAAAAGCGCCGTTGTTTGTGTTTGGGGGACTGTGGGTGGGAGTGGCCGGCTGGCTCCTTAGAACACACGATACGCAGGATGGTTCCCAGACCCAAGGTGGCACCAGTGCCACGTCGGGCTGGTTTGATGGTGAAAAGTGGCTCCTGCAATCTGCCATCCTGAAGCGGGGTAGCTTACATTTGTGTGCCAGGGAAACGGGCCGAGGTTTATGACTGGGGGCCTAGGGCTAGAAGTGACCGGCTGGCTCCTGAATAGCAACAATAGGCAGGATGGTTCCCAGACCCAAGGTGGCACCAGTGCCAAGTTGGGCTGGTTTGATGGTACCAACTGGCTCCTGCAATCTGCCATCTAAAAGTTGTCAGGCGAGTTTTGTTTTCCAGGGAAAAGCGCCGTTGATTTTGTTTGGAGGCCTGTGGCTGGCAGTGGCTGCCTGTCGTCTTAGAATCCGGGTTACGCAGCATGGTTCCCAGAGCCAAGGTGGCACCAGTGTCAAGTTGGGCTGGTTTGATAGTACTAAATAGCTCCTGCAATCTGCCATCCAGAAGCGGGGCAGCTTACTTTTGTTTGCCAGGGAAACGGGCCGAGGTATTTGTCTGGGGACCTATGCTGGGAGTGACCGGCTGGCTCCTGAAAAGCTACGATAGGCAGGATGGTTCCCTGACCCAAGGTGGCACCAGTGCCAAGTCGGGCGGTTTTCGTAGTACAAAGTGCGTCCTAAAATTTGCCATCCAGAAGAGGGGCAGGTGAGTTTTGTTTACCAGAGAAAAGGGCCGTGGTTTGTTTTTGGGGGCATATGGCTGATAGTGGCCGTCTGGCGCCTGAAAATCCACGATAGGCAGGATGGTTCCCAGACCAGAGGTGGCACCAGTGCCAAGTCGGGCTGGTTTGATAGTACTAAATAGCACCTGCAATCTGCCATGCAGAAGCGGGGCAGCTTACTTTTGTTTGCCAGGGAAACGGGCCGAGGTTTGTGTCTGGGGGCCTATGGCTGGGAGTGACCGCCTGGCTCCTGAAAAGCTACGATAGGCAGGATGGTGACCAGACCCATGGTGGCACCAGTGCCAAGTTGGGCTGGTTTGATAGTACCAAGTGGCTCCTGCAATCTGCCATCAAAAAGTTGGCAGGCCAGTTTTGTTTTCCAGGGAAAAGCGCCGTTGTTTGTGTTTGGGGGACTGTGGCTGGGAGTGGCCGGCTGGCTCCTTAGAACACACGATACGCAGGATGGTTCCCAGACCCAAGGTGGCACCAGTGCCACGTCGGGCTGGTTTGATGGTGAAAAGTGGCTCCTGCAATCTGCCATCCTGAAGCGGGGTAGCTTACATTTGTGTGCCAGGGAAACGGGCCGAGGTTTGTGACTGGGGACCTATGGCTAGAAGTGACCGGCTGGCTCCTGAAAAGCAACAATAGGCAGGATGGTTCCCAGACCCAAGGTGGCACCAGTCCCAAGTTGGGCTGGTTTGATGGTACCAACTGGCTCCTGCAATCTGCCATCTAAAAGTTGTCAGGCGAGTTTTGTTTTCCAGGGAAAAGCGCCGTTGATTTTGTTTGGAGGCCTGTGGCTGGCAGTGGCTGCCTGTCGTCTTAGAATCCGGGTTACGCAGCATGGTTCCCAGAGCCAAGGTGGCACCAGTGTCAAGTTGGGCTGGTATGATTGTACCAAGTGGCTCCTGCAATCTGCCATCCAGAAGCGGGGCAGCTTACTTTTGTTTGCCAGGGAAACGGGCCGAGGTATTTGTCTGGGGACCTATGGCTGGGAGTGACCGGCTGGCTCCTGAAAAGCTACGATAGGCAGGATGGTGACCAGACCCATGGTGGCACCAGTGCCAAGTTGGGCTGGTTTGATAGTACCAAGTTGCTCCTGCAATCTGACATCAAAAAGTTGGCAGGTCAGTTTTGTTTTCCAGGGAAAAGCGCCGTTGTTTGTGTTTGGGGGACTGTGGCTGGGAGTGGCCGGCTGGCTCCTTAGAACACAGGATACGCAGGATGGTTCCCAGACCCAAGGTGGCACCAGTGCCAAGTCGGGCTGGTTTGATAGCACCAAGTGGCTCCTGCAATCTGCCATCCAGAAGCGGGGCAGCTTACTTTTGTTTGCCAGGGAAACGGACCGAGGTTTTTTTCTGGGGGCCTATGGCTGGGAGTGACCGCCTGGCTCCTGAAAAGCTACGATAGGCAGGATGGTGACCAGACCCATGGTGGCACCAGTGCCAAGTTGGGCTGGTTTGATAGTCCCAAGTGTCTCCTGCAATCTGCCATCCAGAAGCGGGGCAGCTTACTTTTGTTTGCCAGAGAAATAGGCCTAGGTTTTGTTTGGGGGCCTGTGGCTAGGAGTGGCCTGCTGGCTCCTAAGAATCCACGATACGCAGGATGTTTCCCAGACCCAAGGTGGCACCAGTGCCAAGTTGGGCTGGTTTGATAGTACCAAGTGGCTCCTGCAAACTCCATCAAAAAGTTGGCAGGCGTGTTTTGTTTTCCAGGGAACAGCGCCGTTGATTTTGTTTGGGGGCCTGTGGCTGGGAGTGGCCGGCTGGCTCCTTAGAATTCACGATACGCACCATGGTTCCCAGACCCAAGGTGGCACCAGTGCCAAGTCGGGCTGGTTTGATTACACCAAGTGACTCCTGCAATCTGCCATCCAGAAGTGAGGCAGCTAAGTTTTGTTTGCGAGAAAAAAGGGCCGTGGTTTTTGTTGGGGGCCTGTGGCTGGGAGTAGCCGGCTGGCTCCTTAAAATCCACGATAGGCAGGATGGTTCCCAGACCCAAGGTGGCACCAGTGCCAAGTTGGGCTGGTTTGATAGTACCAAGTGGCTCCTTCAATCTGCCATCCAGAAGCGGGGCAGCTGAGTTTTGTTTGCCAGAGAAAAAGGCTGTGGTTTTTGTTTGGGGGCCTGTGGCTGGCAGTGGCCGGCTGGCTCCTGAAAATCCACGATACGCAGCATGGTTCCCAGACCCAAGGTGGCACCAGTACAAAGTGGGGCTCGTTTGACAGTGTCAAGTGCCTCCTGCAATCTCCCATCCAGAAGCGGGGCAGCTGAGTTTTTTTTGCCAGGGAAACGGACCTTTGTTTTTGATTGGGGTCTGTGGCCGAGAGTGGTCGACTGTCTCCTGACAATCCACAATACGCAGGATGGTTCCCAGACCAAAGGTGGCACCAGTGCCAAGTCGGGCTGGTTTGAGAGTACCAAGTGTCTCCTGCACTCTGCCATCCAGAAGCGGGGCAGCTGAGTTTTGTTTGCCAGAGAAAAGGGCCGTGGGTTGTGTTTGGGGGCATATGGCTGGGAGTGGCCACCTGGCTCCTTAAAATGCACGATACGCCGCATGGTAACCAGACGCAAGGTGGCACCAGTGCCAAGTCGGGCTGTTTTTGTAGTACCCAGTGGCTCCTGCAATTTGCCATCCAGAAGCGGGGCAGCTAAATTTTGTTTGCTAGAGAAAAGGGCTGTGGTTTGTGTTTGGGGTCCTATGGCCGAGAGTGGTAGGCTGGCCCCTGAAAATCAACGATAGGCAGGATGGTTCCCAGATCCAAGGTGGCACCAGTGCCAAGTAAGGCTGGTTGTATGGTTCAAAGTGACTCCTGCAATCTGCCATCCAGAAGCGGGACAGCTGAGTTTTTTTTGCCAGAGAAAAGGTCCGTGGTTTCTTTTTGGGGCATACGGCTGGGAATTGCCGGCTGGCTCCTTAAAATGCTCGATACGCAGGATGGTTCCCAGAGCCAAGGTGGCACCACTGCCAAGTCGGGCTCTTTTTGTAGTACCAAGTGCGTCCTGCAATTTGCCATCCAGAAGAGGGGCAGTTGAGTTTTGTTTGCCAGAGAAAAGGGCCGAGGTTTGTGTTTGGGAGCATATGGCTGGGAATGACCGGCTGGCCCCTGAAAATCCACGATACGCCGGATGGTTCCCAGATCCAAGATGGTACCATTACCAAGTCGGGCTGCTTTGATAGTCCCAAGTGGCTCCTGCAAACTGCCACACCAGAAGCGGGGCAGCTGAGTTTTGTTTGCCAGGGAAATGGGCCGTTGTTTGTGTTTGGGGGCCTGTGGCTGGGAGTGTTCGGCTGGTTCCTGAATATGTACGATACGCAGGATTGTTCCCAGATCCAAGGTGGCAGCAGTGCCATGTTGTGCTGGTGTGATAGTCCCAAGTGGCTCCTGCAATCTGCCATCCAGAAGTGGGACAGCTGATTTTTGTTTGCCAGAGAAAAGGTCCGTGGTTTGTGTTTGGGGGCATATGGCTGAGAGTGGCCGGCTGGCCCCTGAAAATCCACGATACACAGGATGGTTCCCAGATCCAAGGTGGCACCTGTGCCAAGTCGGGCTGATTTGATAGTACTAAGTAGCTCCTGCAATCTGCCATCCAGAAGCGGGGCAGCTTACTTTTGTTTGCCAGGGAAACGGGCCGAGGTTTCTGTTTGGGGGCCTATGGCTGGGAGTGACCGGCTGGCTCCTGAAAAGCTACAATAGGCAGGATGGTTCCCAGAGCCAAGGTGGCACCAGTGCCAAGTTGGGCTGGTTTGATAGTACCAAGTGGCTCCTGCAATCTGCCATCCAGAAGCAGGGCAGCTGAGTTTTGTTTGCCAGAGAAAAGGGCTTGGTTTGTGTTGGGGGGCATATGGCTGTGTGTGGCCAGCTGGCTCCTTAAAATGCATGATATGCAACATGGCTCCCAGACCCATAGTGGCACCAGTGCCAAGTCGGGCTGGTTTGATAGTACCAAGTGGCTCCTGCAATCTTCCATGATCACGTGGAGAAATACTTTCTGGTTTCAGCCATATGCTCTTTCTTCTCTCCCTCAACTTCTCTATCACCTCTCATCTGGTTCACATGCGCTGTCTTCAAGGTCCACAGGCTACTTTTCACAGAATCTTCTGGCCTGATGAAGTAAGAATGATGAATAGAACAGAGCTGGGATCTATTTTCCAGTTTGGATAAAATGCATTCTGCACACAAATCCAAGGAGAACGGGCTGCCCCGATGCCCAGAAAATCTTTCACTCCTGCTAGTGTTCTACGTCAACCGCAACTTAGTCTGAAAGAAAAGCTTTTTCTCTGAGAGCATCTGAGAGGTTTGCATGAAGCACTGATATCTGACATATGCAATTTTGAATAGGAGAGGAAAAAGAAAATGGCAAGGAGTTTTTAATTTTAGTGGTTTCAATTTTAATTTCCGTGCACTTTTTCAAAACTTGTCAGCTCAAATGCCCATCAACATCTTTTAGTCATCTGTAAGTCAGTATTCATATAAAATGTGCTTCAAATCCAAAGAATTTCAAATTTGCACTCCAAGCTTCTATGCCTAGATTTATGATTTCCTACACATATTAGATGAAAGGAAGGCCTTTTTTACTGTGGGAGTGCTGGAACACTGGAACAGGTTGCCCAGAGAAGTTGTGGGTGTCCCATCCCTGAAAGTATTCAAGGTCACCTTGGACGGGGCTTGGAGCAGCAACAAAGGAGAAGCTTGATGGTAGAGAAACAAAGTCGGACTATAGAAGAAACTCGGATTGAAGTATAGGATCAAGTTTTCTCTCAGCTCTTGGGGTAAATTCAAAGTTGTACAAAATGACATTTATCTGTGCTATTCACTACTGTAACAGAAAGTTTCATGAAAACTGTACAGAAGATAGTAAATTTTAAAAGAGATAAGAATTACAGCATAAAATCCATGGGATAGGTTACAACATGAGACACTCTCTAAGAGAAAATCTCTGTGTTTCAGCACTTCATCGGGGTAAGATTTCATGAAGTGCCAAAGAAGGCGGCAAAATATCATTCGGGACATTATTTACTGGAATTCAGCCTGGCCATTAGTAGGAACTGCCTTTGAACATATCATGTAGATATACCACACACGCTTTCCCTTCACTGAAAAATTACTGTTTACAACAAATAAGCAATTGACGATCAAAATTGATTGAAAGCATCTTAAACATGTCAAGTATTTCATTGTAGATGATCTGTGATCCAAATGCTTCTTCCACCTTCGAGAGGGACAGAAGAATTCTTCCATATCATGATGGTTTAAAATTGTATCAACCAATGTTTTCTGCTGAAAAGATATCATCTATTTTTTTCTATTTTTGGAAGAAAATATTCCTAGACATACAACAGGTGAGAACTAAGTAATTTTAAAGAAACAAATGAAATGAAAATATTCTGTAAATAGAATGAAATGAAAAGCTGTGTTTTAAATAGGAGCTAAATATTAAACAGAATTTTTGTACCAGGCATTTGAATTACTGCACCAGCTCTTTTGCCCATCAAGAGAGGCATTTAGCATTTCAGTCTTTTCCAAGGTGTTCATGATCTGCTATGCTGATCTCTGTGTGTGCCTAGGTGTGTGTGGAGGGGGGGGCATATGAAGGGGAGTGTGTATGTTTGCTTTACAATTGTTGTGGCAGATTCATGCCTCAGCTCCACATTTTGTTTTAAAAAGGTCACACCGAGTGGATATGAAGTTTACTATCAACAAGAGATCGATTCCCAAATCATCCATTTGACTCTCCCTTATAAATCATGTGCTTTGTTGCATATTTTATCAAATATACTTTCAAGCCAGATGGAGGAAGGAGGATGTGGGAATCCCTCCACCATCTTGCAACTTTTATGTAAGTAGGTTTTCAAGAAAATCATCATTTCTCTTTTAAATATGTCTGGAACAGGCATGATGGTAGTGTCAACCTGTTGGAGTTTTTGTTGCTGGAAGAAGTTGTACAAAAGGATTGGTTTTTACATTGACCAGTTACTGAATCAAGCGCAGGAATACATTGGAAATTTAGCTGGGGGTTCCTTTTCCCAGCAGACTACTTCTAGAACGAGCTTGTACACTGAAGCTGACTCTTTTGCTCTCTTTTTGTTTCTTTCCTATTTTCTTGGCTTCTTTGCCACTATCTAGACAATTTTGGAACTTTGTTCCCAACTAAAATGGTTTCAATAGTCTGATTGTGATCATACATTTTTACAAGGAATTTTTAAAATCTTTCCTCGAGTCCAGAAAGTCAAGGACTTAGATCTTTTTCTTCCCTTATCAATATTGCCATGAAATTGATAAATAAAGACCAACTCTTTATTTTTGTTTTTAACCCACGTAGATAATTCCCATCCATTAATCCATTTTGTGGACCAATAGCTGCCATTCTGATGGAAGCTGTCACTTCTTAACAATAGGCATTCTGTGACTATGTTGACTGCACTTTGGGTGAAGATCCTAACTGGTCTTAGATATACATAGGGAGAAATTTGCTCAGCCAGTGTCAGTCTTAAGCATGCGTATCAGAAGATCTTTCTAGAGCTGGGAATTTTCCCATGAAAGGGATTCAGTTAGGGAAGAGACACTTGTGCCAGAGTTTTACATTCTTCTTGAACACTGCTTAAGGAACTTAGATGCCATGTCCATTTGGATCTCTGTCTGCACAGAACTTTGTCATGCCAGCGCTTTGAAATGCATCTTGAAGAGAATTCACTAGCACAGAATGAAAGAGAGTGGAAGGGGTTGGTGGGGCTAACCAGGCCCAACCCCCCTGCCTAAACCAGGATACCTAGAGCCTCTTGCCCAGGATTCTATCTGGGTGTACTTTTAATGTCTTCAAAGATCCAGGCTCCACAATCTTTCTGGGCAGTCTGTGCCGTGGTTCAGTCACCCTGACAGTAAAGAAACATTTACTGATGTTCAAAGGCAATCTCCTGTATTTCAGTGTGTGCCCACTGCCTCTTGTCTTTTCCCTCAGCATCACTGAAAAGACACTGATTCCCTCCCCTTTGCACTATTGCTTCCATATGTATGTGTGATGCCATGTAGAGGTATGTCAAAAACCTCCCTGAAGCCCAGGCAGATAATATTCCCTTCATCTACCAGTCAAGTTGATTCATCAGAGGAGTTTAAAGTGATGTTCAGCATGAAATTCCCCTGAAAAATCATGCTAACTACATTATTTGGTCATCTGTCATGTGCCTGGCAAGGATTTCCAGGAAGAGCTGCTTCATCAACTTCCTGGGGATAAAAAAGAGGCTGGCTGGTTTGTACTATGGCGAGTCCTCTTAATTGCCTTTTTTGAAGATGGGTGTCATTTGCTAACATCCACTCTTTAGCTCCTCTTCTCATCTACACCTCGGCAAAACGCTTTTCCACTATGTCTGGCTAGGAAAAACTGTGCCAGCACAGAAAACATCTCCCATCGTGTTCTAGAAGTTGCACGGATGTCTGCCAAGTGTTTGGCAGGAAGAAAAGAAAAGTTGTCCAAAACAGCTTCCAATCGAATGTTCCTGTGATTGGAAAAGTCAGGAGAGTGCAAAGGTACTGTTTTCTATCAGTTGGCAAGGTGCGCACACAATCCCAGTGTTGTACAGCTTGCTTCTTCACCTTCCCGAAGCTGCCGCTCTCGCCGGCTGCCGGAGCCCAAGAAGCGGCTTCTTCGCGCAAAGACGATTGTGCCGCTCACAGTGCTCTCCTTAGCGCGGCTTCTGCCGAAAGACGCCCGGCAGCGGCTCTTACCTCCGGAGAGCATCCTACCTTCGTCTTTCGCGTCTTATGTAGTCTACACCTCGGCAAAACGCTTTTCCACTATGTCTGGCTAGGAAAAACTGTGCCAGCACAGAAAACATCTCCCATCGTGTTCTAGAAGTTGCACGGATGTCTGCCAAGTGTTTGGCAGGAAGAAAAGAAAAGTTGTCCAAAACAGCTTCCAATCGAATGTTCCTGTGATTGGAAAAGTCAGGAGAGTGCAAAGGTACTGTTTTCTATCAGTTGGCAAGGTGCGCACACAATCCCAGTGTTGTACAGCTTGCTTCTTCACCTTCCCGAAGCTGCCGCTCTCGCCGGCTGCCGGAGCCCAAGAAGCGGCTTCTTCGCGCAAAGACGATTGTGCCGCTCACAGTGCTCTCCTTAGCGCGGCTTCTGCCGAAAGACGCCCGGCAGCGGCTCTTACCTCCGGAGAGCATCCTACCTTCGTCTTTCGCGTCTTTTGTAGTCTACATCTTAGCAAAACGCTTCTCCACTATGTCTGGCTAGGAAAAACTGTGCCAGCACAGAAAACATCTCCCATCGTGTTCTAGAAGTTGCACGGATGTCTGCCAAGTGTTTGGCAGGAAGAAAAGAAAAGTTGTCCAAAACAGCTTCCAATCGAATGTTCCTGTGATTGGAAAAGTCAGGAGAGTGCAAAGGTACTGTTTTCTATCAGTTGGCAAGGTGCGCACACAATCCCAGTGTTGTACAGCTTGTTTCTTCACCTTCCCGAAGCTGCCGCTCTCGCCGGCTGCCGGAGCCCAAGAAGCGGCTTCTTCGCGCAAAGACGATTGTGCCGCTCACAGTGCTCTCCTTAGCGCGGCTTCTGCCGAAAGACGCCCGGCAGCGGCTCTTACCTCCGGAGAGCATCCTACCTTCGTCTTTCGCGTCTTTTGTAGTCTACATCTTAGCAAAACGCTTTTCCACTATGTCTGGCTAGGAAAAACTGTGCCAGCACAGAAAACATCTCCCATCGTGTTCTAGAAGTTGCACGGATGTCTGCCAAGTGTTTGGCAGGAAGAAAAGAAAAGTTGTCCAAAACAGCTTCCAATCGAATGTTCCTGTGATTGGAAAAGTCAGGAGAGTGCAAAGGTACTGTTTTCTATCAGTTGGCAAGGTGCGCACACAATCCCAGTGTTGTACAGCTTGTTTCTTCACCTTCCCGAAGCTGCCGCTCTCGCCGGCTGCCGGAGCCCAAGAAGCGGCTTCTTCGCGCAAAGACGATTGTGCCGCTCACAGTGCTCCCCTTAGCGCGGCTTCTGCCGAAAGACGCCCGGCAGCGGCTCTTACCTCCTGAGAGTGGCAGCTTCGGGAAGGTGAAGAAGCAAGCTGTACAACACTGGGATTGTGTGCGCACCTTGCCAACTGATAGAAAACAGTACCTTTGCACTCTCCTGACTTTTCCAATCACAGGAACATTCGATTGGAAGCTGTTTTGGACAACTTTTCTTTTCTTCCTCCCAAACACTTGGCAGACATATCTGCAACTTCTAGAAAACGATGGGAGATGTTTTCTGGGCTGGCACAGTTTTTCCTAGCCAGACATAGTGGAAAAGCGTTTTGCTAAGATGTAGACTACATAAGACGCGAAAGACGAAGGTAGGATGCTCTCCGGAGGTAAGAGCCGCTGCCGGGCGTCTTTCGGCAGAAGCCGCGCTAAGGAGAGCACTGTGAGCGGCACAATCGTCTTTGCGCGAAGAAGCCGCTTCTTGGGCTCCGGCAGCCGGCGAGAGCGGCAGCTTCGGGAAGGTGAAGAAGCAAGCTGTACAACACTGGGATTGTGTGCGCACCTTGCCAACTGATAGAAAACAGTACCTTTGCACTCTCCTGACTTTTCCAATCACAGGAACATTCGATTGGAAGCTGTTTTGGACAACTTTTCTTTTCTTCCTGCCAAACACTTGGCAGACATCCGTGCAACTTCTAGAACACGATGGGAGATGTTTTCTGTGCTGGCACAGTTTTTCCTAGCCAGACATAGTGGAAAAGCGTTTTGCCGAGGTGTAGACTACATAAGACGCGAAAGACGAAGGTAGGATGCTCTCCGGAGGTAAGAGCCGCTGCCGGGCGTCTTTCGGCAGAAGCCGCGCTAAGGAGAGCACTGTGAGCGGCACAATCGTCTTTGCGCGAAGAAGCCGCTTCTTGGGCTCCGGCAGCCGGCGAGAGCGGCAGCTTCGGGAAGGTGAAGAAGCAAGCTGTACAACACTGGGATTGTGTGCGCACCTTGCCAACTGATAGAAAACAGTACCTTTGCACTCTCCTGACTTTTCCAATCACAGGAACATTCGATTGGAAGCTGTTTTGGACAACTTTTCTTTTCTTCCTGCCAAACACTTGGCAGACATCCGTGCAACTTCTAGAACACGATGGGAGATGTTTTCTGTGCTGGCACAGTTTTTCCTAGCCAGACATAGTGGAGAAGCGTTTTGCTAAGATGTAGACTACAAAAGACGCGAAAGACGAAGGTAGGATGCTCTCCGGAGGTAAGAGCCGCTGCCGGGCGTCTTTCGGCAGAAGCCGCGCTAAGGAGAGCACTGTGAGCGGCACAATCGTCTTTGCGCGAAGAAGCCGCTTCTTGGGCTCCGGCAGCCGGCGAGAGCGGCAGCTTCGGGAAGGTGAAGAAGCAAGCTGTACAACACTGGGATTGTGTGCGCACCTTGCCAACTGATAGAAAACAGTACCTTTGCACTCTCCTGACTTTTCCAATCACATGAACATTCGATTGGAAGCTGTTTTGGACAACTTTTCTTTTCTTCCTGCCAAACACTTGGCAGACATCCGTGCAACTTCTAGAACACGATGGGAGATGTTTTCTGTGCTGGCACAGTTTTTCCTAGCCAGACATAGTGGAAAAGCGTTTTGCCGAGGTGTAGACTACATAAGACGCGAAAGACGAAGGTAGGATGCTCTCCGGAGGTAAGAGCCGCTGCCGGGCGTCTTTCGGCAGAAGCCGCGCTAAGGAGAGCACTGTGAGCGGCACAATCGTCTTTGCGCGAAGAAGCCGCTTCTTGGGCTCCGGCAGCCGGCGAGAGCGGCAGCTTCGGGAAGGTGAAGAAGCAAGCTGTACAACACTGGGATTGTGTGCGCACCTTGCCAACTGATAGAAAACAGTACCTTTGCACTCTCCTGACTTTTCCAATCACAGGAACATTCGATTGGAAGCTGTTTTGGACAACTTTTCTTTTCTTCCTGCCAAACACTTGGCAGACATCCGTGCAACTTCTAGAACACGATGGGAGATGTTTTCTGTGCTGGCACAGTTTTTCCTAGCCAGACATAGTGGAAAAGCGTTTTGCCGAGGTGTAGACTACATAAGACGCGAAAGACGAAGGTAGGATGCTCTCCGGAGGTAAGAGCCGCTGCCGGGCGTCTTTCGGCAGAAGCCGCGCTAAGGAGAGCACTGTGAGCGGCACAATCGTCTTTGCGCGAAGAAGCCGCTTCTTGGGCTCCGGCAGCCGGCGAGAGCGGCAGCTTCGGGAAGGTGAAGAAGCAAGCTGTACAACACTGGGATTGTGTGCGCACCTTGCCAACTGATAGAAAACAGTACCTTTGCACTCTCCTGACTTTTCCAATCACAGGAACATTCGATTGGAAGCTGTTTTGGACAACTTTTCTTTTCTTCCTGCCAAACACTTGGCAGACATCCGTGCAACTTCTAGAACACGATGGGAGATGTTTTCTGTGCTGGCACAGTTTTTCCTAGCCAGACATAGTGGAAAAGCGTTTTGCCGAGGTGTAGACTACATAAGACGCGAAAGACGAAGGTAGGATGCTCTCCGGAGGTAAGAGCCGCTGCCGGGCGTCTTTCGGCAGAAGCCGCGCTAAGGAGAGCACTGTGAGCGGCACAATCGTCTTTGCGCGAAGAAGCCGCTTCTTGGGCTCCGGCAGCCGGCGAGAGCGGCAGCTTCGGGAAGGTGAAGAAGCAAGCTGTACAACACTGGGATTGTGTGCGCACCTTGCCAACTGATAGAAAACAGTACCTTTGCACTCTCCTGACTTTTCCAATCACATGAACATTCGATTGGAAGCTGTTTTGGACAACTTTTCTTTTCTTCCTGCCAAACACTTGGCAGACATCCGTGCAACTTCTAGAACACGATGGGAGATGTTTTCTGTGCTGGCACAGTTTTTCCTAGCCAGACATAGTGGAAAAGCGTTTTGCCGAGGTGTAGACTACATAAGACGCGAAAGACGAAGGTAGGATGCTCTCCGGAGGTAAGAGCCGCTGCCGGGCGTCTTTCGGCAGAAGCCGCGCTAAGGAGAGCACTGTGAGCGGCACAATCGTCTTTGCGCGAAGAAGCCGCTTCTTGGGCTCCGGCAGCCGGCGAGAGCGGCAGCTTCGGGAAGGTGAAGAAGCAAGCTGTACAACACTGGGATTGTGTGCGCACCTTGCCAACTGATAGAAAACAGTACCTTTGCACTCTCCTGACTTTTCCAATCACAGGAACATTCGATTGGAAGCTGTTTTGGACAACTTTTCTTTTCTTCCTGCCAAACACTTGGCAGACATCCGTGCAACTTCTAGAAAACGATGGGAGATGTTTTCTGTGCTGGCACAGTTTTTCCTAGCCAGACATAGTGGAAAAGCGTTTTGCCGAGGTGTAGACTACATAAGACGCGAAAGACGAAGGTAGGATGCTCTCCGGAGGTAAGAGCCGCTGCCGGGCGTCTTTCGGCAGAAGCCGCGCTAAGGAGAGCACTGTGAGCGGCACAATCGTCTTTGCGCGAAGAAGCCGCTTCTTGGGCTCCGGCAGCCGGCGAGAGCGGCAGCTTCGGGAAGGTGAAGAAGCAAGCTGTACAACACTGGGATTGTGTGCGCACCTTGCCAACTGATAGAAAACAGTACCTTTGCACTCTCCTGACTTTTCCAATCACAGGAACATTCGATTGGAAGCTGTTTTGGACAACTTTTCTTTTCTTCCTGCCAAACACTTGGCAGACATCCGTGCAACTTCTAGAACACGATGGGAGATGTTTTCTGTGCTGGCACAGTTTTTCCTAGCCAGACATAGTGGAAAAGCGTTTTGCCGAGGTGTAGATGAGAAGAGGAGCTAAAGACGAAGGTAGGATGCTCTCCGGAGGTAAGAGCCGCTGCCGGGCGTCTTTCGGCAGAAGCCGCGCTAAGGGGAGCACTGTGAGCGGCACAATCGTCTTTGCGCGAAGAAGCCGCTTCTTGGGCTCCGGCAGCCGGCGAGAGCGGCAGCTTCGGGAAGGTGAAGAAACAAGCTGTACAACACTGGGATTGTGTGCGCACCTTGCCAACTGATAGAAAACAGTACCTTTGCACTCTCCTGACTTTTCCAATCACAGGAACATTCGATTGGAAGCTGTTTTGGACAACTTTTCTTTTCTTCCTGCCAAACACTTGGCAGACATCCGTGCAACTTCTAGAACACGATGGGAGATGTTTTCTGTGCTGGCACAGTTTTTCCTAGCCAGACATAGTGGAAAAGCTTTTTGCCGAGGTGTAGATGAGAAGAGGAGCTAAAGAGTGGATGTTAGCAAATGACACCCATCTTCAAAAAAGGCAATTAAGAGGACTCGCCATAGTACAAACCAGCCAGCCTCTTTTTTATCCCCAGGAAGTTGATGAAGCAGCTCTTCCTGGAAATCCTTGCCAGGCACATGACAGATGACCAAATAATGTAGTTAGCATGATTTTTCAGGGGAATTTCATGCTGAACATCACTTTAAACTCCTCTGATGAATCAACTTGACTGGTAGATGAAGGGAATATTATCTGCCTGGGCTTCAGGGAGGTTTTTGACATACCTCTACATGGCATCACACATACATATGGAAGCAATAGTGCAAAGGGGAGGGAATCAGTGTCTTTTCAGTGATGCTGAGGGAAAAGACAAGAGGCAGTGGGCACACACTGAAATACAGGAGATTGCCTTTGAACATCAGTAAATGTTTCTTTACTGTCAGGGTGACTGAACCACGGCACAGACTGCCCAGAAAGATTGTGGAGCCTGGATCTTTGAAGACATTAAAAGTACACCCAGATAGAATCCTGGGCAAGAGGCTCTAGGTATCCTGGTTTAGGCAGGGGGGTTGGGCCTGGTTAGCCCCACCAACCCCTTCCACTCTCTTTCATTCTGTGCTAGTGAATTCTCTTCAAGATGCATTTCAAAGCGCTGGCATGACAAAGTTCTGTGCAGACAGAGATCCAAATGGACATGGCATCTAAGTTCCTTAAGCAGTGTTCAAGAAGAATGTAAAACTCTGGCACAAGTGTCTCTTCCCTAACTGAATCCCTTTCATGGGAAAATTCCCAGCTCTAGAAAGATCTTCTGATACGCATGCTTAAGACTGACACTGGCTGAGCAAATTTCTCCCTATGTATATCTAAGACCAGTTAGGATCTTCACCCAAAGTGCAGTCAACATAGTCACAGAATGCCTATTGTTAAGAAGTGACAGCTTCCATCAGAATGGCAGCTATTGGTCCACAAAATGGATTAATGGATGGGAATTATCTACGTGGGTTAAAAACAAAAATAAAGAGTTGGTCTTTATTTATCAATTTCATGGCAATATTGATAAGGGAAGAAAAAGATCTAAGTCCTTGACTTTCTGGACTCGAGGAAAGATTTTAAAAATTCCTTGTAAAAATGTATGATCACAATCAGACTATTGAAACCATTTTAGTTGGGAACAAAGTTCCAAAATTGTCTAGATAGTGGCAAAGAAGCCAAGAAAATAGGAAAGAAACAAAAAGAGAGCAAAAGAGTCAGCTTCAGTGTACAAGCTCGTTCTAGAAGTAGTCTGCTGGGAAAAGGAACCCCCAGCTAAATTTCCAATGTATTCCTGCGCTTGATTCAGTAACTGGTCAATGTAAAAACCAATCCTTTTGTACAACTTCTTCCAGCAACAAAAACTCCAACAGGTTGACACTACCATCATGCCTGTTCCAGACATATTTAAAAGAGAAATGATGATTTTCTTGAAAACCTACTTACATAAAAGTTGCAAGATGGTGGAGGGATTCCCACATCCTCCTTCCTCCATCTGGCTTGAAAGTATATTTGATAAAATATGCAACAAAGCACATGATTTATAAGGGAGAGTCAAATGGATGATTTGGGAATCGATCTCTTGTTGATAGTAAACTTCATATCCACTCGGTGTGACCTTTTTAAAACAAAATGTGGAGCTGAGGCATGAATCTGCCACAACAATTGTAAAGCAAACATACACACTCCCCTTCATATGCCCCCCCCTCCACACACACCTAGGCACACACAGAGATCAGCATAGCAGATCATGAACACCTTGGAAAAGACTGAAATGCTAAATGCCTCTCTTGATGGGCAAAAGAGCTGGTGCAGTAATTCAAATGCCTGGTACAAAAATTCTGTTTAATATTTAGCTCCTATTTAAAACACAGCTTTTCATTTCATTCTATTTACAGAATATTTTCATTTCATTTGTTTCTTTAAAATTACTTAGTTCTCACCTGTTGTATGTCTAGGAATATTTTCTTCCAAAAATAGAAAAACATAGATGATATCTTTTCAGCAGAAAACATTGGTTGATACAATTTTAAACCATCATGATATGGAAGAATTCTTCTGTCCCTCTCGAAGGTGGAAGAAGCATTTGGATCACAGATCATCTACAATGAAATACTTGACATGTTTAAGATGCTTTCAATCAATTTTGATCGTCAATTGCTTATTTGTTGTAAACAGTAATTTTTCAGTGAAGGGAAAGTGTGTGTGGTATATCTACATGATATGTTCAAAGGCAGTTCCTACTAATGGCCAGGCTGAATTCCAGTAAATAATGTCCCGAATGATATTTTGCCGCCTTCTTTGGCACTTCATGAAATCTTACCCCGATGAAGTGCTGAAACAAAGAGATTTTCTCTTAGAGAGTGTCTCATGTTGTAACCTATCCCATGGATTTTATGCTGTAATTCTTATCTCTTTTAAAATTTACTATCTTCTGTACAGTTTTCATGAAACTTTCTGTTACAGTAGTGAATAGCACAGATAAATGTCATTTTGTACAACTTTGAATTTACCCCAAGAGCTGAGAGAAAACTTGATCCTATACTTCAATCCGAGTTTCTTCTATAGTCCGACTTTGTTTCTCTACCATCAAGCTTCTCCTTTGTTGCTGCTCCAAGCCCCGTCCAAGGTGACCTTGAATACTTTCAGGGATGGGACACCCACAACTTCTCTGGGCAACCTGTTCCAGTGTTCCAGCACTCCCACAGTAAAAAAGGCCTTCCTTTCATCTAATATGTGTAGGAAATCATAAATCTAGGCATAGAAGCTTGGAGTGCAAATTTGAAATTCTTTGGATTTGAAGCACATTTTATATGAATACTGACTTACAGATGACTAAAAGATGTTGATGGGCATTTGAGCTGACAAGTTTTGAAAAAGTGCACGGAAATTAAAATTGAAACCACTAAAATTAAAAACTCCTTGCCATTTTCTTTTTCCTCTCCTATTCAAAATTGCATATGTCAGATATCAGTGCTTCATGCAAACCTCTCAGATGCTCTCAGAGAAAAAGCTTTTCTTTCAGACTAAGTTGCGGTTGACGTAGAACACTAGCAGGAGTGAAAGATTTTCTGGGCATCGGGGCAGCCCGTTCTCCTTGGATTTGTGTGCAGAATGCATTTTATCCAAACTGGAAAATAGATCCCAGCTCTGTTCTATTCATCATTCTTACTTCATCAGGCCAGAAGATTCTGTGAAAAGTAGCCTGTGGACCTTGAAGACAGCGCATGTGAACCAGATGAGAGGTGATAGAGAAGTTGAGGGAGAGAAGAAAGAGCATGAGGCTGAAACCAGAAAGTATTTCTCCACGTGATCATGGAAGATTGCAGGAGCCACTTGGTACTATCAAACCAGCCCTACTTGACACTGGTGCCACCATGGGTCTGGTCACCATCCTGCCTATCGTAGCTTTTCAGGAGCCAGCCGGTCACTCCCAGCCATAGGCCCCCAGACAAAACCCTTGGCCCGTTTCCCTGGCAAACAAAAGTAAGTTATCCCGCTTCTGGATGGCAGATTGCAGGAGCCACTTTTCACCATCACACCAGCCCGACTTGGCACTGGTGCCACCTCTGGTCTGGGAACCATCCTGCGTATCGTGGATTCTAAGGAGCCAGCCGGCCACTCCCAGCCACAGGCCCCCAAACACAAACCACAGCGCTTTTCCCTGGAAAACAAAACTCGCCTGCCAACTTTTTGATGGCAGATTGCAGGAGCCACTTGGTACTATCAAACCAGCCCAACTTGGCACTGGTGCCACCATGGATCTGGTCACCATCCTTCCTATCGTAGCTTTTCAGGACCTAGCCGGTCACTCCAAGCCATAGGCCCCCAGAGAAAAACCTCGGCCCGTTTCCCTGGCAAACAAAAGTAAGCTGCCCCGCTTCTGGATGGCAGATTGCAGGAACCACTTGGTACTATCAAACCAGCCCAACTTGGCACTGGTGCCACCTTGGGTCTGGGAACCATCCTGCGTATCGTGGATTCTAAGGAGCCAGCCGGTCACTCCCAGCCACAGGCCACCAAACACAAACAACGGCGCTTTTCCCTGGAAAACAAAACTCGCCTGCCAACTTTTTGATGGCAGATTGCAGGAGCCACTTGCTACTATCAAATCAGCCCAACTTGGCACTGGTGCCACCATGGGTCTGGTCACCATCCTGCCTATCGTAGCTTTTCAGGAGCCAGCCGGTCCCTCCCTGCCATAGGCCCCCAGAGAAAATCCTCGGCCCGTTTCCCTGGCAAACAAAAGTAAGCTACCCCGCTTCTGGATGGCAGATTGCAGGAGCCACTTTGCACCATCAAACTAGCCCGACTTGGCACTGGTGCCACCTTGGGTCTGGGAACCATCCTGCGTATCGTTCATTGTAAGGAGCCAGCCGGCCACTCCCAGCCACAGGCCCCCAGACACAAACAATGGCGCTTTTCCCTGGAAAACAAAACTCGCCTGCCAACTTTTTGATGGCAGATTGCAGGAGCCACTTGGTACTATCAAACCAGCCCAACTTGGCACTGGTGCCACCATGGGTCTGGTCAGCATCCTGCCTATCGTAGCTTTTCAGGAGCCAGCCGGTCACTCGCAGCCATATGCCCCCAGACACAAAACTCGGCCCGTTTCCCTGGTAAACAAAAGTAAGTTATCCCGCTTCTGGATGGCAGATTGCAGGAGCCACTTTTCACCATCAAACCAGCCCGACTTGGCACTGGTGCCACCTCTGGTCTGGGAACCATCCTGCGTATCGTGGATTCTAAGGAGCCAGCCGGCCACTCCCAGCCACAGGCCCCCAAACAGAAACAACGGCGCTTTTCCCTGGAAAACAAAACTCGCCTGCCAACTTTTTCATGGCAGATTGCAGGAGCCACTTGGTACTATCAAATCAGCCCAACTTGGCACTGGTGCCACCATGGGTCTGGTCACCATCCTGCCTATCGTAGCTTTTCAGGAGCCAGGCGGTCACTCCCAGCCATAGGCCCCCAGACACAAACCTCGGCCCGTTTCCCTGGCAAGCAAAAGTAAGCTGCCCCGCTTCTGGATGGCAGATTGCAGGAGCCACTTGGTACTATCAAACCAGCCCAACTTGGCACTGGTGCCACCTCTGGTCTGGGAACCATGCTGCATAACACAGATTCTAAGGCGCCAGTCGGCCACTCCCAGCCACAAGCCCCCAAACACAAACAACGGCGCTATTCTCTGGCAAACAAAACTCCACTGCCCCTCTTCTGGATGGCAAATTTCAGGACGCACTTGGTACTATATAAACAGCCCGACTTGGCACTGGTGCCACCTTGGGTCTGGGAACCATCCTGCGTATCGATCTTTTTAATGAGACAGCCGGCCACTCCCAGCCATATGCCCCCAAACACAACCCACGGCCCTTTCCTCTGGCAAACAAAACTCAGCTGCACCGCTTCTGGATGGCAGATTGCAGGAGCCACTTGGTACTATCAAACCAGCAAGACTTGGCACTGGTGCGAGCTTGGGTCTGGGAACCATCCTGCGTATTGTGGATTGTCAGGAGCCAGCTGAACATTCTCGGCCACAGACCCCAATCAAAAACAACGGCCCGTTTCTCAGGCAAACAAAAGTAAGCTGCCCCGCTTCTGGATGGGAGATTGCAGGAGGCACTTGACACTGTGAAACCAGCCCCACTTGGCACTGGTGCCACCTTGGGTCTGGGAACCATGCTGCGTATCATGGATTTTCAGGAGCCAGCCGGCCACCCCCAGCCATAGGCCCCCAAACAAAAACCACAGCCTTTTTCTCTGGCAAACAAAATTCAGCTGCCCCACTTCTGGATGGCAGATTGCAGGAGCCACTTGGGACTATCACACCAGAACAACATGGCACTGCTGCCACCTTGGATCTGGGAACCATCCTTCCTATCGTGGATTTTCAGGGGCCAGCCGGTCACTCTCAGCCATAGGCCCCAAACACAAACCACGGCCCTTTTCTCTGGAAAACAAAACTCAACTGCCCCTCTTCTGGATGGCAGATTGCAGGAGCCACTGGGTACTATGAAACTAGCCCTACTTGGCACTGGTGCCACCTTGGGTCTGGGAACCATGCTGCGTATCATGGATTTTCAGGAGCCAGCCGTCCACTGCCAGCCACAGGCCCCGAAACACAAACAACAGCCTTTTTCTCTGGCAAAAAAAATTCAGCTGCCCCGCTTCTGGATGGCAGATTGCAGGAACCACTTGGTACTAACAAACCAGCCTGACTTGGCACTGGTGCCACCTTGGGTCTGGGAACCATCCTGCGTATCGTGGATTCTAAGGAGCCAGCTGGCCACTCCCAGCCACAGGCCCCAAAATACACACAACGGCGCTTTTCCCTGGAAAACAAAACTCGCCTGCCAACTTTTTGATGGCAGATTGCAGGAGCCACTTGGTACTATCAAACAAGCCCAACTTGGCACTGGTGCCACCATGGGTCTGGTCACCATCCTGCCTATCGTAGCTTTTCAGGAGCCAGCCGGTCACTCCCAGCCATAGGCCCCCAGAAAAAAACCTCGGTCCGTTTCCCTGGAAAACAAAAGTAAGCTGCCCCGCTTCTGGATGGCAGATTGCAGGACCCACTTGGTGCTATCAAACCAGCCCGACGTGGCACTGGTGCCACCTTGGGTCTGGGAACCATCCTGCGTATCGTGTGTTCTAAGGAGCCAGCCGGCCACTCCCAGCCACAGTCCCCCAAACACAAACAACGGCGCTTTTCCCTGGAAAACAAAACTGGCCTGCCAACTTTTTGATGGCAGATTGCAGGAGCCACTTGGTACTATCAAACCAGCCCAACTTGGCACTGGTGCCACCATGGGTCTGGTCACCATCATGCCTATCGTAGTTTTTCAGGAGCCAGGCGGTCAATCCCAGCCATAGGCCCTGAGACACAAACCTCGGCCCGTTTCCCTGGCAAACAAAAGTAAGCTGCCCCGCTTCTGCATGGCAGATTGCAGGTGCTATTTAGTACTATCAAACCAGCCCGACTTGGCACTGGTGCCACCTCTGGTCTGGGAACCATCCTGCCTATCGTGGATTTTCAGGGGCCAGACGGCCACTATCAGCCATATGCCCCCAAAAACAAACCACGGCCCTTTCCTCTGGTAAACAAAACTCAACTGCCCCTCTTCTGGATGGCAAATTTTAGGACGCACTTTGTACTACGAAAACCGCCCGACTTGGCACTGGTGCCACCTTGGGTCAGGGAACCATCCTGCCTATCGTAGCTTTTCAGGAGCCAGCCGGTCACTCCCAGCCATAGGTCCCCAGACAAATACCTCGGCCCGTTTCCCTGGCAAACAAAAGTAAGCTGCCCCGCTTCTGGATGGCAGATTGCAGGAGCCACTTGGTACTATCAAACCAGCCCAACTTGACACTGGTGCCACCTTGGCTCTGGGAACCATGCTGCGTAACCCGGATTCTAAGACGACAGGCAGCCACTGCCAGCCACAGGCCTCCAAACAAAATCAACGGCGCTTTTGCCTGGAAAACAAAACTCGCCTGACAACTTTTAGATGGCAGATTGCAGGAGCCAGTTGGTACCATCAAACCAGCCCAACTTGGCACTGGTGCCACCTTGGGTCTGGGAACCATCCTGCCTATTGTTGCTTTTCAGGAGCCAGCCGGTCACTTCTAGCCCTAGGCCCCCAGTCATAAACCTCGGCCCGTTTCCCTGGCACACAAATGTAAGCTACCCCGCTTCAGGATGGCAGATTGCAGGAGCCACTTTTCACCATCAAACCAGCCCGACGTGGCACTGGTTCCACCTTGGGTCTGGGAACCATCCTGCGTATCGTGTGTTCTAAGGAGCCAGCCGGCCACTCCCACCCACAGTCCCCCAAACACAAACAACGGCGCTTTTCCCTGGAAAACAAAACTGGCCTGCCAACTTTTTGATGGCAGATTGCAGGAGCCACTTGGTACTATCAAACCAGCCCAACTTGGCACTGGTGCCACCATGGGTCTGGTCACCATCCTGCCTATCGTAGCTTTTCAGGAGCCAGGCGGTCACTCCCAGCCATAGGCCCCCAGACACAAACCTCGGCCCGTTTCCCTGGCAAACAAAAGTAAGCTGCCCCGCTTCTGCATGGCAGATTGCAGGTGCTATTTAGTACTATCAAACCAGCCCGACTTGGCACTGGTGCCACCTCTGGTCTGGGAACCATCCTGCCTATCGTGGATTTTCAGGGGCCAGACGGCCACTATCAGCCATATGCCCCCAAAAACAAACCACGGACCTTTTCTCTGGTAAACAAAACTCAACTGCCCCTCTTCTGGATGGCAAATTTTAGGACGCACTTTGTACTACGAATACCGCCCGACTTGGCACTGGTGCCACCTTGGGTCAGGGAACCATCCTGCCTATCGTAGCTTTTTAAGGAGCCAGCAGGCCACGCCCAGCCATATAGCCCCAAAAACAAACCACGGACCATTTCTCTTGGAAACAAAAATCCGCTGCCCCGCGTCAGGATGGCAGATTGCAGGAGCCACTTTGCACCATCAAACCACCCCGACTTGGCACTGGTGCCATCTTGGATCTGGGAACCATCCTGCCTATCGTAGCTTTTCAGGAGCCAGCCGGTTACTCCCAACCATAGGCCCCCAGACAGAAAGCTCTGCCCGTTTCCCTGGCAAACAAATGTAAGCTGCCCCGCTTCTGGATGGCAGATTGCAGGAGCCACATGGTACTATCAAACCAGGCCAACATGGCACTGGTGCCACCTTGGCTCTGGGAACCATCCTGCCTATCGTGGATTTTCAGGCGCCAGCCGGCCACTCTCAGCCATATGCCCCCAAACACAAACCACGGCCCTTTTCTCTGATAAACAAAACTCAACTGCCCCTCTTCTGGATGGCAAATTGCAGGACGCACTTTGTACTACGAAAACAGCCCGACTTGGCAGTGATGCCACCTTGGGTCAGGGAACCATCCTGCGTATCGATGTTTTTAAGGAGTCAGCCGGCAACGTCCAGCCATATACCCCCAAAAAAAACCCACGGAACTTTTCTCCAGCAAGCAAAAATCCGCTGCCCCGCGTCTGGATGGCAGATTGCAGGAGCTATTTAGTATTATCAAACCAGCCCGACTTGGCACTGGTGCCACCATGGGTCTGGTCACCATCCTGCCTATCGTAGCTTTTCAGGAGCCAGCCGGTCACTCTCAGCCATAGGCCCCAAACACAAACCACGGCCCTTTTCTCTGGAAAACAAAACTCAACTGCCCCTCTTCTGGATGGCAGATTGCAGGAGCCACTGGGTACTATGAAACCAGCCCTACTTGGCACTGGTGCCACCTTGGGTCTGGGAACCATGCTGCGTATCATGGATTTTCAGGAGCCAGCCGTCCACTGCCAGCCACAGGCCCCGAAACACAAACAACAGCCTTTTTCTCTGGCAAACAAAATTCAGCTGCCCCGCTTCTGGATGGCAGATTGCAGGAACCACTTGGTACTAACAAACCAGCCCGACTTGGCACTGGTGCCACCTTGGGTCTGGGAACCATCCTGCGTATCGTGGATTCTAAGGAGCCAGCTGGCCACTCCCAGCCACAGGCCCCAAAACACACACAACGGCGCTTTTCCCTGGAAAACAAAACTCGCCTGCCAACATTTTGATGGCAGATTGCAGCAGCCACTTGGTACTATCAAACCAGCCCAACCTGGCACTGGTGCCACCATGGGTCTGGTCACCATCCTGCCTATCGTAGCTTTTCAGGAGCCAGCTGGTCACTCCCAGCCATAGGCCCCCAGACACAAACCTCGGCCTGTTTCCCTGGCACACAAAAGTAAGCTACCGCACTTCTGGATGGCAGATTGCAGGAGCCACTTTGCACCATCAAACCAGCCCAACTTGGCACTGGTGCCACCTTGGCTCTGGGAACCATGCTGCGTAACCCGGATTCTAAGACGACAGGCAGCCACTGCCAGCCACAGGCCTCCAAACAAAATCAACGGCGCTTTTCCCTGGAAAACAAAACTCGCCTGACAACTTTTAGATGGCAGATTGCAGGAGCCAGTTGGTACCATCAAACCAGCCCAACTTGGCACTGGTGCCACCTTGGGTCTGGGAACCATCCTGCCTATTGTTGCTTTTCAGGAGCCAGCCGGTCACTCCTAGCCCTAGGCCCCCAGTCATAAACCTCGGCCCGTTTCCCTGGCACACAAAAGTAAGCTACCCCGCTTCAGGATGGCAGATTGCAGGAGCCACTTTTCACCATCAAACCAGCCCGACGTGGCACTGGTGCCACCTTGGGTCTGGGAACCATCCTGCGTATCGTGTGTTCTAAGGAGCCAGCCGGCCACTCCCACCAACAGTCCCCCAAACACAAACAACGGCGCTTTTCCCTGGAAAACAAAACTCGCCTGACAACTTTTAGATGGCAGATTGCAGGAGCCACTTGGTACTATCAAACCAGCCCAACTTGGCACTGGTGCCACCATGGGTCTGGTAACCATCCTGCCTATCGTAGCTTTTCAGGAGCCAGGCGGTCACTCTCAGCCATAGGCCCCCAGACACAAACCTCAGCCCGTTTCCCTGGCAAACAAAAGTAAGCTGCCCCGCTTCTGGATGGCAGATTGCAGGTGCTATTTAGTACTATCAAACCAGCCCGACTTGGCACTGGTGCCACCTCTGGTCTGGGAACCATCCTGCCTATCGTGGATTTTCAGGCGCCAGACGGCCACTATCAGCCATATGCCCCCAAAAACAAACCACGGCCCTTTTCTCTGGTAAACAAAACTCAACTGCCCCTCTTCTGGATGGCAAATTTTAGGACGCACTTTGTACTACGAAAACCGCCCGACTTGGCACTGGTGCCACCTTGGGTCAGGGAACCATCCTGCCTATCGTAGCTTTTTAAGGAGCCAGCAGGCCACGCCCAGCCATATAGCCCCAAAAACAAACCACGGACCATTTCTCTTGGAAACAAAAATCCGCTGCCCCGCGTCAGGATGGCAGATTGC
Source organism: Melospiza melodia melodia (assembly GCF_035770615.1). Classification (NCBI taxonomy): domain Eukaryota; kingdom Metazoa; phylum Chordata; class Aves; order Passeriformes; family Passerellidae; genus Melospiza; species Melospiza melodia. The sequence goes on along the minus strand of NC_086199.1, from coordinate 34,347,263 downwards.
AGGAGCCACGTTGCACCATCAAACCACCCCGACTTGGCACTGGTGCCATCTTGGATCTGGGAACCATCCTGCCTATCGTAGCTTTTCAGGAGCCAGCCGGTTACTCCCAACCATAGGCCCCCAGACAGAAATCTCTGCCCGTTTCCCTGGCAAACAAAAGTAAGCTACCCCGCTTCTGGATGGCAGATTGCAGGAGCCACTTGGTACTATCAAACCAGCCCAACTTGACACTGGTGCCACTTTGGGTCTGGGAACCATGCTGCGTAACGTAGATTCTAAGGCGCCAGGCGGCCACTCCCAGCCACAGGCCCCCAAATACAAACAACGGCGCTTTTCCCTGGAAAACAAAACTCGCCTGCCAGCTTTTTGATGGCAGATTGCAGGAGCCACTTGGTACTATCAAATCATCCCAACTTGGCACTGGTGCCACTATGGGTCTGGGAACCATCCTGCCAATTGTACCATTTCAGGAGCCAGCCGGTCACTCCCAGCCATAGGCCCCCATCACAAACCTCGGACCGTTTCCCTGGCAAACAAAATTAAGCTGCCCCGATTCTGGATGGCAGATTGCAGGAGCCACTTGGTAGTGTCAAAACAGCCCGACTTGGCACTGGTGCCACCTTGGGTCTGGGAACCATCCTGCGTATCGTGGATTCTAAGCAGCCACCCGGCCACTCCGTGCCACAGGCGCCCAAACACAAACAACGGCGCTTTTCCCTGGAAAACAAAACTCGCCTGCCAATATTTTGATGGCAGATTGCAGGAGCCACTTGGTACTATCAAACCAGCCCAACTTGGCACTGGTGCCACCATGGGTCTGGTCACCATCCTGCCTATCGTAGCTTTTCAGGAGCCAGCCGGTCACTCCCAGCCATAAACCCCCAGACACAAACGTCGGCCCGTTTCCCTGGAAAACAAAAGTAAGCACCCCCGATTCTGGATGGCAGATTGCAGGAGCCACTTGGTAGTATCAAATTAGCCCAACTTGGCACTGGTGCCATCATGGGTCTGGTAAACATCCTGCCTATCTTAGCTTTTCAGGAGCCGGCCGGTCACTCCCTGCCATAGGCCCCCAGAGAAATACCTCGGCCCGTTTCCCTGGCAAACAAAAGTAAGCTGCCCCTCTTCTGGATGGCAGATTGCAGGAACCACTTGCTACTATCAAACCAGCCCAACTTGGCACTGGTGCCACCTTGGCTCTGGGAACCATGCTGCGTAACGTAGATTCTAAGAGGACAGGCGGACACTCCCAGCCACAGGCCTCTAAACAAAAACAACGGCGCGTTACCCTGGAAAACAAAACTCGCCTGCCAACTTTTTGATGGCAGATTGCAGGAGCCACTTGGTACTATCAAACCAGCCCAACTTGGCACTGGTGCCACCATGGGTCTGGTCACCATCCTGCCTATCGTAGCTTTTCAGGAGCCAGCCGGTCACTCCCAGCCATAGGCCCCCAGACAAATACCTCGGCCCGTTTCCCTGGCAAACAAAAGTAAGCTGCCCCGCTTCTGGATGGCAGATTGCAGGAGCCACATGGTACTATCAAACCAGGCCAACATGGCACTGGTGCCACCTTGGCTCTGGGAACCATCCTGCCTATCGTGGATTTTCAGGCGCCAGCCGGCCACTCTCAGCCATATGCCCCAAAACACAAACCACGGCCCTTTTCTCTGGTAAACAAAACTCAACTGCCCCTCTTCTGGATGGCAAATTGCAGGAGCCACTTGGTACTACGAAAACAGCCCAACTTGGCAGTGATGCCACCTTGGGTCAGGGAACCATCCTGCGTATCGATGTTTTTAAGGAGTCATCCGGCAACGTCCAGCCATATACCCCCAAAGAAAACCCACGGAACTTTTCTCCAGCAAGCAAAAATCCGCTGCCCCGCGTCTGGATGGCAGATTGCAGGAGCTATTTAGTATTATCAAACCAGCCCGACTTGGCACTGGTGCCACCATCGGTCTGGTCACCATCCTGCCTATCGTAGCTTTTCAGGAGCCAGCCGGTCACTCCCAGCCATAGGCCCCCAGACAAAAACCTCGGCCCGTTTCCCTGGCAAACAAAAGTAAGCTGCCCTGCTTCTGGATGGCAGATTGCAGGAACCACTTGGTACTATCAAACCAGCAAAACTTGGCACTGGTGCCACCTTGGGTCTGGGAACCATCCTGCGTATCGTGGATTCTAAGCAGCCAGCCGGCCACTCCCAGCCACAGGCCCCCAAACACAAACAACGGCGCTTTTCCCTGGAAAATAAAAACTCGCCTGCCAAATTTTGACGGCAGATTGCAGGAGCCACTTGGTACTATCAAATCAGCCCAACTTGGGACTGGTGCCACCATGGGTCTGGTCACCATCCTGCCTATCGTAGCTTTTCAGGAGCCAGCCGGTCACTCCCAGCCATAGGCCCCCAGACAAAAACCACGGCCCGTTTCCCTGGCAAACAAAAGTAAGCTGCCCTGCTTCTGGATGGCAGATTGCAGGAACCACTTGGTACTATCAAACCAGCAAAACTTGGCACTGGTGCCACCTTGGGTCTGGATACCATGCTGCGTATCGTGGATTCTAAGGAGCCAGCCGGCCACTCCCAGCCACAGGCCCCCAAACACAAACAACGGCGCTTTTCCCTGGAAAACAAAACTCTCCTGCCAACTTTTTGATGGCAGATTGCAGGAGCCACTTGGTTTTATCAAATCAGCCCAACTTGGCACTGGTGCCACCATGGGTCTGGTCACCATCATGCCTATCTTATCTTTTCAGGAGCCAGCCGGTCACTCCCCGCCATAGGCCCCCAGACAAAAAGCTCGGCCCGTTTCCCTGGCAAACAAAAGTAAGCTACCCCGCTTCTGGATGGCAGATTGCAGGAGCCACTTTGCACCATCAAACTAGCCCGTCTTGGCACTGGTGCCACCTCTGGTCTGGGAACCATCCTGCGTATCGTGGATTCTAATTAGCCAGCCGGCCACTCCCTACCACAGGCCCCCAAACACAAACATCTGCGCTTTTCCCTGGAAAACAAAACTCGCCTACCAACTATTTGATGGCAGATTAAAGGAGCCACTTGGTACTATCAAACCAGCCCAACTTGGCACTGGTGCCACCATGGGTCTGGTCACAATCCTGCCTATCGTAACTTTTCAGGAGCCAGCCGGTCACTCCCTGCCATAGGCCCCCAGAGAAATACCTCGGCCCGTTTCCCTGGCAAACAAAAGTAAGCTGCCCCTCTTCTGGATGGCAGATTGCAGGAACCACTTGCTACTATCAAACCAGCCCAACTTGGCACTGGTGCCACCTTGGCTCTGGGAACCATGCTGCGTAACGTAGATTCTAAGAGGACAGGCGGACACTCCCAGCCACAGGCCTCTAAACAAAAACAACGGCGCGTTACCCTGGAAAACAAAACTCGCCTGCCAACTTTTTGATGGCAGATTGCAGGAGCCACTTGGTACTATCAAACCAGCCCAACTTGGCACTGGTGCCACCATGGGTCTGGTCACCATCCTGCCTATCGTAGCTTTTCAGGAGCCAGCCGGTCACTCCCAGCCATAGGCCCCCAGACAAATACCTCGGCCCGTTTCCCTGGCAAACAAAAGTAAGCTGCCCCGCTTCTGGATGGCAGATTGCAGGAGCCACATGGTACTATCAAACCAGGCCAACATGGCACTGGTGCCACCTTGGCTCTGGGAACCATCCTGCCTATCGTGGATTTTCAGGCGCCAGCCGGCCACTCTCAGCCATATGCCCCAAAACACAAACCACGGCCCTTTTCTCTGGTAAACAAAACTCAACTGCCCCTCTTCTGGATGGCAAATTGCAGGAGCCACTTGGTACTACGAAAACAGCCCAACTTGGCAGTGATGCCACCTTGGGTCAGGGAACCATCCTGCGTATCGATGTTTTTAAGGAGTCATCCGGCAACGTCCAGCCATATACCCCCAAAGAAAACCCACGGAACTTTTCTCCAGCAAGCAAAAATCCGCTGCCCCGCGTCTGGATGGCAGATTGCAGGAGCTATTTAGTATTATCAAACCAGCCCGACTTGGCACTGGTGCCACCATCGGTCTGGTCACCATCCTGCCTATCGTAGCTTTTCAGGAGCCAGCCGGTCACTCCCAGCCATAGGCCCCCAGACAAAAACCTCGGCCCGTTTCCCTGGCAAACAAAAGTAAGCTGCCCTGCTTCTGGATGGCAGATTGCAGGAACCACTTGGTACTATCAAACCAGCAAAACTTGGCACTGGTGCCACCTTGGGTCTGGGAACCATCCTGCGTATCGTGGATTCTAAGCAGCCAGCCGGCCACTCCCAGCCACAGGCCCCCAAACACAAACAACGGCGCTTTTCCCTGGAAAATAAAAACTCGCCTGCCAAATTTTGACGGCAGATTGCAGGAGCCACTTGGTACTATCAAATCAGCCCAACTTGGGACTGGTGCCACCATGGGTCTGGTCACCATCCTGCCTATCGTAGCTTTTCAGGAGCCAGCCGGTCACTCCCAGCCATAGGCCCCCAGACAAAAACCACGGCCCGTTTCCCTGGCAAACAAAAGTAAGCTGCCCTGCTTCTGGATGGCAGATTGCAGGAACCACTTGGTACTATCAAACCAGCAAAACTTGGCACTGGTGCCACCTTGGGTCTGGATACCATGCTGCGTATCGTGGATTCTAAGGAGCCAGCCGGCCACTCCCAGCCACAGGCCCCCAAACACAAACAACGGCGCTTTTCCCTGGAAAACAAAACTCTCCTGCCAACTTTTTGATGGCAGATTGCAGGAGCCACTTGGTTTTATCAAATCAGCCCAACTTGGCACTGGTGCCACCATGGGTCTGGTCACCATCATGCCTATCTTATCTTTTCAGGAGCCAGCCGGTCACTCCCCGCCATAGGCCCCCAGACAAAAAGCTCGGCCCGTTTCCCTGGCAAACAAAAGTAAGCTACCCCGCTTCTGGATGGCAGATTGCAGGAGCCACTTTGCACCATCAAACTAGCCCGTCTTGGCACTGGTGCCACCTCTGGTCTGGGAACCATCCTGCGTATCGTGGATTCTAATTAGCCAGCCGGCCACTCCCTACCACAGGCCCCCAAACACAAACATCTGCGCTTTTCCCTGGAAAACAAAACTCGCCTACCAACTATTTGATGGCAGATTAAAGGAGCCACTTGGTACTATCAAACCAGCCCAACTTGGCACTGGTGCCACCATGGGTCTGGTCACAATCCTGCCTATCGTAACTTTTCAGGAGCCAGCCGGTCACTCCCAGCCATAGGTCCCCAGTCACAAACCTCGGCCCGTTTCCCTGGCAAACAAAAGTAAGCTGCCCCGCTTCTGGATGGCAGATTGCAGGAGCCACTTGGTACTATCAAACCAGCCCGACTTGGCACTGGTGTCACCTCTGGTCTGGGACCCATCCTGCGTATCGTGGATTCTAAGGAGCCAGTCGGCCACTCCCAGCCACAGGCCCCCAAACACAAACAACGGCCCGTTTCCGTGGCAAACAAAAGTAAGCTGCCCCGCTTCTGGATGGCAGATTGCAGGAACCACTTGGTAGTATCAAACCAGCTCAACTTGGCACTGGTGGCACCTCTTGTCTGGTAACCATGCTGCGTATCGTGGTTTCTAAGGAGCCAGCCGGGCACTCCCAACCACAGGTCCCCAAACACACACAATGGCGCTTTTCCCTGGAAAACAAAACTCGCCTGCCAACTTTTTGATGGCAGATTGCAGGAGCCACTTGGTACTATCAAACCAGCCCAACTTGGCACTGGTGCCACCATGGGTCTGGTCACCATCCTGCCTATCGTAGCTTTTCAGGAGCCAGGCGGTCACTCCCTGCCATAGGCCCCGAGACAGAAAGCCCGGCCCGTTTCCCTGGCAAACAAAAGTAAGCTGCCCCGCTTCTGGATGGCAGATTGCAGGAGCCGCTTTGTACTATCAAACCAGCCCGACTTGGCACTGGTGCCACCTTGGGTCTGGGAACCATCCTGCCTATCGTGGATTTTAAGGAGCCAGTCGGCCACTCCCAGCCATACGCCTCCAAACACAAACAACGGTCCATTTCCCTGGCAAACAAAAGTAAGCTGCCCCGCTTCTGGATGTCAGATTGCAGGAACCACTTGTTGCCAAGTTGGGGTGGTTTGATAGTACCAAGTGGCTCCTGCAATCTGCCATCAAAAAGTTGGCAAGCGAGTTTTGTTTTCCAGGGAAAAGCGCCGTTGTTTGTGTTTGGGGGACTGTGGCTGGGAGTGGCCAGCTGTCTCCTTAGAATCCACGATACGCAGGATGGGTCCCAGACCAGAGGTGGCACCAGTGCCAAGTCGGGCTGGTTTGATGGTGCAAAGTGACTCCTGCAATCTGCCATCCAGAAGCGGGGTAGCTTACTTTTGTTTGCCAGGGAAACGGGTAGAGCTTTGTGTCTGGGGGCCTATGGCTGGGAGTGACCGGCTGGCTCCTGAAAAGCTACGATAGGCAGGATGGTGACCAGACCCATGGTGGCACCAGTGCCAAGTTGGGCTGGTTTGATAGTACCAAGTGGCTCCTGCAATCTGCCATCAAAAAGTTGGCAGGTGAGTTTTGTTTTCCAGGGAAAAGCACCGTTGTTTGTGTTTGGGGGCCTGTGGCTGGGAGTGACCAGCTGGCTCCTTAGAATCCACGATACGCAGGATGGTTCCCAGACCAGAGGTGGCACCAGTGCCATGTTGGCCTGGTTTGATAGTACCATGTGGCTCCTGCAATCTGCCATCCAGAAGCGGGGCTGCTTACTTTTGTTTGCCAGGGAAACGGGCCGAGATATTTGTCTGGGGGCCTATGGCTGGGAGTGAGCGGCTGGCTCCTGAAAAGCTACGATAGGCAGGATGGTGACCAGACCCATGGTGGCACCAGTGCCAAGTTGGGCTGGTTTGATAGTACCAAGTGGCTCCTGCAATCTGCCATCAAAAAGTTGTCAGGCGACTTTTGTTTTCCAGGGAAAAGCGCCGTTGTTCTTGTTTAGAGGCCTGTGGCTGGGAGTGGCCGGCTGCCTCCTTTGAACCCAGGATACGCAGGATGGTTCCCAGAGCCAAGGTGGCATCAGTGCCAAGTTGGGCTGGTTTGATAGTACCAAGTGGCTCCTGCAATCTGCCATCCAGAAGCGGGTCAGCTTACTTTTGTTTCCCAGGGAAACGGGCCGAGGTTTGTGTCTGGGGGCCTATGGCTGGGAGTGACCGGCTGGCTACTGAAAAGCTACGATAGGCAGGATGGTTACCAGACTCATGGTGGCACCAGTGCCAAGTCGGGCTGGTTTGATAATTCTAAATAGCTCCTGAAATCTGCCATTCAGACGCGGGGCAGCGGATTTTTGTTTGCTGGAGAAAAGTTCCGTGGTTTTTTTTGGGGGGTATATGGCTGGACGTTGCCGGCTGGCTCCTTAAAAAGATCGATACGCAGGATTGTTCCCTGACCCAAGGTGGCATCACTGCCAAGTCGGGCTGTTTTCGTAGTACCAAGTGCGTCCTGCAATTTGCCATCCAGAAGAGGGGCAGTTGAGTTTTGTTTACCAGAGAAAAGGGCCGTGGTTTGTGTTTGGGGGCATATGGCTGAGAGTGGCCGGCTGGCGCCTGAAAATCCACGATAGGCAGGATGGTTCCCAGAGCCAAGGTGGCACCAGTGCCATGTTGGCCTGGTTTGATAGTACCATGTGGCTGCTGTAATCTGCCATCCAGAAGCGGGGCAGCTTACTTTTATTTGCCAGGGAAACGGGCCGAGATATTTGTCTGGGGGCCTATGGCTGGGAGTGACCGGCTGGCTCCTGAAAAGCTACGATAGGCAGGATGGTGACCAGACCCATGGTGGCACCAGTGCCAAGTTGGGCTGGTTTGATAGTACCAAGTGGCTCCTGCAATCTGCCATTAAAAATTTGGCAGGCGAGTTTTGTTTTCCAGGGAAAAGCGCCGTTGTTTTTGTTTAGAGGCCTGTGGCTGGGAGTGGCCCCCTGTCCTCGTAGAATCTACGTTACGCAGCATGGTTCCCAGAGCCAAGGTGGCACGAGGGCCAAGTCGGGCAGGTTTGATAGTACCAAATGCATCCTGCAATCTGCCATCCAAAAGCGGGGCAGTTTACTTTTGTTTGCCAGGGAAACGGGCCGAGGTTTGTGTCTGGGGGCCTATGGCAGGGAGTGACCGGCTGGCTCCTGAAAAACTACGATAGGCAGGATGTTTACCAGACCCATGGTGGCACCAGTGCCAAGTTGGGCTGATTTGATAGTACCAAGTGGCTCCTGCAATCTGCCATCCAGAATCGGGGCAGCTTACTTTGGTTTTCCAGGGAAACGGGCCGAGGTTGGTGTCTGGGGGTCTATGGCTGGGAGTGACCGGCTGGCTCCTGAAAAGCTACGATAGGCAGGATGGTGACCAGACCCATGGTGGCACCAGTGCCAAGTTGGGCTGGTTTGATAGCACCAAGTGGCTCCTGCAATCTGCCATCAAAATGTTGGCAGGCGAGTTTTGTTTTCCAGGGAAAAGCGCCGTTGTTTGTGTTTGGGCGCCTGTGGCTCAGAGTGGCCGGGTGGCTGCTTAGAATCCACGATACGCAGGATGGTTCCCAGACCCAAGGTGGCACCAGTGCCAAGTCGGGCTGGTTTGACACTACCAAGTGGCTCCTGCAATCTGCCATCCAGAATCGGGGCAGCTTAATTTTGTTTGCCAGGGAAACGGTCCGAGGTTTGTGTCTGGGGGACTATGGCTGGGAGTGACCGGCTGGCTCCTGAAATGCTACAATAGGCAGGATGGTTCCCAGACCCATAGTGGCACCAGTGCCAAGTTGGGATGATTTGATAGTACCAAGTGGCTCCTGCAATCTGCCATCAAAATGTTGGCAGGCGAGTTTTGTTTTCCAGGGAAAAGCGCCGTTGTTTGTGTTTGGGGGCCTGTGGCTGGGAGTGGCCGGCTGGCTCCTTAGAATCCACGATATGCAGGATTGTTCCCAGACCCAAGGTGGCACCAGTGCCAAGTCGGGCTGGTTTGATGGTGCAAAGTGGCTCCTGCAATCTGCCATCCAGACGCGGGGCAGCGGATTTTTGTTTCCATGAGAAATGGTCCGTGGTTTGTTTTTGGGGGTATATGGCTGGGCGTGGCCGGCTGGCTCCTTAAAAAGCTCGATATGCAGGATGGTTCCCTGACACAAGGTGGCACCAGTGCCACGTCGGGCGGTTTTCGTAGTACAAAGTGCGTCCTAAAATTTGCCATCCAGAAGAGGGGCAGTTGAGTTTTATTTGCCAGAGAAAAGGGCCGTGGTTTGTTTTTGGGGGCATATGGCTGAGAGTGGCCGGCTGGCCCCTGAAAATCCACGATAGGCAGGATGGTTCCCAGACCAGAGGTGTCACCAGTGCCAAGTCGGGCTGGTTTGATAGTACTAAATAGCTCCTGCAATCTGCCATGCAGAAGTGGGGCAGCTTACTTTTGTTTGCCAGGGAAACGGGCCGAGGTTTGTGTTTGGGGGCCTAAGGCTGGGAGTGACCGGCTGGCTCCTGAAAAGCTACGATAGGCAGGATAGTGACCAGACCCATGGTGGCACCAGTGCCAAGTTGGGCTGGTTTGATAGTACCAAGTGGCTCCGGCAATCTGCCATCAAAAAGTTGGCAGGCGAGTTTTGTTTTCCAGGGAAAAGCGCCGTTGTTTGTGTTTGGGGGCCTGTGGCTGGGAGTGGCCAGCTGGCTCCTTAGAACCCACGATACGCAGGATGGTTCCCAGACCAGAGGTGGCACCAGTGCCAAGTTGGGCTGGTTTGATGGTGCAAAGTGGCTCCTGCAATCTGCCATCCAGAAGCGGGGTAGCTTACTTTTGTTTGCCAGGGAAACGGGCCGAGGTTTGTGACTGGGGGCCTATGGCTGGGAGTGACCGGCTGGCGCCTGAAAAGCTACGATAGGCAGGATGGTGACCAGACCCATGGTGGCACCAGTGTCAAGTTGGGCTGGTTTGATAGTACCAAGTGGCTCCTGCAATCTGCCATCAAAAGTTGGCAGGCCAGTTTTGTTTTCCAGGGAAAAGCGCCGTTGTTTGTGTTTCGAGGCCTGTGGCTGGGAGTGGCCGGCTGCCTCCTTTGAACCCAGGATACGCAGGATGGTTCCCAGAGCCAAGGTGGCGCCAGTGCCAAGTTGGGCTGGTTTGATAGTACCAAGCGGCTCCTGCAATCTGCCATCCAGAAGCGGGACAGCTTAATTTTGTTTCCCAGGGCAACGGGCCGAGGTATTTGTCTGGGGGCCTATGGCTGGGAGTGACCAGCTGGCTACTGAAAAGCTACGATAGGCAGGATGGTTACCAAACTCATGGTGGCACCAGTGCCAAGTCGGGCTGGTTTGATAATACTAAATAGCTCCTGCAATCTGCCATCCAGACGGGGGGCAGCGGATTTTTGTTTGCTGCAGAAAAGTTCCGTGGTTTTTTTTTGGGGGTATATGGCTGGACGTGGCCGGCTGGCTCCTTAAAAGATCGATACGCAGGATTGTTCCCTGACCCAAGGTGGCATCAGTGCCAAGTCGGGCTGTTTTCGTAGTACCAAGTGCGTCCTGCAATTTGCCATCCAGAAGAGGGGCAGTTGAGTTTTGTTTGCCAGAGAAAAGGGCCGTGGTATATGTTTGGGGGCATATGGTTGAGAGTGGCCGGCTGGCCCCTGAAAATCCACGATAGGCAGGATGGTTCCCAGAACCAAGGTGGCACCAGTGCCATGTTGGCCTGGTTTGATAGTACCATGTGGCTCCTGCAATCTGCCATCCAGAAGCGGGGCTGCTTACTTTTGTTTGCCAGGGAAACGGGCCGAGATATTTGTCTGGGGGCCTATGGCTGGGAGTGAGCGGCTGGCTCCTGAAAAGCTACGATAGGCAGGATGGTGACCAGACCCATGGTGGCACCAGTGCCAAGTTGGGCTGGTTTGATAGTACCAAGTGGCTCCTGCAATCTGCCATCAAAAAGTTGTCAGGCGAGTTTTGTTTTCCAGGGAAAAGCGCCGTTGTTCTTGTTTAGAGGCCTGTGGCTGGGAGTGGCCGGCTGCCTCCTTTGAACCCAGGATACGCAGGATGGTTCCCAGACCCAAGGTGGCACCAGTGCCAAGTTGGGCTGGTTTGATAGTACCAAGTGGCTCCTGCAATCTGCCATCCAGAAGCGGGACAGCTTACCTTTGTTTCCCAGGGAAACGGGCCGAGGTATTTGTCTGGGGGCCTATGGCTGGGAGTGACCAGCTGGCTACTGAAAAGCTACGATAGGCAGGATGGTTACCAGACTCATGGTGGCACCAGTGCCAAGTCGGGCTGGTTTGATAATACTAAATAGCTCCTGAAATCTGCCATTCAGACGCGGGGCAGCGGATTTTTGTTTGCTGGAGAAATGTTCCGTGGTTTTTTTTTGGGGGTATATGGCTGGACGTGGCCGGCTGGCTCCTTAAAAAGATCGATACGCAGGATTGTTCCCTGACCCAAGGTGGCATCACTGCCAAGTCGGGCTGTTTTCGTAGTACCAAGTGCGTCCTGCAATTTGCCATCCAGAAGAGGGGCAGTTGAGTTTTGTTTGCCAGAGCAAAGGGCCGTGGTATGTGTTTGGCTGCATATGGCTGAGAGTGGCCGGCTGGCCCCTGAAAATCCACGATAAGCAGGATGGTTCCCAGAGCCAAGGTAGCACCAGTGCCATGTTGGCCTGGTTTGATAGTACCATGTGGCTCCTGCAATCTGCCATCCAGAAGCGGGGCAGCTTACTTTTGTTTGCCAGGGAAACGGGCCGAGATATTTGTCTGGGGGCCTATGGCTGGGAGTGACCGGCTGGCTCCTGAAAAGCTACGATAGGCAGGATGGTGACCAGACCCAAAGTGGCACCAGTACCAAGTTGGGCTGGTTTGATAGTACCAAGTGGCTCCTGCAATCTGCCATCAAAAATTTGGCAGGCGATTTTTGTTTTCCAGGGAAAAGCGCCGTTGTTTGTGTTTGGGCGCCTGTGGCTCAGAGTGGCCGGGTGGCTGCTTAGAATCCACGATACGCAGGATGGTTCCCAGACCCAAGGTGGCACCAGTGCCAAGTCGGGCTGGTTTGACACTACCAAGTGGCTCCTGCAATCTGCCATCCAGAATCGGGGCAGCTTAATTTTGTTTGCCAGGGAAACGGTCCGAGGTTTGTGTCTGGGGGCCTATGGCTGGGAGTGACCGGCTGGCTCCTGAAATGCTACAATAGGCAGGATGGTTCCCAGACACATAGTGGCACCAGTGCCAAGTTGGGATGATTTGATAGTACCAAGTGGCTCCTGCAATCTGCCATCAAAAAGCTGGCAGGCGAGTTTTGTTTTCCAGGGAAAAGCGCCGTTGTTTGTGTTTGGGGGCCTGTGGCTGGGAGTGGCCGGCTGGCTCCTTAGAATCCACGATATGCAGGATTGTTCCCAGACCCAAGGTGGCACCAGTGCCAAGTCGGGCTGGTTTGATGGTGCAAAGTGGCTCCTGCAATCTGCCATCCAGACGCGGGGCAGCGGATTTTTGTTTCCATGAGAAATGGTCCGTGGTTTGTTTTTGGGGGTATATGGCTGGGCGTGGCCGGCTGGCTCCTTAAAAAGCTCGATATGCAGGATGGTTCCCTGACACAAGGTGGCACCAGTGCCACGTCGGGCGGTTTTCGTAGTACAAAGTGCGTCCTAAAATTTGCCATCCAGAAGAGGGGCAGTTGAGTTTTGTTTGCCAGAGAAAAGGGCCGTGGTTTGTTTTTGGGGGCATATGACTGATAGTGGCCGGCTGGCCCCTGAAAATCCACAATAAGCAGGATGGTTCCCACACCAGAGGTGTCACCAGTGCCAAGTCGGGGTGGTTTGATAGTACTAAATAGCTCCTGCAATCTGCCATGCAGAAGCGGGGCAGCTTACTTTTGTTTCCCAGGGAAACGGGCCGAGGTTTGTGTCTGGGGGCCTATGGCTGCGAGTGACCGGCTGGCTCCTGAAAAGCTACGATAGGCAGGATGGTGACCAGACCCATGGTGGCACCAGTGCCAAGTTGGGCTTGTTTGATAGTACCAAGTGGCTCCGGCAATCTGCCATCAAAAAGTTGGCAGGCGAGTTTTGTTTTCCAGGGAAAAGCGCCGTTGTTTGTGTTTGGGGGCCTGTGGCTGGGAGTGGCTAGCTGGCTCCTTAGAACCCACGATACGCAGGATGGTTCCCAGACCCAAGGTGGCACCAGTGCCAAGTTGAGCTGGTTTGATGGTGCAAAGTGGCTCCTGCAATCTGCCATCCAGAAGCGGGGTAGCTTACTTTTGTTTGCCAGGGAAACGGGCCGAAATATTTGTCTAGGGGCCTCTGGCTGGGGGTGACTGGGTGGCACCTGAAAAGCTACGATAGGCAGGATGGTGACCAGACCCATGGTGGCACCAGTGCCAAGTTGGGCTGATTTGATAAAACCAAGTGGCTCCTGCAATCTGCCATCAAATGTTTGGCAGGCGAGTTTTGTTTTCCAGGGAAAAGCACCGTTGTGTGTGTTTTGGGGCCTGTGGCTGGGAGTGGCCAGCTGGCTCCTTAGAATCCACGATACGCAGGATGGTTCCCAGACCCAAGGTGGCACCAGTGCCAAGTCGGGCTGGTTTGATAGTACCAAGTGGTTCCTGCAATCTGCCATCCAGAAGCGGGGCAGCTGAATTTTGTTTGCCAGAGAAAAAGGCTGTTGTTTGTGTTTCGGGGCCTGTGGCTGGCAGTGGCCGGCTGGCTCCTGAAAATCCATGATACGCAGCATGGTTCCCAGACCCAAGGTGGCACCAGTGCCAAGTAGGGCTTGTTTCATAGTACCCAGTGGCTCCTGCAATCTCCCATCAGGAAGAGGGGCAGTTGAGTTTTGTTTTCCAGAGAAAAGGGCCGTGGTTTGTGTTTGGGGCCTATGGCTGAGAGTGACCGGCTGGCCCCTGAAAATCCACGATAGGAAGGATGGTTCCCAGATCCAAGGTGGCAGCAGTGCCATGTTGTGCTGCTGTGATAGTCCCAAGTGGCTCCTGCAATCTGCCATCCAGAAGCGGGGCAGCTGAATTTTGTTTGCCAGAGAAAAATGCTGTGGTTTGTGTTTGGGGGCCTGTGGCTGGGAGTGGCCGGCTGGCTCCTGAAAATCCATGATACGCAGCATGGTTCCCAGACCCAAGGTGGCACCAGTGCCAAGTGGGGCTGGTTTCACAGTGTCAAGTGCCTCCTGCAATCTCCCATCCAGAAGCGGGGCAGCTGAGTTTTGTTTGCCTGTGAAACGGGCCGTTGTTTTTGATTGGGGGTCTGTGGCCGAGAGTGTTCGGCTGGCTCCTGACAACCCACAATACGCAGGATGTTTCCCAGACCCAAGGTGGCACCAGTGCCAAGTCGGGCTGGTTTGATAGTACCAAGTGGCTCCTGCAATCTGCCATCCAGAAGCGGTGCAGTTGAGTTTTGTTTGCCAGAGAAAAGGGCCGTGGGTTGTGTTTGGGGGCATATGGCTGGGAGTGGCCGGCTGTCTCATTAAAAAGATCGATACGCAGGATGGTTCCAGACCCAAGGTGGCACCAGTGCCAAGTAGGGCTGTTTTTATAGTACCAAGTGCGTCCTGCAATTTGCCATCCAGAAGAGGGGCAGTTGAGTTTTGTTTGCCAGAGAATAGCGCCGTTGTTTGTGTTTGGGGGCTTGTGGCTGGGAGTGGCCGACTGGCGCCTTAGAATCTGTGTTACGCAGCATGGTTCCCAGACCAGAGGTGGCACCAGTGCCAAGTTGGGCTGGTTTGATAGTGCTAAATAGCTCCTGCAATCTGCCATCCAGAAGCGGGGCAGCTTACTTTTGTTTGCCAGTGAAACGGGCCGAGGTTTGTGACTTGGGACCTATGGCTGGGAGTGGCCGGCTGGCTCCTTTGAACCCACGATACGCAGGATGGTTCCCAGACCCAAGGTGGCACCAGTGCCAAGTCGGGCTGGTTTGATACTACCAAGTGCGTCCTGCAATCTGCCATCCAGAAGCGGGGCAGCTTAATTTTGTTTGCCAGGGAATCGGGCCGTGGGTTTTGTATGGGGGCCTATGGCTGAGAGTGGTCGGCTGGCTCCTGAAAATCCACGCTAGGCAGCATGGTTCCCAGATGCAAGCTGGCACCAGTGCCAAGTCGGGCTGGTTTGATGGTGCAAAGTGGCTCCTGCAATCTGCCATCCAGAAGCGGGGCAGCTGATTTTTGTTTGCCAGAGAAAAATTCCGTGGATTGTTTTTGGGGGCATATTGCTGGGAGTGGCCGGCTGGCTCCTTAAAATGCTCGATACGCATGATGGTTCCCAGTTCCAAGGTGTCACCACTACCAAGTCGGCCTGCGGTTTTAGTATCAAGTTCATCCTGCAATTTGCCATCCAGAAGAGGGGCAGTTGAGTTTTGTTTGCCAGAGAACAGGGTCGAGGTTTCTGTTTGGGGACATATGGCTGAGAGTGGCCGGGTGGCCCCTGAATATCCACGATACACAGCATGGTTCCCAGATCCAAGGTGGCACCAGTGCCAAGTTGGGCTGGTTTGATAGTACCAAGTGTCTCCTGCAATCTGCCATCCAGAAGCGGGGCAGCTTACTTTTGTTTGCCAGAGAAATAGGCCTAGGTTTTTGTCTGGGGGCCTGTGGCTAGGAGTGGCCGGCTGGCTCCTAAGAATCCACGATACGCAGGATGTTTCCCAGACCCAAGGTGGCACCAGTGCCAAGTCGGGCTGGTTTGATAGTACCAAGTGGCTCCTGCAAACTCCATCAAAATGTTGGCAGACGTGTTTTGTTTTCCAGGGAACAGCGCCGTTGATTTTGTTTGGGGGCCTGTGGCTGGGAGTGGCCGGCTGGCTCCTTAGAATCCACGATACGCAGGATGGTTCCCAGACCCAAGGTGGCACCAGTGCCAAGTCGGGCTGGTTTGATTACACCAAGTGGCTCCTGCAATCTGCCATCCAGAAGTGAGGCAGCTAAGTTTTGTTTGCCAGAAAAAAGGGCCGTGGTTTTTGTTGGGGGCCTGTGGCTGGGAGTAGCCGGCTGGCTCCTTAAAATCCACGATAGGCTGGATGGTTCCCAGACCCAAGGTGGCACCAGTGCCAAGTCGGGCTGGTTTGATAGTACCAAGTGGCTCCTGCAATCTGCCATCCAGAAGCGGTGCAGTTGAGTTTTGTTTGCCAGAGAAAAGGGCCGTGGGTTGTGTTTGGGGGCATATGGCTGGGAGTGGCCGGCTGTCTCATTAAAAAGATCGATACGCAGGATGGTTCCCAGACCCAAGGTGGCACCAGTGCCAAGTCGGGCTGTTTTTATAGTACCAAGTGCGTCCTGCAATTTGCCATCCAGAAGAGGGGCAGTGGAGTTTTGTTTGCCAGAGAATAGCGCCGTTGTTTGTGTTTGGGGGCTTGTGACTGGGAGTGGCCGACTGGCGCCTTAGAATCTGTCTTACGCAGCATGGTTCCCAGACCAGAGGTGGCACCAGTGCCAAGTTGGGCTGGTTTGATAGTACCAAGTGGCTCCTGCAATCTGCCATCCAGAAGCGGGGCAGCTTACTTTTGTTTGCCAGGTAAACGGGCCGAGGTTTGTGACTGGGGACGTATGGCTGGGAGTGACCGGCTGGCTCCTGGAAAGCTACAATAGGCAGGATGGTGACCAGACCCATGGTGGCACCAGTGCCAAGTTGGGCTGGTTTGATAGTACCAAGTGGCTCCTGCAATCTGCCATCAAAAAGTTGGCAGGCGAGTTTTGTTTTCCAGGGAAAAGCGCCGTTGTTTGTATTTGGGGGCCTGTGGCTGGGAGTGGCCGGCTGGCTCCTTTGAACCCACGATACGCAGGATGGTTCCCAGACCCAAGGTGGCACCAGTGCCAAGTCGGGCTGGTTTGATACTACCAAGTGCGTCCTGCAATCTGCCATCCAGAAGCGGGGCAGCTTAATTTTGTTTGCCAGGGAAACGGGCCGTGGGTTTTGTTTGGGGGCCTATGGCTGAGAGTGGCCGGCTGGCTCCTGAAAATCCACGCTAGGCAGCATGGTTCCCAGATGCAAGTGGCACCAGTGCCAAGTCTGGCTGGTTTGATGGTGCAAAGTGGCTCCTGCAATCTGCCATCCAGAAGCGGGGCAGCTGATTTTTGTTTGCCAGAGAAAAATTCCGTGGATTGTTTTTGGGGGCATATTGCTGGGAGTGGCCGGCTGGCTCCTTAAAATGCTCGATACGCATGATGGTTCCCAGGTCCAAGGTGTCACCACTACCAAGTCGGCCTGCGGTTTTAGTATCAAGTTCATCCTGCAATTTGCCATCCAGAAGAGGGGCAGTTGAGTTTTGTTTGCCAGAGAACAGGGCCGAGGTTTCTGTTTGGGGACATATGGCTGAGAGTGGCCGGCTGGCCCCTGAATATCCACGATACACAGCATGGTTCCCAGATCCAAGGTGGCACCAGTGCCAAGTTGGGCTGGTTTGATAGTCCCAAGTGGCTCCTGCAATCTGCCATCCAGAAGCGGGGCAGCTTACTTTTGTTTGCCAGAGAAATAGGCCTAGGTTTTTGTTTGGGGGCCTGTGGCTAGGAGTGGCCGGCTGGCTCCTAAGAATCCACGATACGCAGGATGTTTCCCAGACCCAAGGTGGCACCAGTGCCAAGTCGGGCTGGTTTGATAGTCCCAAGTGGCTCCTGCAAACTGCCATCCAGAAGCGGGGCCGCTGAGTTTTGTTTGCCAGGGAAATGGGCCGTTGTTTGTGTTTGGGGGCCTGTGGCTGGGAGTGTTCGGCTGGTTCCTGAATATGTACGATACGCAGGATTGTTCCCAGACCCAAGGTGGCACCAGTGCCAAGTCGGGCTGGTTTGATGGTGCAAAGTGGCTCCTGCAATCTGCCATCCAGACGCGGGCAGCGGATTTTTGTTTCCATGAGAAATGGTCCGTTGTTTGTTTTTGGGGGTATATGGCTGGGCCTGGCCGGCTGGCTCCTTAAAAAGCTCGATATGCAGGATGGTTCCCTGACACAAGGTGGCACCAGTGCCACGTCGGGCGGTTTTCGTAGTACAAAGTGCGTCCTAAAATTTGCCATCCAGAAGAGGGGCAGTTGAGTTTTGTTTGCCAGAGAAAAGGTCCGTGGTTTGTTTTTGGGGGCATATGGCTGAGAGTGGCTGGCTGGCCCCTGAAAATCCACGATACACAGGATGGTTCCCAGATCCAAGGTGGCACCTGTGCCAAGTCGGGCTGATTTGATAGTACTAAGTAGCTCCTGCAATCTGCCATCCAGAAGCGGGGCAGCTTACTTTGGTTTGCCAGGGAAACGGGCCGAGGTTTGTGTTTGGGGGCCTATGGCTGAGAGTGACCGGCTGGCTCCTGAAAAGCTACAATAGGCAGGATGGTGACCAGACCCATGGTGGCACCAGTGTCAAGTTGGGCTGGTTTGATAGTACCAAGTGGTTCCTGCAATCTGCCATCCAGAAGCAGGGCAGCTGAGTTTTGTTTGCCAGAGAAAAGGGCCTTGGTTTGTGTTTGGGGGCATATGGCTGGGTGTGGCAGCTGGCTCCTTAAAATGCACGATATGCAACATGGCTCCCAGACCCAAGGTGGCACCAGTGCCAAGTAGGGCTGGTTTGATAGTACCAAGTGGCTCCTGCAATCTTCCATGATCACGTGGAGAAATACTTTCTGGTTTCAGCCTCATGCTCTTTCTTCTCTCCCTCAACTTCTCTATCACCTCTCATCTGGTTCACATGCGCTGTCTTCAAGGTCCACAGGCTACTTTTCACAGAATCTTCTGGCCTGATGAAGTAAGAATGATGAATAGAACAGAGCTGGGATCTATTTTCCAGTTTGGATAAAATGCATTCTGCACACAAATCCAAGGAGAACGGGCTGCCCCGATGCCCAGAAAATCTTTCACTCCTGCTAGTGTTCTACGTCAACCGCAACTTAGTCTGAAAGAAAAGCTTTTTCTCTGAGAGCATCTGAGAGGTTTGCATGAAGCACTGATATCTGACATATGCAATTTTGAATAGGAGAGGAAAAAGAAAATGGCAAGGAGTTTTTAATTTTAGTGGTTTCAATTTTAATTTCCGTGCACTTTTTCAAAACTTGTCAGCTCAAATGCCCATCAACATCTTTTAGTCATCTGTAAGTCAGTATTCATATAAAATGTGCTTCAAATCCAAAGAATTTCAAATTTGCACTCCAAGCTTCTATGCCTAGATTTATGATTTCCTACACATATTAGATGAAAGGAAGGCCTTTTTTACTGTGGGAGTGCTGGAACACTGGAACAGGTTGCCCAGAGAAGTTGTGGGTGTCCCATCCCTGAAAGTATTCAAGGTCACCTTGGACGGGGCTTGGAGCAGCAACAAAGGAGAAGCTTGATGGTAGAGAAACAAAGTCGGACTATAGAAGAAACTCGGATTGAAGTATAGGATCAAGTTTTCTCTCAGCTCTTGGGGTAAATTCAAAGTTGTACAAAATGACATTTATCTGTGCTATTCACTACTGTAACAGAAAGTTTCATGAAAACTGTACAGAAGATAGTAAATTTTAAAAGATATAAGAATTACAGCATAAAATCCATGGGATAGGTTACAACATGAGACACTCTCTAAGAGAAAATCTCTTTGTTTCAGCACTTCATCGGGGTAAGATTTCATGAAGTGCCAAAGAAGGCGGCAAAATATCATTCGGGACATTATTTACTGGAATTCAGCCTGGCCATTAGTAGGAACTGCCTTTGAACATATCATGTAGATATACCACACACACTTTCCCTTCACTGAAAAATTACTGTTTACAACAAATAAGCAATTGACGATCAAAATTGATTGAAAGCATCTTAAACATGTCAAGTATTTCATTGTAGATGATCTGTGATCCAAATGCTTCTTCCACCTTCGAGAGGGACAGAAGAATTCTTCCATATCATGATGGTTTAAAATTGTATCAACCAATGTTTTCTGCTGAAAAGATATCATCTATTTTTTTCTATTTTTGGAAGAAAATATTCCTAGACATACAACAGGTGAGAACTAAGTAATTTTAAAGAAACAAATGAAATGAAAATATTCTGTAAATAGAATGAAATGAAAAGCTGTGTTTTAAATAGGAGCTAAATATTAAACAGAATTTTTGTACCAGGCATTTGAATTACTGCACCAGCTCTTTTGCCCATCAAGAGAGGCATTTAGCATTTCAGTCTTTTCCAAGGTGTTCATGATCTGCTATGCTGATCTCTGTGTGTGCCTAGGTGTGTGTGGAGGGGGGGGCATATGAAGGGGAGTGTGTATGTTTGCTTTACAATTGTTGTGGCAGATTCATGCCTCAGCTCCACATTTTGTTTTAAAAAGGTCACACCGAGTGGATATGAAGTTTACTATCAACAAGAGATCGATTCCCAAATCATCCATTTGACTCTCCCTTATAAATCATGTGCTTTGTTGCATATTTTATCAAATATACTTTCAAGCCAGATGGAGGAAGGAGGATGTGGGAATCCCTCCACCATCTTGCAACTTTTATGTAAGTAGGTTTTCAAGAAAATCATCATTTCTCTTTTAAATATGTCTGGAACAGGCATGATGGTAGTGTCAACCTGTTGGAGTTTTTGTTGCTGGAAGAAGTTGTACAAAAGGATTGGTTTTTACATTGACCAGTTACTGAATCAAGCGCAGGAATACATTGGAAATTTAGCTGGGGGTTCCTTTTCCCAGCAGACTACTTCTAGAACGAGCTTGTACACTGAAGCTGACTCTTTTGCTCTCTTTTTGTTTCTTTCCTATTTTCTTGGCTTCTTTGCCACTATCTAGACAATTTTGGAACTTTGTTCCCAACTAAAATGGTTTCAATAGTCTGATTGTGATCATACATTTTTACAAGGAATTTTTAAAATCTTTCCTCGAGTCCAGAAAGTCAAGGACTTAGATCTTTTTCTTCCCTTATCAATATTGCCATGAAATTGATAAATAAAGACCAACTCTTTATTTTTGTTTTTAACCCACGTAGATAATTCCCATCCATTAATCCATTTTGTGGACCAATAGCTGCCATTCTGATGGAAGCTGTCACTTCTTAACAATAGGCATTCTGTGACTATGTTGACTGCACTTTGGGTGAAGATCCTAACTGGTCTTAGATATACATAGGGAGAAATTTGCTCAGCCAGTGTCAGTCTTAAGCATGCGTATCAGAAGATCTTTCTAGAGCTGGGAATTTTCCCATGAAAGGGATTCAGTTAGGGAAGAGACACTTGTGCCAGAGTTTTACATTCTTCTTGAACACTGCTTAAGGAACTTAGATGCCATGTCCATTTGGATCTCTGTCTGCACAGAACTTTGTCATGCCAGCGCTTTGAAATGCATCTTGAAGAGAATTCACTAGCACAGAATGAAAGAGAGTGGAAGGGGTTGGTGGGGCTAACCAGGCCCAACCCCCCTGCCTAAACCAGGATACCTAGAGCCTCTTGCCCAGGATTCTATCTGGGTGTACTTTTAATGTCTTCAAAGATCCAGGCTCCACAATCTTTCTGGGCAGTCTGTGCCGTGGTTCAGTCACCCTGACAGTAAAGAAACATTTACTGATGTTCAAAGGCAATCTCCTGTATTTCAGTGTGTGCCCACTGCCTCTTGTCTTTTCCCTCAGCATCACTGAAAAGACACTGATTCCCTCCCCTTTGCACTATTGCTTCCATATGTATGTGTGATGCCATGTAGAGGTATGTCAAAAACCTCCCTGAAGCCCAGGCAGATAATATTCCCTTCATCTACCAGTCAAGTTGATTCATCAGAGGAGTTTAAAGTGATGTTCAGCATGAAATTCCCCTGAAAAATCATGCTAACTACATTATTTGGTCATCTGTCATGTGCCTGGCAAGGATTTCCAGGAAGAGCTGCTTCATCAACTTCCTGGGGATAAAAAAGAGGCTGGCTGGTTTGTACTATGGCGAGTCCTCTTAATTGCCTTTTTTGAAGATGGGTGTCATTTGCTAACATCCACCCTTTAGCTCCTCTTCTCATCTACACCTCGGCAAAAAGCTTTTCCACTATGTCTGGCTAGGAAAAACTGTGCCAGCACAGAAAGCATCTCCCATCGTGTTCTAGAAGTTGCACGGATGTCTGCCAAGTGTTTGGCAGGAAGAAAAGAAAAGTTGTCCAAAACAGCTTCCAATCGAATGTTCCTGTGATTGGAAAAGTCAGGAGAGTGCAAAGGTACTGTTTTCTATCAGTTGGCAAGGTGCGCACACAATCCCAGTGTTGTACAGCTTGCTTCTTCACCTTCCCGAAGCTGCCGCTCTCGCCGGCTGCCGGAGCCCAAGAAGCGGCTTCTTCGCGCAAAGACGATTGTGCCGCTCACAGTGCTCTCCTTAGCGCAGCTTCTGCCGAAAGACGCCCGGCAGCGGCTCTTACCTCCGGAGAGCATCCTACCTTCGTCTTTCGCGTCTTTTGTAGTCTACATCTTAGCAAAACGCTTCTCCACTATGTCTGGCTAGGAAAAACTGTGCCAGCACAGAAAACATCTCCCATCGTGTTCTAGAAGTTGCACGGATGTCTGCCAAGTGTTTGGCAGGAAGAAAAGAAAAGTTGTCCAAAACAGCTTCCAATCGAATGTTCCTGTGATTGGAAAAGTCAGGAGAGTGCAAAGGTACTGTTTTCTATCAGTTGGCAAGGTGCGCACACAATCCCAGTGTTGTACAGCTTGCTTCTTCACCTTCCCGAAGCTGCCGCTCTCGCCGGCTGCCGGAGCCCAAGAAGCGGCTTCTTCGCGCAAAGACGATTGTGCCGCTCACAGTGCTCTCCTTAGCGCGGCTTCTGCCGAAAGACGCCCGGCAGCGGCTCTTAACTCCGGAGAGCATCCTACCTTCGTCTTTCGCGTCTTTTGTAGTCTACATCTTAGCAAAACGCTTTTCCACTATGTCTGGCTAGGAAAAACTGTGCCAGCACAGAAAACATCTCCCATCGTGTTCTAGAAGTTGCACGGATGTCTGCCAAGTGTTTGGCAGGAAGAAAAGAAAAGTTGTCCAAAACAGCTTCCAATCGAATGTTCCTGTGATTGGAAAAGTCAGGAGAGTGCAAAGGTACTGTTTTCTATCAGTTGGCAAGGTGCGCACACAATCCCAGTGTTGTACAGCTTGCTTCTTCACCTTCCCGAAGCTGCCGCTCTCGCCGGCTGCCGGAGCCCAAGAAGCGGCTTCTTCGCGCAAAGACGATTGTGCCGCTCACAGGGCTCTCCTTAGCGCGGCTTCTGCCGAAAGACGCCCGGCAGCGGCTCTTACCTCCGGAGAGCATCCTACCTTCGTCTTTCGCGTCTTTTGTAGTCTACATCTTAGCAAAACGCTTTTCCACTATGTCTGGCTAGGAAAAACTGTGCCAGCACAGAAAACATCTCCCATCGTGTTCTAGAAGTTGCACGGATGTCTGCCAAGTGTTTGGCAGGAAGAAAAGAAAAGTTGTCCAAAACAGCTTCCAATCGAATGTTCCTGTGATTGGAAAAGTCAGGAGAGTGCAAAGGTACTGTTTTCTATCAGTTGGCAAGGTGCGCACACAATCCCAGTGTTGTACAGCTTGCTTCTTCACCTTCCCGAAGCTGCCGCTCTCGCCGGCTGCCGGAGCCCAAGAAGCGGCTTCTTCGCGCAAAGACGATTGTGCCGCTCACAGTGCTCTCCTTAGCGCGGCTTCTGCCGAAAGACGCCCGGCAGCGGCTCTTACCTCCGGAGAGCATCCCCTCCTCGTCTTTCGCGTCTTTTGTAGTCTACATCTTAGCAAAACGCTTTTCCACTATGTCTGGCTAGGAAAAACTGTGCCAGCACAGAAAACATCTCCCATCGTGTTCTAGAAGTTGCACGGATGTCTGCCAAGTGTTTGGCAGGAAGAAAAGAAAAGTTGTCCAAAACAGCTTCCAATCGAATGTTCCTGTGATTGGAAAAGTCAGGAGAGTGCAAAGGTACTGTTTTCTATCAGTTGGCAAGGTGCGCACACAATCCCAGTGTTGTACAGCTTGCTTCTTCACCTTCCCGAAGCTGCCGCTCTCGCCGGCTGCCGGAGCCCAAGAAGCGGCTTCTTCGCGCAAAGACGATTGTGCCGCTCACAGTGCTCTCCTTAGCGCGGCTTCTGCCGAAAGACGCCCGGCAGCGGCTCTTACCTCCGGAGAGCATCCTACCTTCGTCTTTCGCGTCTTTTGTAGTCTACATCTTAGCAAAACGCTTTTCCACTATGTCTGGCTAGGAAAAACTGTGCCAGCACAGAAAACATCTCCCATCGTGTTCTAGAAGTTGCACGGATGTCTGCCAAGTGTTTGGCAGGAAGAAAAGAAAAGTTGTCCAAAACAGCTTCCAATCGAATGTTCCTGTGATTGGAAAAGTCAGGAGAGTGCAAAGGTACTGTTTTCTATCAGTTGGCAAGGTGCGCACACAATCCCAGTGTTGTACAGCTTGCTTCTTCACCTTCCCGAAGCTGCCGCTCTCGCCGGCTCCCGGAACCGAAGAATCGGCTTCTTCGCGCAAAGACGATTGTGCCGCTCACAGGGCTCTCCTTAGCGCGGCTTCTGCCGAAAGACGCCCGGCAGCGGCTCTTAACTGCGGAGAGCATCCTACCTTCGTCTTTCGCGTCTTATGTAGTCTACATCTTAGCAAAACGCTTTTCCACTATGTCTGGCTAGGAAAAACCGTGCCAGCCCAGAAAACATCTCCCATCGTTTTCTAGAAGTTGCAGATATGTCTGCCAAGTGTTTGGGAGGAAGAAAAGAAAAGTTGTCCAAAACAGCTTCCAATCGAATGTTCCTGTGATTGGACGAGTCAGGAGAGTGCAAAGGTACTGTTTTCTATCAGTTGGCAAGGTGCGCACACAATCCCAGTGTTGTACAGCTTGCTTCTTCACCTTCCCGAAGCTGCCACTCTCAGGAGGTAAGAGCCGCTGCCGGGCGTCTTTCGGCAGAAGCCGCGCTAAGGGGAGCACTGTGAGCGGCACAATCGTCTTTGCGCGAAGAAGCCGATTCTTCGGTTCCGGCAGCCGGCGAGAGCGGCAGCTTCGGGAAGGTGAAGAAGCAAGCTGTACAACACTGGGATTGTGTGCGCACCTTGCCAACTGATAGAAAACAGTACCTTTGCACTCTCCTGACTTTTCCAATCACAGGAACATTCGATTGGAAGCTGTTTTGGACAACTTTTCTTTTCTTCCTGCCAAACACTTGGCAGACATCCGTGCAACTTCTAGAACACGATGGGAGATGTTTTCTGTGCTGGCACAGTTTTTCCTAGCCAGACATAGTGGAAAAGCGTTTTGCTAAGATGTAGACTACAAAAGACGCGAAAGACGAAGGTAGGATGCTCTCCGGAGGTAAGAGCCGCTGCCGGGCGTCTTTCGGCAGAAGCCGCGCTAAGGAGAGCACTGTGAGCGGCACAATCGTCTTTGCGCGAAGAAGCCGCTTCTTCGGTTCCGGGAGCCGGCGAGAGCGGCAGCTTCGGGAAGGTGAAGAAGCAAGCTGTACA
Organism: Melospiza melodia melodia; assembly: GCF_035770615.1. NCBI lineage: Eukaryota > Metazoa > Chordata > Aves > Passeriformes > Passerellidae > Melospiza > Melospiza melodia. Next base: position 34,321,879 of record NC_086199.1, on the reverse strand, counting down.
ACACTGGGATTGTGTGCGCACCTTGCCAACTGATAGAAAACAGTACCTTTGCACTCTCCTGACTTTTCCAATCACAGGAACATTCGATTGGAAGCTGTTTTGGACAACTTTTCTTTTCTTCCTGCCAAACACTTGGCAGACATCCGTGCAACTTCTAGAACACGATGGGAGATGTTTTCTGTGCTGGCACAGTTTTTCCTAGCCAGACATAGTGGAAAAGCGTTTTGCTAAGATGTAGACTACAAAAGACGCGAAAGACGAAGGTAGGATGCTCTCCGGAGGTAAGAGCCGCTGCCGGGCGTCTTTCGGCAGAAGCCGCGCTAAGGAGAGCCCTGTGAGCGGCACAATCGTCTTTGCGCGAAGAAGCCGCTTCTTCGGTTCCGGGAGCCGGCGAGAGCGGCAGCTTCGGGAAGGTGAAGAAGCAAGCTGTACAACACTGGGATTGTGTGCGCACCTTGCCAACTGATAGAAAACAGTACCTTTGCACTCTCCTGACTTTTCCAATCACAGGAACATTCGATTGGAAGCTGTTTTGGACAACTTTTCTTTTCTTCCTGCCAAACACTTGGCAGACATCCGTGCAACTTCTAGAACACGATGGGAGATGTTTTCTGTGCTGGCACAGTTTTTCCTAGCCAGACATAGTGGAAAAGCGTTTTGCCGAGGTGTAGATGAGAAGAGGAGCTAAAGACGAAGGTAGGATGCTCTCCGGAGGTAAGAGCCGCTGCCGGGCGTCTTTCGGCAGAAGCCGCGCTAAGGAGAGCCCTGTGAGCGGCACAATCGTCTTTGCGCGAAGAAGCCGCTTCTTGGGCTCCGGCAGCCGGCGAGAGCGGCAGCTTCGGGAAGGTGAAGAAGCAAGCTGTACAACACTGGGATTGTGTGCGCACCTTGCCAACTGATAGAAAACAGTACCTTTGCACTCTCCTGACTTTTCCAATCACAGGAACATTCGATTGGAAGCTGTTTTGGACAACTTTTCTTTTCTTCCTGCCAAACACTTGGCAGACATCCGTGCAACTTCTAGAACACGATGGGAGATGTTTTCTGTGCTGGCACAGTTTTTCCTAGCCAGACATAGTGGAAAAGCGTTTTGCCGAGGTGTAGATGAGAAGAGGAGCTAAAGACGAAGGTAGGATGCTCTCCGGAGGTAAGAGCCGCTGCCGGGCGTCTTTCGGCAGAAGCCGCGCTAAGGAGAGCACTGTGAGCGGCACAATCGTCTTTGCGCGAAGAAGCCGCTTCTTGGGCTCCGGCAGCCGGCGAGAGCGGCAGCTTCGGGAAGGTGAAGAAGCAAGCTGTACAACACTGGGATTGTGTGCGCACCTTGCCAACTGATAGAAAACAGTACCTTTGCACTCTCCTGACTTTTCCAATCACAGGAACATTCGATTGGAAGCTGTTTTGGACAACTTTTCTTTTCTTCCTGCCAAACACTTGGCAGACATCCGTGCAACTTCTAGAACACGATGGGAGATGTTTTCTGTGCTGGCACAGTTTTTCCTAGCCAGACATAGTGGAAAAGCTTTTTGCCGAGGTGTAGATGAGAAGAGGAGCTAAAGAGTGGATGTTAGCAAATGACACCCATCTTCAAAAAAGGCAATTAAGAGGACTCGCCATAGTACAAACCAGCCAGCCTCTTTTTTATCCCCAGGAAGTTGATGAAGCAGCTCTTCCTGGAAATCCTTGCCAGGCACATGACAGATGACCAAATAATGTAGTTAGCATGATTTTTCAGGGGAATTTCATGCTGAACATCACTTTAAACTCCTCTGATGAATCAACTTGACTGGTAGATGAAGGGAATATTATCTGCCTGGGCTTCAGGGAGGTTTTTGACATACCTCTACATGGCATCACACATACATATGGAAGCAATAGTGCAAAGGGGAGGGAATCAGTGTCTTTTCAGTGATGCTGAGGGAAAAGACAAGAGGCAGTGGGCACACACTGAAATACAGGAGATTGCCTTTGAACATCAGTAAATGTTTCTTTACTGTCAGGGTGACTGAACCACGGCACAGACTGCCCAGAAAGATTGTGGAGCCTGGATCTTTGAAGACATTAAAAGTACACCCAGATAGAATCCTGGGCAAGAGGCTCTAGGTATCCTGGTTTAGGCAGGGGGGTTGGGCCTGGTTAGCCCCACCAACCCCTTCCACTCTCTTTCATTCTGTGCTAGTGAATTCTCTTCAAGATGCATTTCAAAGCGCTGGCATGACAAAGTTCTGTGCAGACAGAGATCCAAATGGACATGGCATCTAAGTTCCTTAAGCAGTGTTCAAGAAGAATGTAAAACTCTGGCACAAGTGTCTCTTCCCTAACTGAATCCCTTTCATGGGAAAATTCCCAGCTCTAGAAAGATCTTCTGATACGCATGCTTAAGACTGACACTGGCTGAGCAAATTTCTCCCTATGTATATCTAAGACCAGTTAGGATCTTCACCCAAAGTGCAGTCAACATAGTCACAGAATGCCTATTGTTAAGAAGTGACAGCTTCCATCAGAATGGCAGCTATTGGTCCACAAAATGGATTAATGGATGGGAATTATCTACGTGGGTTAAAAACAAAAATAAAGAGTTGGTCTTTATTTATCAATTTCATGGCAATATTGATAAGGGAAGAAAAAGATCTAAGTCCTTGACTTTCTGGACTCGAGGAAAGATTTTAAAAATTCCTTGTAAAAATGTATGATCACAATCAGACTATTGAAACCATTTTAGTTGGGAACAAAGTTCCAAAATTGTCTAGATAGTGGCAAAGAAGCCAAGAAAATAGGAAAGAAACAAAAAGAGAGCAAAAGAGTCAGCTTCAGTGTACAAGCTCGTTCTAGAAGTAGTCTGCTGGGAAAAGGAACCCCCAGCTAAATTTCCAATGTATTCCTGCGCTTGATTCAGTAACTGGTCAATGTAAAAACCAATCCTTTTGTACAACTTCTTCCAGCAACAAAAACTCCAACAGGTTGACACTACCATCATGCCTGTTCCAGACATATTTAAAAGAGAAATGATGATTTTCTTGAAAACCTACTTACATAAAAGTTGCAAGATGGTGGAGGGATTCCCACATCCTCCTTCCTCCATCTGGCTTGAAAGTATATTTGATAAAATATGCAACAAAGCACATGATTTATAAGGGAGAGTCAAATGGATGATTTGGGAATCGATCTCTTGTTGATAGTAAACTTCATATCCACTCGGTGTGACCTTTTTAAAACAAAATGTGGAGCTGAGGCATGAATCTGCCACAACAATTGTAAAGCAAACATACACACTCCCCTTCATATGCCCCCCCCTCCACACACACCTAGGCACACGCAGAGATCAGCATAGCAGATCATGAACACCTTGGAAAAGACTGAAATGCTAAATGCCTCTCTTGATGGGCAAAAGAGCTGGTGCAGTAATTCAAATGCCTGGTACAAAAATTCTGTTTAATATTTAGCTCCTATTTAAAACACAGCTTTTCATTTCATTCTATTTACAGAATATTTTCATTTCATTTGTTTCTTTAAAATTACTTAGTTCTCACCTGTTGTATGTCTAGGAATATTTTCTTCCAAAAATAGAAAAAAATAGATGATATCTTTTCAGCAGAAAACATTGGTTGATACAATTTTAAACCATCATGATATGGAAGAATTCTTCTGTCCCTCTCGAAGGTGGAAGAAGCATTTGGATCACAGATCATCTACAATGAAATACTTGACATGTTTAAGATGCTTTCAATCAATTTTGATCGTCAATTGCTTATTTGTTGTAAACAGTAATTTTTCAGTGAAGGGAAAGCGTGTGTGGTATATCTACATGATATGTTCAAAGGCAGTTCCTACTAATGGCCAGGCTGAATTCCAGTAAATAATGTCCCGAATGATATTTTGCCGCCTTCTTTGGCACTTCATGAAATCTTACCCCGATGAAGTGCTGAAACAAAGAGATTTTCTCTTAGAGAGTGTCTCATGTTGTAACCTATCCCATGGATTTTATGCTGTAATTCTTATCTCTTTTAAAATTTACTATCTTCTGTACAGTTTTCATGAAACTTTCTGTTACAGTAGTGAATAGCACAGATAAATGTCATTTTGTACAACTTTGAATTTACCCCAAGAGCTGAGAGAAAACTTGATCCTATACTTCAATCCGAGTTTCTTCTATAGTCCAACTTTGTTTCTCTACCATCAAGCTTCTCCTTTGTTGCTGCTCCAAGCCCCGTCCAAGGTGACCTTGAATACTTTCAGGGATGGGACACCCACAACTTCTCTGGGCAACCTGTTCCAGTGTTCCAGCACTCCCACAGTAAAAAAGGCCTTCCTTTCATCTAATATGTGTAGGAAATCATAAATCTAGGCATAGAAGCTTGGAGTGCAAATTTGAAATTCTTTGGATTTGAAGCACATTTTATATGAATACTGACTTACAGATGACTAAAAGATGTTGATGGGCATTTGAGCTGACAAGTTTTGAAAAAGTGCACGGAAATTAAAATTGAAACCACTAAAATTAAAAGCTCCTTGCCATTTTCTTTTTCCTCTCCTATTCAAAATTGCATATGTCAGATATCAGTGCTTCATGCAAACCTCTCAGATGCTCTCAGAGAAAAAGCTTTTCTTTCAGACTAAGTTGCGGTTGACGTAGAACACTAGCAGGAGTGAAAGATTTTCTGGGCATCGGGGCAGCCCGTTCTCCTTGGATTTGTGTGCAGAATGCATTTTATCCAAACTGGAAAATAGATCCCAGCTCTGTTCTATTCATCATTCTTACTTCATCAGGCCAGAAGATTCTGTGAAAAGTAGCCTGTGGACCTTGAAGACAGCGCATGTGAACCAGACGAGAGGTGATAGAGAAGTTGAGGGAGAGAAGAAAGAGCATGAGGCTGAAACCAGAAAGTATTTCTCCACGTGATCATGGAAGATTGCAGGAGCCACTTGGTACTATCAAACCAGCCCAACTTGGCACTGGTGCCACCTTGGGTCTGGGAGCCATGTTGCATATCGTGCATTTTAAGGAGCCAGCTGGCCACACCCAGCCATATGCCCCCAAACACAAACCAAGGCCCTTTTCTCTGGCAAACAAAACTCAGCTGCCCTGCTTCTGGATGGCAGATTGCAGGAACCACTTGGTACTATCAAACCAGCCCAACTTGGCACTGGTGCCACCATGGGTCTGGTCACCATCCTGCCTATTGTAGCTTTTCAGGAGCCAGCCGGTCACTCTCAGCCATAGGCCCCCAAACACAAACCTCGGCCCGTTTCCCTGGCAAACCAAAGTAAGCTGCCCCGCTTCTGGATGGCAGATTGCAGGAGCTACTTAGTACTATCAAATCAGCCCGACTTGGCACAGGTGCCACCTTGGATCTGGGAACCATCCTGTGTATCGTGGATTTTCAGGGGCCAGCCAGCCACTCTCAGCCATATGCCCCCAAAAACAAACCACGGACCTTTTCTCTGGCAAACAAAACTCAACTGCCCCTCTTCTGGATGGCAAATTTTAGGACGCACTTTGTACTACGAAAACCGCCCGACGTGGCACTGGTGCCACCTTGTGTCAGGGAACCATCCTGCATATCGAGCTTTTTAAGGAGCCAGCCGGCCACGCCCAGCCATATACCCCCAAAAACAAACCACGGACCATTTCTCATGGAAACAAAAATCCGCTGCCCCGCGTCTGGATGGCAGATTGCAGGAGCCACTTTGCACCATCAAACCAGCCCGACTTGGCACTGGTGCCACCTTGGGTCTGGGAACAATCCTGCGTATCGTACATATTCAGGAACCAGCCGAACACTCCCAGCCACAGGCCCCCAAACACAAACAACGGCCCATTTCCCTGGCAAACAAAACTCAGCTGCCCCGCTTCTGGATGGCAGTTTGCAGGAGCCACTTGGGACTATCAAACCAGCCCGACTTGGCACTGGTGCCACCTTGGGTCTGGGAACCATCCTGCGTATGGTGGATTCTAAGGAGCCAGCCGGCCACTCCCAGCCACAGGCCCCCAACAAAAACCACGGCCCTTTTTTCTGGCAAACAAAACTTAGCTGCCTCACTTCTGGATGGCAGATTGCAGGAGCCACTTGGTGTAATCAAACCAGCCCGACTTGGCACTGGTGCCACCTTGGGTCTGGGAACCATCCTGCGTATCGTGGATTCTAAGGAGCCAGCCGGCCACTCCCAGCCACAGGCCCCCAAACAAAATCAACGGCGCTGTTCCCTGGAAAACAAAACACGCCTGCCAACTTTTTGATGGAGTTTGCAGGAGCCACTTGGTACTATCAAACCAGCCCGACTTGGCACTGGTGCCACCTTGGGTCTGGGAAACATCCTGCGTATCGTGGATTCTTAGGAGCCAGCCGGCCACTCCTAGCCACAGGCCCCCAGACAAAAACCTAGGCCTATTTCTCTGGCAAACAAAAGTAAGCTGCCCCGCTTCTGGATGGCAGATTGCAGGAGACACTTGGGACTATCAAACCAGCCCAACTTGGCACTGGTGCCACCTTGGATCTGGGAACCATGCTGTGTATCGTGGATATTCAGGGGCCAGCCGGCCACTCTCAGCCATATGTCCCCAAACAGAAACCTCGGCCCGTTTCTCTGGCAAACAAAACTCAACTGCCCCTCTTCTGGATGGCAAATTGCAGGATGAACTTGATACTAAAACCGCAGGCCGACTTGGTAGTGGTGACACCTTGGACCTGGGAACCATCATGCGTATCGAGCATTTTAAGGAGCCAGCCGGCCACTCCCAGCAATATGCCCCCAAAAACAATCCACGGAATTTTTCTCTGGCAAACAAAAATCAGCTGCCCCGCTTCTGGATGGCAGATTGCAGGAGCCACTTTGCACCATCAAACCAGCCCGACTTGGCACTGGTGCCACCTTGCATCTGGGAACCATGCTGCCTAGCGTGGATTTTCAGGAGCCAGCCGGCCACTCTCAGCCATAGGCCCCCAAACAAAACCCACGGCCCGTTTCCCTGGCAAACAAAATTAAGCTGCCCCGCTTCTGGATGGCAGATTGCAGGACGCACTTGGTAGTATCAAACCAGCCCGACTTGGCACTGGTGCCACCTTGGGTCTGGGAACCATCCTGCGTATTGTGGGTTCAAAGGAGCCAGCCGGCCACTCCCAGCCACAGGCCCCCAAATACAAACAACGGCGCTTTTCCCTGGAAAACAAAACTCGCCTGACAACTTTTTGATGGCAGATTGCAGGAGCCACTTGGTACTATCAAACCAGCCCAACTTGGCACTGGTGCCACCATGGGTCTGGTCACCATCCTGCCTATCGTAGCTTTTCAGGAGCCAGCCGGTCACTCCCAGCCATAGGTCCCCAGTCACAAACCTCGGCCCGTTTCCCGGGCAAACAAAAGTAAGCTGCCCCGCTTCTGGATGGCAGATTGCAGGAGCCACTTGGTACTATCAAACCAGCCCAACTTGGCACTGGTGCCACCTCTGGTCTGGGAACCATGCTGCGTAACACAGATTCTAAGGCGCCAGTCGGCCACTCCCAGCCACAAGCCCCCAAACACAAACAACGGCGCTATTCTCTGGCAAACAAAACTCCACTGCCCCTCTTCTGGATGGCAAATTGCAGGACGCACTTGGTACTATAAAAACAGCCCGACTTGGCACTGGTGCCACCTTGGGTCTGGGAACCATCCTGCGTATCGATCTTTTTAATGAGACAGCCGGCCACTCCCAGCCATATGCCCCCAAACACAACCCACGGCCCTTTTCTCTGGCAAACAAAACTCAACTGCACCGCTTCTGGATGGCAGATTGCAGGAGCCACTTGGTACTATCAAACCAGCCCGACTTGGCACTGGTGCCACCTTGGGTCTGGGAACCATCCTGCGTATGGTGGATTCTAAGGAGCCAGCCGGCCACTCCCAGCCACAGGCCCCCAACAAAAACCACGGCCCTTTTTTCTGGCAAACAAAACTTAGCTGCCTCACTTCTGGATGGCAGATTGCAGGAGCCACTTGGTGTAATCAAACCAGCCCGACTTGGCACTGGTGCCACCTTGGGTCTGGGAACCATCCTGCGTATCGTGGATTCTAAGGAGCCAGCCGGCCACTCCCAGCCACAGGCCCCCAAACAAAATCAACGGCGCTGTTCCCTGGAAAACAAAACACGCCTGCCAACTTTTTGATGGAGTTTGCAGGAGCCACTTGGTACTATCAAACCAGCCCGACTTGGCACTGGTGCCACCTTGGGTCTGGGAAACATCCTGCGTATCGTGGATTCTTAGGAGCCAGCCGGCCACTCCTAGCCACAGGCCCCCAGACAAAAACCTAGGCCTATTTCTCTGGCAAACAAAAGTAAGCTGCCCCGCTTCTGGATGGCAGATTGCAGGAGACACTTGGTACTATCAAACCAGCCCAACTTGGCACTGGTGCCACCTCTGGTCTGGGAACCATGCTGTGTATCGTGGATATTCAGGGGCCAGCCGGCCACTCTCAGCCATATGTCCCCAAACAGAAACCTCGGCCCGTTTCTCTGGCAAACAAAACTCAACTGCCCCTCTTCTGGATGGCAAATTGCAGGATGAACTTGATACTAAAACCGCAGGCCGACTTGGTAGTGGTGACACCTTGGACCTGGGAACCATCATGCGTATCGAGCATTTTAAGGAGCCAGCCGGCCACTCCCAGCAATATGCCCCCAAAAACAATCCACGGAATTTTTCTCTGGCAAACAAAAATCAGCTGCCCCGCTTCTGGATGGCAGATTGCAGGAGCCACTTTGCACCATCAAACCAGCCCGACTTGGCACTGGTGCCACCTTGCATCTGGGAACCATGCTGCCTAGCGTGGATTTTCAGGAGCCAGCCGGCCACTCTCAGCCATAGGCCCCCAAACAAAACCCACGGCCCGTTTCCCTGGCAAACAAAATTAAGCTGCCCCGCTTCTGGATGGCAGATTGCAGGACGCACTTGGTAGTATCAAACCAGCCCGACTTGGCACTGGTGCCACCTTGGGTCTGGGAACCATCCTGCGTATTGTGGGTTCAAAGGAGCCAGCCGGCCACTCCCAGCCACAGGCCCCCAAATACAAACAACGGCGCTTTTCCCTGGAAAACAAAACTCGCCTGACAACTTTTTGATGGCAGATTGCCGGAGCCACTTGGAACTATCAAACCAGCCCAACTTGGCACTGGTGCCACCATGGGTCTGGTCACCATCCTGCCTATCATAGCTTTTCAGGAGCCAGCCGGTCACTCCCAGCCATAGGTCCCCAGTCACAAACCTCGGCCCGTTTCCCTGGCAAAAAAAAGTAAGCTGCCCCGCTTCTGGATGGCAGATTGCAGGAGCCACTTGGTACTATCAAACCAGCCCAACTTGGCACTGGTGCCACCTCTGGTCTGGGAACCATGCTGCGTAACACAGATTCTAAGGCGCCAGTCGGCCACTCCCAGCCACAAGCTCCCAAACACAAACAACGGCGCTATTCTCTGGCAAACAAAACTCCACTGCCCCTCTTCTGGATGGCAAATTGCAGGACGCACTTGGTACTATAAAAACAGCCCGACTTGGCACTGGTGCCACCTTGGGTCTGGGAACCATCCTGCGTATCGATCTTTTTAATGAGACAGCCGGCCACTCCCAGCCATATGCCCGCAAACACAACCCACGGCCCTTTTCTCTGGCAAACAAAACTCAACTGCACCGCTTCTGGATGGCAGATTGCAGGAGCCACTTGGTACTATCAAACCAGCCCGACTTGGCACTGGTGCCACCTTGGGTCTGGGAACCATCCTGCGTATGGTGGATTCTAAGGAGCCAGCCGGCCACTCCCAGCCACAGGCCCCCAACAAAAACCACGGCCCTTTTTTCTGGCAAACAAAACTTAGCTGCCTCACTTCTGGATGGCAGATTGCAGGAGCCACTTGGTGTAATCAAACCAGCCCGACTTGGCACTGGTGCCACCTTGGGTCTGGGAACCATCCTGCGTATCGTGGATTCTAAGGAGCCAGCCGGCCACTCCCAGCCACAGGTCCCCAAACAAAATCAACGGCGCTGTTCCCTGGAAAACAAAACACGTCTGCCAACATTTTGATGGAGTTTGCAGGAGCCACTTGGTACTATCAAACCAGCCCGACTTGGCACTGGTGCCACCTTGGGTCTGGGAAACATCCTGCGTATCGTGGATTCTAAGGAGCCAGCCGGCCACTCCCAGCCACAGGCCCCCAGACAAAAACCTAGGCCTATTTCTCTGGCAAACAAAAGTAAGCTGCCCCGCTTCTGGATGGCAGATTGCAGGAGACACTTGGGACTATCAAACCAGCCCAACTTGGCACTGGTGCCACCTTGGATCTGGGAACCATGCTGTGTATCGTGGATATTCAGGGGCCACCCGGCCACTCTCAGCCATATGTCCCCAAACAGAAACCTCGGCCCGTTTCTCTGGCAAACAAAACTCAACTGCCCCTCTTCTGGATGGCAAATTGCAGGATGAACTTGATACTAAAACCGCAGGCCGACTTGGTAGTGGTGACACCTTGGGCCTGGGAACCATCATGCGTATCGAGCATTTTAAGGAGCCAGCCGGCCACTCCCAGCAATATGCCCCCAAAAACAATCCACGGAATTTTTCTCTGGCAAACAAAAATCAGCTACCCCGCTTCTGGATGGCAGATTGCAGGAGCCACTTTGCACCATCAAACCAGCCCGACTTGGCACTGGTGCCACCTTGCATCTGGGAACCATGCTGCCTAGCGTGGATTTTCAGGAGCCAGCCGGCCACTCTCAGCCATAGGCCCCCATACAAAACCCACGGCCCGTTTCCCTGGCAAACAAAATTAAGCTGCCCCGCTTCTGGATGGCAGATTGCAGGACGCACTTGGTAGTATCAAACCAGCCCGACTTGGCACTGGTGCCACCTCGGGTTCGGGAACCATGCTGCGTATCATGGATTTTCAGGAGCCAGCCGTCCACTGCCAGCCACAGGCCCCGAAACACAAACAACAGCCTTTTTCTCTGGCAAACAAAATTCAGCTGCCCCGCTTCTGGATGGCAGATTGCAGGAACCACTTGGTACTAACAAACCAGCCCGACTTGGCACTGGTGCCACCTTGGGTCTGGGAACCATCCTGCGTATCGTGGATTCTAAGGAGCCAGCTGGCCACACCCAGCCACAGGCCCCAAAACACACACAACGGTGCTTTTCCCTGGAAAACAAAACTCGCCTGCCAAACATTTGATGGCAGATTGCAGGAGCCACTTGGTACTATCAAACCAGCCCAACTTGGCACTGGTGCCACCATGGGTCTGGTCACCATCCTGCCTATCGTAGCTTTTCAGGTGCCAGCCAGCCACCCCCAGCCAGAGGCCCCTAGACAAATATTTCGGCCCGTTTCCCTGGCAAACAAAAGTAAGCTACCCCGCTTCTGGATGGCAGATTGCAGGAGCCACTTTGCACCATCAAACCAGCCCAACTTGGCACTGGTGCCACCTCTGGTCTGGGAACCATCCTGCGTATCGTGGGTTCTAAGGAGCCAGCTGGCCACTCCCAGCCACAGGCCCCCAAACACAAACAACGGCGCTTTTCCCGGGAAAACAAAACTCGCCTGCCAACTTTTTGATGGCAGATTGCCGGAGCCACTTGGTACTATCAAACCAGCCCAACTTGGCACTGGTGCCACCATGGGTCTGGTCACCATCCTGCCTATCGTAGCTTTTCAGGAGCCAGCCGGTCACTCCCAGCCATAGGCCCCCAAACACAAACCTCGGCCCGTTTCCCTGGCAAACAAAAGTAAGCTGCCCCGCTTCTGCATGGCAGATTGCAGGAGCTATTTAGTCCTATCAAACCAGCCCGACTTGGCACTGGTGCCACCTCTGGTCTGGGAACCATCCTGCCTATCGTGGATTTTCAGGGGCCAGCCGGCCACTCTCAGCCATATGCCCCCAAAAACAAACCACGGCCCTTTTCTCTGGCAAACAAAACTCAACTGCCCCTCTTCTGGATGGCAAATTTTAGGACGCACTTTGTACTACGAAAACCGCCCGACGTGGCACTGGTGCCACCTTGTGTCAGGGAACCATCCTGCATATCGAGCTTTTTAAGGAGCCAGCCGGCCACGCCCAGCCATATACCCCCAAAAACAAACCACGGACCATTTCTCATGGAAACAAAAATCCGCTGCCCCGCGTCTGGATGGCAGATTGCAGGAGCCACTTTGCACCATCAAACCAGCCCGACTTGGCACTGGTGCCACCTTGGGTCTGGGAACAATCCTGCATATCGTGGATTCTAAGGAGCCAGCCGGCCACTCCCAGCCACAGGCCCCCAAACACAAACAACGGCGCTTTTCCCTGGAAAACAAAACTCGCCTGCCAGCTTTTTGATGGCAGATTGCAGGAGCCACTTGGTACTATCAAATCATCCCAACTTGGCACTGGTGCCACTATGGGTCTGGGAACCATCCTGCCTATTGTAGCTTTTCAGGAGCCAGCCGGTCACTCCCAGCCATAGTCCCCCAGACACAAACCTCGGACCGTTTCCCTGGCAAACAAAATTAAGCTGCCCCGATTCTGGATGGCAGATTGCAGGAGCCACTTGGTAGTGTCAAACCAGCCCGACTTGGCACTGGTGCCACCTTGGGTCTGGGAACCATCCTGCGTATCGTGGATTCTAAGCAGCCACCCGGCCACTCCCAGCCACAGGCGCCCAAACACAAACAACGGCGCTTTTCCCTGGAAAACAAAACTCGCCTGCCAACATTTTGATGGCAGATTGCAGGAGCCACTTGGTGCTATCAAACCAGCCCAACTTGGCACTGGTGCCACCATGGGTCTGGTCACCATCCTGCCTATCGTAGCTTTTCAGGAGCCAGCCGGTCACTCCCAGCCATAGACCCCCAGACACAAACCTCGGCCCGTTTCCCTGGCAAACAAAAGTAAGCTGCCCCGCTTCTGGATGGCAGATTGCAGGAGCTACTTAGTACTATCAAATCAGCCCGACTTGGCACAGGTGCCACCTTGGATCTGGGAACCATCCTGTGTATCGTGGATTTTCAGGGGCCAGCCAGCCACTCTCAGCCATATGCCCCCAAAAACAAACCACGGACCTTTTCTGTGGCAAACAAAACTCAACTGCCCCTCTTCTGGATGGCAAATTTTAGGACGCACTTTGTACTACGAAAACCGCCCGACGTGGCACTGGTGCCACCTTGTGTCAGGGAACCATCCTGCATATCGAGCTTTTTAAGGAGCCAGCCGGCCACGCCCAGCCATATACCCCCAAAAACAAACCACGGACCATTTCTCATGGAAACAAAAATCCGCTGCCCCGCGTCTGGATGGCAGATTGCAGGAGCCACTTTGCACCATCAAACCAGCCCGACTTGGCACTGGTGCCACCTTGGGTCTGGGAACAATCCTGCATATCGTGGATTCTAAGGAGCCAGCCGGCCACTCCCAGCCACAGGCCCCCAAACACAAACAACGGCGCTTTTCCCTGGAAAACAAAACTCGCCTGCCAGCTTTTTGATGGCAGATTGCAGGAGCCACTTGGTACTATCAAATCATCCCAACTTGGCACTGGTGCCACTATGGGTCTGGGAACCATCCTGCCTATTGTAGCATTTCAGGAGCCAGCCGGTCACTCCCAGCCATAGTCCCCCAGACACAAACCTCGGACCGTTTCCCTGGCAAACAAAATTAAGCTGCCCCGCTTCTGGATGGCAGATTGCAGGAGCCACTTGGTAGTGTCAAACCAGCCCGACTTGGCACTGGTGCCACCTTGGGTCTGGGAACCATCCTGCGTATCGTGGATTCTAAGCAGCCACCCGGCCACTCTGAGCCACAGGCGCCCAAACACAAACAACGGCGCTTTTCCCTGGAAAACAAAACTCGCCTGACAACTTTTTGATGGCAGATTGCAGGAGCCACTTGGTGCTATCAAACCAGCCCAACTTGGCACTGGTGCCACCATGGGTCTGGTCACCATCCTGCCTATCGTAGCTTTTCAGGAGCCAGCCGGTCACTCCCAGCCGTAGACCCCCAGACACAAACCTCGGCCCGTTTCCCTGGCAAACAAAAGTAAGCTGCCCCGCTTCTGGATGGCAGATTGCAGGAGCTACTTAGTACTATCAAATCAGCCCGACTTGGCACAGGTGCCACCTTGGATCTGGGAACCATCCTGTGTATCGTGGATTTTCAGGGGCCAGCCAGCCACTCTCAGCCATATGCCCCCAAAAACAAACCACGGACCTTTTCTCTGGCAAACAAAACTCAACTGCCCCTCTTCTGGATGGCAAATTTTAGGACGCACTTTGTACTACGAAAACCGCCCGACGTGGCACTGGTGCCACCTTGTGTCAGGGAACCATCCTGCATATCGAGCTTTTTAAGGAGCCAGCCGGCCAGGCCCAGCCATATACCCCCAAAAACAAACCACGGACCATTTCTCATGGAAACAAAAATCCGCTGCCCCGCGTCTGGATGGCAGATTGCAGGAGCAACTTTGCACCATCAAACCAGCCCGACTTGGCACTGGTGCCACCTTGGGTCTGGGAACAATCCTGCGTATCGTACATATTCAGGAACCAGCCGAACACTCCCAGCCACAGGCCCCCAAACACAAACAACGGCCCATTTCCCTGGCAAACAAAACTCAGCTGCCCCGCTTCTGGATGGCAGTTTGCAGGAGCCACTTGGGACTATCAAACCAGCCCGACTTGGCACTGGTGCCACCTTGGGTCTGGGAACCATCCTGCGTATGGTGGATTCTAAGGAGCCAGCCGGCCACTCCCAGCCACAGGCCCCCAACAAAAACCACGGCCCTTTTTTCTGGCAAACAAAACTTAGCTGCCTCACTTCTGGATGGCAGATTGCAGGAGCCACTTGGTGTAATCAAACCAGCCCAACTTGGCACTGGTGCCACCTTGGGTCTGGGAACCATCCTGCGTATCGTGGATTCTAAGGAGCCAGCCGGCCACTCCCAGCCACAGGCCCCCAAACACAAACAACGGCGCTGTTCCCTGGAAAACAAAACACGCCTGCCAACTTTTTGATGGAGTTTGCAGGAGCCACTTGGTACTATCAAACCAGCCCGACTTGGCACTGGTGCCACCTTGGGTCTGGGAAACATCCTGCGTATCGTGGATTCTTAGGAGCCAGCCGGCCACTCCTAGCCACAGGCCCCCAGACAAAAACCTAGGCCTATTTCTCTGGCAAACAAAAGTAAGCTGCCCCGCTTCTGGATGGCAGATTGCAGGAGACACTTGGTACTATCAAACCAGCCCAACTTGGCACTGGTGCCACCTTGGATCTGGGAACCATGCTGTGTATCGTGGATATTCAGGGGCCAGCCGGCCACTCTCAGC
Source organism: Melospiza melodia melodia (assembly GCF_035770615.1). Taxonomy (NCBI): domain Eukaryota; kingdom Metazoa; phylum Chordata; class Aves; order Passeriformes; family Passerellidae; genus Melospiza; species Melospiza melodia. The sequence continues at coordinate 34,306,563 of NC_086199.1, read as the reverse complement.
CATATGTCCCCAAACAGAAACCTCGGCCCGTTTCTCTGGCAAACAAAACTCAACTGCCCCTCTTCTGGATGGCAAATTGCAGGATGAACTTGATACTAAAACCGCAGGCCGACTTGGTAGTGGTGACACCTTGGACCTGGGAACCATCATGCGTATCGAGCATTTTAAGGAGCCAGCCGGCCACTCCCAGCAATATGCCCCCAAAAACAATCCACGGAATTTTTCTCTGGCAAACAAAAATCAGCTGCCCCGCTTCTGGATGGCAGATTGCAGGAGCCACTTTGCACCATCAAACCAGCCCGACTTGGCACTGGTGCCACCTTGCATCTGGGAACCATGCTGCCTAGCGTGGATTTTCAGGAGCCAGCCGGCCACTCTCAGCCATAGGCCCCCAAACAAAACCCACGGCCCGTTTCCCTGGCAAACAAAATTAAGCTGCCCCGCTTCTGGATGGCAGATTGCAGGACGCACTTGGTAGTATCAAACCAGCCCGACTTGGCACTGGTGCCACCTTGGGTCTGGGAACCATCCTGCGTATTGTGGGTTCAAAGGAGCCAGCCGGCCACTCCCAGCCACAGGCCCCCAAATACAAACTACGGCGCTTTTCCCTGGAAAACAAAACTCGCCTGACAACTTTTTGATGGCAGATTGCAGGAGCCACTTGGTACTATCAAACCAGCCCAACTTGGCACTGGTGCCACCATGGGTCTGGTCACCATCCTGCCTATCGTAGCTTTTCAGGAGCCAGCCGGTCACTCCCAGCCATAGGTCCCAAGTCACAAACCTCGGCCCGTTTCCCTGGCAAACAAAAGTAAGCTGCCCCACTTCTGGATGGCAGATTGCAGGAGCCACTTGGTACTATCAAACCAGCCCAACTTGGCACTGGTGCCACCTCTGGTCTGGGAACCATGCTGCGTAACACAGATTCTAAGGCGCCAGTCGGCCACTCCCAGCCACAAGCCCCCAAACACAAACAACGGCGCTATTCTCTGGCAAACAAAACTCCACTGCCCCTCTTCTGGATGGCAAATTGCAGGACGCACTTGGTACTATAAAAACAGCCCGACTTGGCACTGGTGCCACCTTGGGTCTGGGAACCATCCTGCGTATCGATCTTTTTAATGAGACAGCCGGCCACTCCCAGCCATATGCCCCCAAACACAACCCACGGCCCTTTTCTCTGGCAAACAAAACTCAACTGCACCGCTTCTGGATGGCAGATTGCAGGAGCCACTTGGTACTATCAAACCAGCCCGACTTGGCACTGGTGCCACCTTGGGTCTGGGAACCATCCAGCCTATCGTGGATTTTAAGGAGCCAGCCGGCTACTCCCAGCCACAGGCCCCCAACAAAAACCACGGCCCTTTTCTCTGGCAAACAAAACTTAGCTGCCTCACTTCTGGATGGCAGATTGCAGGAGCCACTTGGTGTAATCAAACCAGCCCGACTTGACACTGGTGCCACCTTGGGTCTGGGAACCATCCTGCGTATCGTGGATTCTAAGGAGCCAGCCGGCCACTCCCAGCCACAGGTCCCCAAACAAAATCAACGGCGCTGTTCCCTGGAAAACAAAACACGTCTGCCAACATTTTGATGGAGTTTGCAGGAGCCACTTGGTACTATCAAACCAGCCCGACTTGGCACTGGTGCCACCTTGGGTCTGGGAAACATCCTGCGTATCGTGGATTCTAAGGAGCCAGCCAGCCACTCCTAGCCACAGGCCCCCAGACAAAAACCTAGGCCTATTTCTCTGGCAAACAAAAGTAAGCTGCCCCGCTTCTGGATGGCAGATTGCAGGAGACACTTGGGACTATCAAACCAGCCCAACTTGGCACTGGTGCCACCTTGGATCTGGGAACCATGCTGTGTATCGTGGATATTCAGGGGCCAGCCGGCCACTCTCAGCCATATGTCCCCAAACAGAAACCTCGGCCCGTTTCTCTGGCAAACAAAACTCAACTGCCCCTCTTCTGGATGGCAAATTGCAGGATGAACTTGATACTAAAACCGCAGGCCGACTTGGTAGTGGTGACACCTTGGGCCTGGGAACCATCATGCGTAACGAGCATTTTAAGGAGCCAGCCGGCCACTCCCAGCAATATGCCCCCAAAAACAATCCACGGAATTTTTCTCTGGCAAACAAAAATCAGCTGCCCCGCTTCTGGATGGCAGATTGCAGGAGCCACTTTGCACCATCAAACCAGCCCGACTTGGCACTGGTGCCACCTTGCATCTGGGAACCATGCTGCCTAGCGTGGATTTTCAGGAGCCAGCCGGCCACTCTCAGCCATAGGCCCCCATACAAAACCCACGGCCCGTTTCCCTGGCAAACAAAATTAAGCTGCCCCGCTTCTGGATGGCAGATTGCAGGACGCACTTGGTAGTATCAAACCAGCCCGACTTGGCACTGGTGCCACCTTGGGTCTGGGAACCATGCTGCGTATCATGGATTTTCAGGAGCCAGCCGTCCACTGCCAGCCACAGGCCCCGAAACACAAACAACAGCCTTTTTCTCTGGCAAACAAAATTCAGCTGCCCCGCTTCTGGATGGCAGATTGCAGGAACCACTTGGTACTAACAAACCAGCCCGACTTGGCACTGGTGCCACCTTGGGTCTGGGAACCATCCTGCGTATCGTGGATTCTAAGGAGCCAGCTGGCCACTCCCAGACACAGGCCCCAAAACAAACACAACGGTGCTTTTCCCTGGAAAACAAAACTCGCCTGCCAAACATTTGATGGCAGATTGCAGGAGCCACTTGGTACTATCAAACCAGCCCAACTTGGCACTGGTGCCACCATGGGTCTGGTCACCATCCTGCCTATCGTAGCTTTTCAGGTGCCAGCCAGCCACCCCCAGCAAGAGGCCCCTAGACAAATATTTCGGCCCGTTTCCCTGGCAAACAAAAGTAAGCTACCCCGCTTCTGGATGGCAGATTGCAGGAGCCACTTTGCACCATCAAACCAGCCCAACTTGGCACTGGTGCCACCTCTGGTCTGGGAACCATCCTGCGTATCGTGGGTTCTAAGGAGCCAGCTGGCCACTCCCAGCCACAGGCCCCCAAACACAAACAACGGCGCTTTTCCCTGGAAAACAAAACTCGCCTGCCAACTTTTTGATGGCAGATTGCCGGAGCCACTTGGTACTATCAAACCAGCCCAACTTGGCACTGGTGCCACCATGGGTCTGGTCACTATCCTGCCTATCGTAGCTTTTCAGGAGCCAGCCGGTCACTCCCAGCCTTAGGCCCCCAAACACAAACCTCGGCCCGTTTCCCTGGCAAACAAAAGTAAGCTGCCCCGCTTCTGCATGGCAGATTGCAGGAGCTATTTAGTACTATCAAACCAGCCCGACTTGGCACTGGTGACACCTCTGGTCTGGGAACCATCCTGCCTATCGTGGATTTTCAGGGGCCAGACGGCCACTCTCAGCCATATGCCCCCAAAAACAAACCACGGCCCTTTTCTCTGGCAAACAAAACTCAACTGCCCCTCTTCTGGATGGCAAATTTTAGGACGCACTTTGTACTACGAAAACCGCCCGACGTGGCACTGGTGCCACCTTGTGTCAGGGAACCATCCTGCATATCGAGCTTTTTAAGGAGCCAGCCGGCCACGCCCAGCCATATACCCCCAAAAACAAACCACGGACCATTTCTCATGGAAACAAAAATCCGCTGCCCCGCGTCTGGATGGCAGATTGCAGGAGCCACTTTGCACCATCAAACCAGCCCGACTTGGCACTGGTGCCACCTTGGGTCTGGGAACAATCCTGCATATCGTGGATTCTAAGGAGCCAGCCGGCCACTCCCAGCCACAGGCCCCCAAACACAAACAACGGCGCTTTTCCCTGGAAAACAAAACTCGCCTGCCAGCTTTTTGATGGCAGATTGCAGGAGCCACTTGGTACTATCAAATCATCCCAACTTGGCACTGGTGCCACTATGGGTCTGGGAACCATCCTGCCTATTGTAGCATTTCAGGAGCCAGCCGGTCACTCCCAGCCATAGTCCCCCAGACACAAACCTCGGACCGTTTCCCTGGCAAACAAAATTAAGCTGCCCCAATTCTGGATGGCAGATTGCAGGAGCCACTTGGTAGTGTCAAACCAGCCCGACTTGGCACTGGTGCCACCTTGGGTCTGGGAACCATCCTGCGTATCGTGGATTCTAAGCAGCCACCCGGCCACTCTGAGCCACAGGCGCCCAAACACAAACAACGGCGCTTTTCCCTGGATAACAAAACTCGCCTGCCAACATTTTGATGGCAGATTGCAGGAGCCACTTGGTGCTATCAAACCAGCCCAACTTGGCACTGGTGCCACCATGGGTCTGGTCACCATCCTGCCTATCGTAGCTTTTCAGGAGCCAGCCGGTCACTCCCAGCCATAGACCCCCAGACACAAACCTCGGCCCGTTTCCCTGGAAAACAAAAGTAAGCTGCCCCGATTCTGGATGGCAGATTGCAGGAGCCACTTGGTACTATCAAATCAGCCCAACTTGGCACTGGTGCCACCATGGGTCTGGTAAACATCCTGCCTATCGTAGCTTTTCAGGAGCCAGCCGGTCACTCCCTGCCATAGGCCCCCAGACACAAACCTCGGCCCGTTTCCCTGGCAAACAAAAGTAAACTGCCCCGCTTTTGGATGGCAGATTGCAGGATGCATTTGGTACTATCAAACCTGCCCGACTTGGCCCTCGTGCCACCTTGGCTCTGGGAACCATGCTGCGTAACGTAGATTCTACGAGGACAGGCGGCCACTCCCAGCCACAGGCCTCTAAACAAAAACAACGGCGCTTTTCCCTGGAAAACAAAACTCGCCTGCCAAATTTTTGATGGCAGATTGCAGGAGCCACTTGGTACTATCAAACCAGCCCAACTTGGTACCTGTGCCACCATGGGTCTGGTCACCATCCTGCCTATCGTAGCTTTTCAGGAGCCAGCCGGTCACTCCCAGCCATAGGCCCCCAGACAAATATCTCGGCCTGTTTCCCTGGCAAACAAAAGTAAGCTGCCCCGCTTCTGGATGGCAGATTACAGCAGCCACATGGTACTATCAAACCAGGCCAACATGGCACTGGTGCCACCTTGGCTCTGGGAACCATCCTGCCTATCGTGGATTTTCAGGCGCCAGCCGGCCACTCTCAGCCATATGCCCCCAAACACAAACCACGGCCCTTTTCTCTGGTAAACAAAACTCAACTGCCCCTCTTCTGGATGGCAAATTGCAGGACGCACTTGGTACTACGAAAACAGCCCGACTTGGCAGTGATGCCACCTTGGGTCAGGGAACAATCCTGCGTATCGATCTTTTTAAGGAGCCAGCCGGCCACGTCCAGCCATATACCCTCCAAAAAAAACCACGGAACTTTTCTCCAGCAAACAAAAATCCGCTGCCCCGCGTCTGAATGGCAGATTTCAGGAGCTATTTAGTATTATCAAACCAGCCCGACTTGGCACTGGTGCCACCATGAGTCTGGTAACCATCCTGCCTATCGTAGCTTTTCAGTAGCCAGCCGGTCACTCCCAGCCATAGGCCCCCAGACACAAACCTCGGCCCGTTTCCCTGGGAAACAAAAGTAAGCTGCCCCGCTTCTGGATGGCAGATTGCAGGAGCCACTTGGTACTATCAAACCAGCCCAACTTGGCACTGGTGCCACCTTGGCTCTGGGAACCATCCTGCGTATCGTGGATTCTAAGGAGCCAGCCGGCCACTCCCAGCCACAGGCCTCTAAACAAGAACAACGGCGCTTTTCCCTGGAAAACAAAAGTCGCCTGACAACTTTTTGATGGCAGATTGCAGGAGCCACTTGGTACTATCAAACCAGCCCAACTTGGCACTGGTGCCACCATGGGTCTGGTCACCATCCTGCCTATCGTAGCTTTTCAGGAGCCAGCCGCTCACTCCCAGCCATAGGCCCCCAGACAAATATCTCGGCCCGTTTCCCTGGCAAACAAAAGTAAGCAGCCCCGCTTCTGGATGGCAGATTGCAGGAGCCACATGGTACTATCAAACCAGGCCAACATGGCACTGGTGCCACCTCTGGTCTGGGAACCATCCTGCGTATCGTGGATTCTAAGGAGCCAGCTGGCCACTCCCAGCCACAGGCCCCCAAACACAAACAACGGTGCTTTTCCCTGGAAAACAAAACTCACCTGCCAACTTTTTGATGGCAGATTGCAGGAGCCACTTGGTACTATCAAACCAGCCCAACTTGGCACTGGTGCCACCATGGGTCTGGTCACCATCCTGCCTATCGTAGCTTTTCAGGAGCCAGCCGGTCACTCCCAGCCATAGGCCCCCAGACACAAAGCTCTACCCGTTTCCCTGGCAAACAAAAGTAAGCTACCCCGCTTCTGGATGGCAGATTGCAGGAGTCACTTTGCACCATCAAACCAGCCCGACTTGTCACTGGTGCCACCTCTGGTCTGGGACCCATCCTGCGTATCGTGGATTCTAAGGAGACAGCTGGCCACTCCCAGCCACAGGCCCCCAAACACAAACAACGGCGCTTTTCCCTGGAAAACAAAACTCGCTTGCCAACTTTTTGATGGCAGATTGCAGGAGCCACTTGGTACTATCAAACCACCCCAACTTGGCAACAAGTGGTTCCTGCAATCTGACATCCAGAAGCGGGGCAGCTTACTTTTGTTTGCCAGGGAAATGGACCGTTGTTTGTGTTTGGAGGCGTATGGCTGGGAGTGGCCGACTGGCTCCTTAAAATCCACGATAGGCAGGATGGTTCCCAGACCCAAGGTGGCACCAGTGCCAAGTCGGGCTGGTTTGATAGTACAAAGTGGCTCCTGCAATCTGCCATCCAGAAGCGGGGCAGCTTACTTTTGTTTGCCAGGGAAACGGGCCGGGCTTTCTGTCTCGGGGCCTATGGCAGGGAGTGACCGCCTGGCTCCTGAAAAGCTACGATAGGCAGGATGGTGACCAGACCCATGGTGGCACCAGTGCCAAGTTGGGCTGGTTTGATAGTACCAAGTGGCTCCTGCAATCTGCCATCAAAAAGTTGGCAGGCGAGTTTTGTTTTCCAGGGAAAAGCGCCATTGTGTGTGTTTGGGGACCTGTGGTTGGGAGTGCCCGGCTGGCTCCTTAGAAACCACGATACGCAGCATGGTTACCAGACAAGAGGTGCCACCAGTGCCAAGTTGTGCTGGTTTGATACTACCAAGTGGTTCCTGCAATCTGCCATCCAGAAGCGGGGCAGCTTACTTTTGTTTGCCACGGAAACGGGCCGTTGTTTGTGTTTGGGGGCCTGTGGCTGGGAGTGGCCGACTGGCTCCTTAGAATCCACGATACGCAGGATGGGTCCCAGACCAGAGGTGGCACCAGTGCCAAGTCGGGCTGGTTTGATAGTACCAAGTGGCTCCTGCAATCTGCCATCCAGAAGCGGGGCAGCTTACTTTTGTTTGCCAGGGAAACGGGCCGAGGTTTGTGACTGGGGACCTATGGCTGGGAGTGACCGGCTGGCTCCTGAAAAGTTACGATAGGCAGGATGGTGACCAGACCCATGGTGGCACCAGTGCCAAGTTGGGCTGGTTTGATAGTACCAAGTGGCTCCTGTAATCTGCCATCAAATAGTTGGTAGGCGAGTTTTGTTTTCCAGGGAAAAGCGCAGATGTTTGTGTTTGGGGGCCTGTGGTAGGGAGTGGCCGGCTGGCTAATTAGAATCCACGATACGCAGGATGGTTCCCAGACCAGAGGTGTCACCAGTGCCAAGACGGGCTAGTTTGATGGTGCAACGTGGCTCCTGCAATCTGCCATCCAGAAGCGGGGTAGCTTACTTTTGTTTGCCAGGGAAACGGGCCGAGCTTTTTGTCTGGGGGCCTATGGCGGGGAGTGACCGGCTGGCTCCTGAAAAGATAAGATAGGCAGGATGGTGACCAGACCCATGGTGGCACCAGTGCCAAGTTGGGCTGATTTGATAAAACCAAGTGGCTCCTGCAATCTGCCATCAAAAAGTTGTCAGGCGAGTTTTGTTTTCCAGGGAAAAGCGCCGTTGTTTGTGTTTGGGGGCCTGTGGCTGGGAGTGGCCGGCTGGCTCCTTAGAATCCACGATATGCAGCATGGTATCCAGACCCAAGGTGGCACCAGTGCCAAGATTTGCTGGTTTGATAGTACCAAGTGGTTCCTGCAATCTGCCATCCAGAAGCAGGGCAGCTTACTTTTGTTTGCCAGGGAAACGGGCCGAGGTTTTTGTCTGGGGGCCTATGGCTGGGAGTGACCGGCTGGCTCCTGAAAAGCTACGATAGGCAGGATGGTGACCAGACCCATGGTGGCACCAGTCCCAAGTTGGGCTGATTTGATAGTACCAAGTGGCTCCTGCAATCTGCCGTCAAAATTTGGCAGGCGAGTTTTTATTTTCCAGGGAAAAGCGCCGTTGTTTGTGTTTGGGGGCCTGTGGCTGGGAGTGGCCGGCTGGCTGCTTAGAATCCACGATACGCAGGATGGTTCCCAGACCCAAGGTGGCACCAGTGCCAAGTTTTGCTGGTTTGATAGTACCAAGTGGTTCCTGCAATCTGCCATCCAGAAGCAGGGCAGCTTACTTTTGTTTGCCAGGGAAACGGGCCGAGGTTTTTGTCTGGGGGCCTATGGCTGGGAGTGACCGGCTGGCTCCTGAAAAGCTACGATAGGCAGGATGGTGACCAGACCGATGGTGGCACCAGTGCCAAGTCGGGCTGGTTTGATAATACTAAATAGCTCCTGCAATCTGCCATCCAGACGCGGGGCAGCGGATTTTTGCTTGCTGGAGAAAAGTTCCGTGGGTTTTTTTTTGGGGTATATGGCTGGACGTTGCCGGCTGACTCCTTAAAAACATCGATACGCAGGATGGTTCCCTGACCCAAGGTGGCATCACTGCCAAGTCGGGCTGTTTTCGTAGTACCAAGTGGCTCCTGCAATTTGCCATCCAGAAGAGGGGCAGTTGAGTTTTGTTTACCAGAGAAAAGGGCCGTGGTTTGTGTTTGGGGGCATATGGCTGAGAGTGGCCGGCTGGCGCCTGAAAATCCACGATAGGCAGGATGGTTCCCAGAGCCAAGGTGGCACCAGTGCCATGTTGGCCTGGTTTGATAGTACCATGTGGCTCCTGCAATCTGCCATCCAGAAGCGGGGCAGCTTACTTTTGTTTGCCAGGGAAACGGGCCGAGGTATTTGTCTGGGGGCCTATGGCTGGGAGTGACCGGCTGGCTCCTGAAAAGCTACGATAGGCAGGATGGTGACCAGACCCATGGTGGCACCAGTGCCAAGTTGGGCTGGTTTGATAGTACCAAGTGGCTCCTGCAATCTGCCATCAAAAAGTTGGCAGGCGAGTTTTGTTTTCCAGGGTAACGCGCCGTTGTTTTGTTTAGAGGCCTGTGGCTGGGAGTGTCCGCCTGTCCTCTTAGAATCTACGTTACGCAGCATGGTTCCCAGAGCCAAGGTGGCACCAGTGCCAAGTTGGGCTGGTTTGATAGTAGCAAGTGGTTCCTGCAATCTGCCATCCAGAAGAGGGGCAGCTTACTTTTGTTTGCCAGGGAAACGGGCCGAGGTATTTCTCTGGGGGCCTATGGCAGGGAGTGACCGGCCGGCTCCTGAAAAGCTAAGATAGGCAGGATGTTTACCAGACCCATGATGGCACCAGTGCCAAGTTGGGCTAATTTGATACTACCAAGTGGCTCCTGCAATCTGCCATCCAGAATCGGGGGTGCTTACTTTTGTTTTCCAGGGAAACGGGCCGACGTTTGTGTCTGGGGGTTTATGGCTGGGAGTGACCGGCTGGCTCCTGAAAAGCTACGATAGGCAGGATGGTGACCAGACCCATGGTGGCACCAGTGCCAAGTTGGGCTGGTTTGATAGTACCAAGTGGCTCCTGCAATCTGCCATCAAAATGTTGGCAGGCGAGTTTTGTTTTCCAGGGAAAAGCGCCGTTGTTTGTGTTTGGGCGCCTGTGGCACGGAGTGGCCGGGTGGCTGCTTAGAATCCACGATACGCAGGATGGTTCCCAGACCCAAGGTGGCACCAGTGCCAAGTCGGGCTGTTTTGACACTACCAAGTGGCTCCTGCAATCTGCCATCCAGAATCGGGGCAGCTTAATTTTGTTTGCCAGGGAAACGGTCCGAGGTTTGTGATGGGGGCCTATGGCTGGGAGTGACCGGCTGGCTCCTGAAATGGTACAATTGGCAGGATGGTTCCCAGACCCATAGTGGCACCAGTGCCAAGTTGGGATGATTTGATAGTACCAAGTGGCTCCTGCAATCTGCCATCAAAAAGCTGGCAGGCGAGTTTTGCTTTCCAGGGAAAAGCGCCGTTGTTTGTATTTGGGGGCCTGTGGCTGGGAGTGGCCGCCTGGCGCCTTAGAATCTACGTTACACAGCATGGTTCCCAGACCCAAAGTGGCACCAGTGTCAAGTTGGGCTGGTTTGATAGTACCAAGTGGCTCCTGCAATCTGCCATCCAGAAGCGGGGTAGCTTACTTTTGTTTGCCAGGGAAACGGGCAGAGCTTTCTGTCTGGGGGCCTATGGTTGGGAGTAACCGGCTGGCTCCTGAAAAGCTACGATAGGCAGGATGGTTCCCAGATCCAAGATGGCACCAGTGCCAAGTCGGGGTGGTTTGATGGTGCAACGTGGCTCCTGCAATCTGCCATCCTGACGCGGGGCAGCGGATTTTTGTTTCCAAGAGAAATGGTCCGTGGTTTGTTTTTGGGGCTATATGGCTGGGCGTGGCCTGCTGGTTCCTTAAAAAGCTACGATAGGCAGGATGGTTCCCTGACCCAAGGTGGCACCAGTGCCAAGTCGGGCGGTTTTCGTAGTACAAAGTGCGTCCTAAAATTTGCCATCCAGAAGAGGGGCAGTTGAGTTTTGTTTACCAGAGAAAAGGGCCGTGGTTTGTTTTTGGGGGCATATGGCTGATAGTGGCCGTCTGGCGCCTGAAAATCCATGATAGGCAGGATGGTTCCCAGACCAGAGGTGGCACCAGTGCCAAGTCGGGCTGGTTTGATAGTACTAAATAGCACCTGCAATCTGCCATGCAGAAGCGGGGCAGCTTACTTTTGTTTGCCAGGGAAACGGGCCGAGGTTTGTGTCTGGGGGCCTATGGCTGAGAGTGACCGCCTGGCTCCTGAAATGGTACAATTGGCAGGATGGTTCCCAGACCCATAGTGGCACCAGTGCCAAGTTGGGCTGGTTTGATGGTACCAACTGGCTCCTGCAATCTGCCATCTAAAAGTTGTCAGGCGAGTTTTGTTTTCCAGGGAAAAGCGCCGTTGATTTTGTTTGGAGGCCTGTGGCTGGCAGTGGCTGCCTGTCGTCTTAGAATCCGGGTTACGCAGCATGGTTCCCAGAGCCAAGGTGGCACCAGTGCCAAGTTGGGCTGGTTTGATGGTGCAAAGTGGCTCCTGCAATCTGCCATCCAGAAGTGCGGTAGCTTACTTTTTTGTGCCAGGGAAACAGGCCGAGCTTTGTGTCTGGGGGCCTATGGCTGGGAGTGGCCAGCTGGCTCCTTAGAATCCACGATACGCAGGATGGTTCCCAGACCCAAGGTGGCACCAGTGCCAAGTCGGGCTGGTTTGTTAGTACCAAGTGGTTCCTGCAATCTGCCATCCAGAAGCGGGGCAGCTGAATTTTGTTTGCCAGAGAAAAAGGCTGTTGTTTGTGTTTCGGGGCCTGTGGCTGGCAGTGGACGGCTGGCTCCTGAAAATCCATGATACGCAGCATGGTTCCCAGACCCAAGGTGGCACCAGTGCCAAGTAGGGCTGGTTTCATAGTACCCAGTGGCTCCTGCAATCTGCCATCCAGAAGAGGGGCAGTTGAGTTTTGTTTTCCAGAGAAAAGGGCCGTGGTTTGTGTTTGGGGCCTATGGCTGAGAGTGACCGGCTGGCTCCTGAAAAGCTACGATAGGCAGGATGGTGACCAGACCCATGGTGGCACCAGTCCCAAGTCGGGCTGGTTTGATAATACTAAATAGCTCCTGCAATCTGCCATCCAGACGCGGGGCAGCGGATTTTTGCTTGCTGGAGAAAAGTTCCGTGGGTTTTTTTTGGGGGTATATGGCTGGACGTTGCCGGCTGACTCCTTAAAAACATCGATACGCAGGATGGTTCCCTGACCCAAGGTGGCATCACTGCCAAGTCGGGCTGTTTTCGTAGTACCAAGTGCGTCCTGCAATTTGCCATCCAGAAGAGGGGCAGTTGAGTTTTGTTTACCAGAGAAAAGGGCCGTGGTTTGTGTTTGGGGGCATATGGCTGAGAGTGGCCGGCTGGCGCCTGAAAATCCACGATAGGCAGGATGGTTCCCAGACTCATGGTGGCACCAGTGCCAAGTCGGGCTGGTTTGATAGTACTAAATAGCACCTGCAATCTGCCATGCAGAAGCGGGGCAGCTTACTTTTGTTTGCCAGGGAAACGGGCCGAGGTTTGTGTCTGGGGGCCTATGGCTGGGAGTGACCGCCTGGCTCCTGAAAAGCTACGATAGGCAGGATGGTGACCAGACCCATGGTGGCACCAGTGCCAAGTTGGGCTGGTTTGATAGTACCAAGTGGCTCCTGCAATCTGCCATCAAAAAGTTGGCAGGCCAGTTTTGTTTTCCAGGGAAAAGCGTCGTTGTTTGTGTTTGGGGGACTGTGGCTGGGAGTGGCCGGCTGGCTCCTTAGAACACACGATACGCAGGATGGTTCCCAGACCCAAGGTGGAACCAGTGCCACGTCGGGCTGGTTTGATGGTGAAAAGTGGCTCCTGCAATCTGCCATCCTGAAGCGGGGTAGCTTACATTTGTGTGCCAGGGAAACGGGCCGAGGTTTATGACTGGGGGCCTAGGGCTAGAAGTGACCGGCTGGCTCCTGAAAAGCAACAATAGGCAGGATGGTTCCCAGACCCAAGGTGGCACCAGTGCCAAGTTGGGCTGTTTTGATGGTACCAACTGGCTCCTGCAATCTGCCATCTAAAAGTTGTCAGGCGAGTTTTGTTTTCCAGGGAAAAGCGCCGTTGATTTTGTTTGGAGGCCTGTGGCTGGCAGTGGCTGCCTGTCGTCTTAGAATCCGGGTTACGCAGCATGGTTCCCAGAGCCAAGGTGGCACCAGTGTCAAGTTGGGCTGGTTTGATAGTACCAAGTGGCTCCTGCAATCTGCCATCCAGAAGCGGGGCAGCTTACTTTTGTTTTCCAGGGAAACGGACCGAGGTTTTTTTCTGGGGGCCTATGGCTGGGAGTGACCGGCTGGCTCCTGAAAAGCTACGATAGGCAGGATGGTGACCAGACCCATGGTGGCACCAGTGCCAAGTTGGGCTGGTTTGATAGTACCAAGTGGCTCCTGCAATCTGCCATCAAAAAGTTGGCAGGCGAGTTTTGTTTTCCAGGGAAAAGCGCCGTTGTGTGTATTTTGGGGCCTGTGGCTGGGAGTGGCCAGCTGGCTCCTTAGAATCCACGATACGCAGGATGGTTCCCAGACCCAAGGTGGCACCAGTGCCAAGTCGGGCTGGTTTGTTAGTACCAAGTGGTTCCTGCAATCTGCCTTCCAGAAGCGGGGCAGCTGAATTTTGTTTGCCAGAGAAAAAGGCTGTTTGTGTTTCGGGGCCTGTGGCTGGCAGTGGACGGCTGGCTCCTGAAAATCCATGATACGCAGCATGGTTCCCAGACCCAAGGTGGCACCAGTGCCAAGTAGGGCTAGTTTCATAGTACCCAGTGGCTCCTGCAATCTGCCATCCAGAAGAGGGGCAGTTGAGTTTTGTTTTCCAGAGAAAAGGGCCGTGGTTTGTGTTTGGGGCCTATGGCTGAGAGTGACCGGCTGGCCCCTGAAAATCCACGATAGGAAGGATGGTTCCCAGATCCAAGGTGGCAGCAGTGCCATGTTGTGCTGGTGTGATAGTCCCAAGTGGCTCCTGCAATCTGCCATCCAGAAGTGGGGCAGCTGAATTTTGTTTGCCAGAGAAAAAGGCTGTGGTTTTTGTTTGGGGGCCTATGGCTGGGAGTGGCCGGCTGGCTCCTGAAAATCCATGATACGCAGCATGGTTCCCAGACCCAAGGTGGCACCAGTGCCAAGTGGGGCTGGTTTCACAGTGTCAAGTGCCTCCTGCAATCTCCCATCCAGAAGCGGGGCAGCTGAGTTTTGTTTGCCTGTGAAACGGGCCGTTGTTTTTGATTGGGGTCTGTGGCCGAGAATGTTCAGCTGGCTCCTGACAATCCACAATACGCAGGATGGTTCCCAGACCCAAGGTCGCACCAGTGCCAAGTCTTGCTGGTTTGATAGTACCAAGTGGCTCCTGCAATCTGCCATCCAGAAGCGGTGCAGCTGAGTTTTGTTTGCCAGAGGAAAGGGCCGTGGGTTGTGTTTGGGGGCATATGGCTGGGAGTGGCCGGCTGTCTCATTAAAAAGATCGATACGCAGGATGGTTCCCAGACCCAAGGTGGCACCAGTGCCAAGTCGGGCTGTTTTTATAGTACCAAGTGCGTCCTGAAATTTGCCATCCAGAAGAGGGGCAGTGGAGTTTTGTTTGCCAGAGAATAGCGCCGTTGTTTGTGTTTGGGGGCTTGTGGCTGGGAGTGGCCGACTGGCGCCTTAGAATCTGTGTTACGCAGCATGGTTCCCAGACCAGAGGTGGCACCAGTGCCAAGTTGGGCTGGTTTGATAGTACCAAGTGGCTCCTGCAATCTGCCATCCAGAAGCGGGGCAGCTTACTTTTGTTTGCCAGGGAAACGGGCCAAGGTTTGTGTCTGGGGGCCTATGGCTGGGAGTGACCGCCTGGCTCCTGAAAAGCTACGATAGGCAGGATGGTGACCAGACCCATGGTGGCACCAGTGCCAAGTTGGGCTGATTTGATAGTACCAAGTGGCTCCTGCAATCTGCCATGAAAATGTTGGCAGGCGAGTTTTGTTTCCCAGGGAAATGCGCCGTTGTTTCTGTTTGGGGGCCTGTGGCTGGGAGTGGCCGGCTGGCTCCTTAGAATCCACGATACGCGGCATGGTTCCCAGACCAGAGGTGGCACCAGTGCCAAGTTGGGCTGGTTTGATAGTACCAAGTGCGTCCTGCAATCTGCCATCCAGAAGCGGGGCAGCTTACTTTTGTTTGCCAGGGAAACGGGCCGAGGTTTGTGTCTCAGGGCCTATGGCTGGGAGTGACCGCCTGGCTCCTGAAAAGCTACAATAGGCAGGATGGTGACCAGACCCATGGTGGCACCAGTGCCAAGTTGGGCTGGTTTGATAGTACCAAGTGGCTCCTGCAATCTGCCATCAAAAAGTTGGCAGGCGAGTTTTGTTTTCCAGGGAAAAGCGCCGTTGTGTGTATTTTGGGGCCTGTGGCTGGGAGTGGCCAGCTGGCTCCTTAGAATCCACGATACGCAGGATGGTTCCCAGACCCAAGGTGGCACCAGTGCCAAGTCGGGCTGGTTTCTTAGTACCAAGTGGTTCCTGCAATCTGCCATCCAGAAGCGGGGCAGCTGAATTTTGTTTGCCAGAGAAAAAGGCTGTTGTTTGTGTTTCGGGGCCTGTGGCTGGCAGTGGACGGCTGGCTCCTGAAAATCCATGATACGCAGCATGGTTCCCAGACCCAAGGTGGCACCAGTGCCAAGTAGGGCTAGTTTCATAGTACCCAGTGGCTCCTGCAATCTGCCATCCAGAAGAGGGGCAGTTGAGTTTTGTTTTCCAGAGAAAAGGGCCGTGGTTTGTGTTTGGGGCCTATGGCTGAGAGTGACCGGCTGGCCCCTGAAAATCCACGATAGGAAGGATGGTTCCCAGATCCAAGGTGGCAGCAGTGCCATGTTGTGCTGGTGTGATAGTCCCAAGTGGCTCCTGCAATCTGCCATCCAGAAGTGGGGCAGCTGAATTTTGTTTGCCAGAGAAAAAGGCTGTGGTTTTTGTTTGGGGGCCTATGGCTGGGAGTGGCCGGCTGGCTCCTGAAAATCCATGATACGCAGCATGGTTCCCAGACCCAAGGTGGCACCAGTGCCAAGTGGGGCTGGTTTCACAGTGTCAAGTGCCTCCTGCAATCTCCCATCCAGAAGCGGGGCAGCTGAGTTTTGTTTGCCTGAGAAACGGGCCGTTGTTTTTGATTGGGGTCTGTGGCCGAGAATGTTCAGCTGGCTCCTGACAATCCACACTACGCAGGATGGTTCCCAGACCCAAGGTCGCACCAGTGCCAAGTCTTGCTGGTTTGATAGTACCAAGTGGCTCCTGCAATCTGCCATCCAGAAGCGGTGCAGCTGAGTTTTGTTTGCCAGAGGAAAGGGCCGTGGGTTGTGTTTGGGGGCATATGGCTGGGAGTGGCCGGCTGTCTCATTAAAAAGATCGATACGCAGGATGGTTCCCAGACCCAAGGTGGCACCAGTGCCAAGTCGGGCTGTTTTTATAGTACCAAGTGCGTCCTGAAATTTGCCATCCAGAAGAGGGGCAGTGGAGTTTTGTTTGCCAGAGAATAGCGCCGTTGTTTGTGTTTGGGGGCTTGTGGCTGGGAGTGGCCGACTGGCGCCTTAGAATCTGTGTTACGCAGCATGGTTCCCAGACCAGAGGTGGCACCAGTGCCAAGTTGGGCTGGTTTGATAGTACCAAGTGGCTCCTGCAATCTGCCATCCAGAAGCGGGGCAGCTTACTTTTGTTTGCCAGGGAAACGGGCCAAGGTTTGTGTCTGGGGGCCTATGGCTGGGAGTGACCGCCTGGCTCCTGAAAAGCTACGATAGGCAGGATGGTGACCAGACCCATGGTGGCACCAGTGCCAAGTTGGGCTGATTTGATAGTACCAAGTGGCTCCTGCAATCTGCCATCAAAAAGTTGGCAGGCGAGTTTTGTTTTCCAGGGAAAAGCGCCTTTGTTTCTGTTTGGGGGCCTGTGGCTGGGAGTGGCCGGCTGGCTCCTTAGAATCCACGATACGCAGGATGGTTCCCAGACCAGAGGTGGCACCAGTGCCAAGTTGGGCTGGTTTGATAGTACCAAGTGCGTCCTGCAATCTGCCATCCAGAAGCGGGGCAGCTTACATTTGTTTGCCAGGGAAACGGGCCGAGGTTTGTGTCTCAGGGCCTATGGCTGGGAGTGACCACCTGGCTCCTGAAAAGCTACAATAGGCAGGATGGTGACCAGACCCATGGTGGCACCAGTGCCAAGTTGGGCTGGTTTGATAGTACCAAGTGGCTCCTGCAATCTGCCATCAAAAAGTTGGCAGGCGAGTTTGTTATCCAGGGAAAAGCGCCGTTGTTAGTGTTTGAGGGCCTGTGGGTGGGAGTGGCCAGATGGCTAATTAGAATCCACGATACGCAGCATGGTTCCCAGACCTGAGGTGGCACCAGTGCCAAGTCGGGCTGGTTTGATACTATCAAGTGCGTCCTGCAATCTGCCATCCAGAAGCGGGGTAGCTTACTTTTGTTTGCCAGGGAAACGGGCCGAGGTTTGTGTCTGGGGGCCTATGGCTGCGAGTGACCGCCTGGCTCCTGAAAAGCTACGATAGGCAGGATGGTGACCAGACCCATGGTGGCACCAGTGCCAAGTTGGGCTGGTTTGATAGTACCAAGTGGCTCCTGCAATCTGCCATCAAAAAATTGGCAGGCGAGTTTTGTTTTCCAGGGAAAAGCGACGTTGTTTTTGTTTGGAGGCCTGTGGGTGGGAGTGGCCGGCTGGCTCCTTAGAATCCACGATACGCAGGATGGTTCCCAGACCAGAGGTGGCACCAGTGCCAAGTCGGGCTAGTTTGATGGTGCAAAGTGGCTCCTGCAATCTGCCATCCAGAAGCGGGGCAGCTTACTTTTGTTTGCCAGGGATACGGGCCGAGTATTGTTTCTGGGGGCCTATGGCTGGGAGTGACCAGCTGGCTCCTGAAAAGCTACGATAGGCAGGATGGTGACCAGACCCATGGTGGCACCAGTGCCAAGTTGGGCTGATTTGATAGTACCAAGTGGCTCCTGCAATCTGCCATCAAAAAGTTGGCAGGCGAGTTTTGTTTTCCAGGGAAAAGCGCCGTTGTTTGTGTTTGGGGGCCTGTGGCTGGGAGTGGACGGAAGGCTCCTTAGAACCACGATACGCAGGATGGTTCCCAGACCAGAGGTGGCACCAGTGCCAAGTCGGGCTGGTTTGATAGTACCAAGTGCGTCCTGCAATCTGCCATCCAGAAGCGGGGCAGCTTACTTTTGTTTGCCAGGGAAACGGGCCGAGGTTTTTGTCTGGGGGCCTATAGCTGGGAGTGACCGTCTGGCTCCTGAAAAGCTACGATAGGCAGGATGGTGACCAAACGCATGGTGGCACCAGTGCCAAGTTGGGCTGATTTGATAGTACCAAGTGGCTCCTGCAATCTGCCATCAAAATGTTGGCAGGCGAGTTTTGTTTTCCAGGGAAAAGCGCCGTTGTTTGTGTTTGGGGGCCTGTGGCTGGGAGTGGCCGGCTGGCTGCTTAGAATCCACGATACGCAGGATGGTTCCCAGACCAGAGGTGGCACCAGTGCCAAGTCGGGCTGGTTTGATACTACCAAGTGCGTCCTGCAATCTGCCATCCAGAAGCGGGGCAGCTTACTTTTGTTTGCCAGGGAAACGGGCCGAGGTTTGTGTCTGGGGGCCTATGGCTGGGAGTGACCGGCTGGCTCCTGAAAAGCTACGATAGGCAGGATGGTGACCAGGCCCATGGTGGCACCAGTGCCAAGTTGGGCTGGTTTGATAGTACCAAGTGGCTCCTGCAATCTGCCATCAAAATGTTGGCAGGCGAGTTTTGTTTTCCAGGGAAAAGCGCCGTTGTTGGTGTTTGGGGGCCTGTGGCTGGGAGTGGACGGATGGCTCCTTAGAATCCACGATACACAGCATGGTTCCCAGACCAGAGGTGGCACCAGTGCCAAGTCGGGCTAGTTTGATGGTGCAAAGTGGTTCCTGCAATCTGCCATCCAGAAGCGGGGCAGCTTACTTTTGTTTGCCAGGGAAACGGGCCGAGGTTTGTGTCTGGGGCCCTATGGCTGGGAGTGACCGGCTGGCTCCTGAAAAGCTACGATAGGCAGGATGGTGACCAGACCCATGGTGGCACCAGTGCCAAGTTGGGCTGGTTTGATAGTACCAAGTGGCTCCTGCAATCTGCCATCAAAAAGTTGGCAGGCGAGTTTTGTTTTCCAGGGAAAAGCGCCGTTGTTTGTGTTTGGGGGCCTGTGGCTGGGAGTGGCCGGCTGGCTCCTTAGAATCCACGATACGCAGGATGGTTCCCAGACCAGAGGTGGCACCAGTGCCAAGTTGGGCTGGTTTGATAGTACCAAGTGCGTCCTGCAATCTACCATCCAGAAGCGGGGCAGCTTACTTTTGTTTGCCAGGGAAACGGGCCGAGGTTTGTGTCTCAGGGCCTATGGCTGGGAGTGACCGGCTGGCTCCTGAAAAGCTACGATAGGCAGGATGGTGACCAGACCCATGGTGGCACCAGTGCCAAGTTGGGCTGGTTTGATAGTACCAAGTGGCTCCTGCAATCTGCCATCAAAAAGTTGGCAGGCGAGTTTGTTATCCAGGGAAAAGCGCCGTTGTTTGTGTTTGGGGGCCTCTGGCTGGGAGTGGCCGGCTGGCTCCTTAGAATCCATGATACGCAGGATGGTTCCCAGACCAGAGGTGGCACCAGTGCCAAGTAGGGCTGGTTTGATGGTGAAAAGTGGCTCCTGCAATCTGCCATCCAGAAGCGGGGCAGCTTACTTTTGTTTGCCAGGGAAACGGGCCGAGGTTTTTGTCTGGGGGCCTATGGCTGGGAGTGACCGGCTGGCTCCTGAAAAGCTACGATAGGCAGGATGGTGACCAGACCCATGGTGGCACCAGTGCCAAGTTGGGCTGGTTTGATAGTACCAAGTGGCTCCTGCAATCTGCCATCAAAAAGTTGGCAGGCGAGTTTTGTTTTCCAGGGAAAAGTGCCGTTGTTTTTGTTTGGGGGCCTGTGGGTGGGAGTGACCGGCTGGCTCCTTAGAATCCACGATACGCAGGATGGTTCCCAGACCAGAGGTGGCGCCAGTGCCAAGTCGGGCTAGTTTGATGGTGCAAAGTGGCTCCTGCAATCTGCCATCCAGAAGCGGGGTAGCTTACTTTTGTTTGCCAGGGAAACGGGCCGAGTTTTGTGTCTGGGGGCCTATGGCTGCGAGTGACCGGCTGGCTCCTGTAAAGCTACGATAGGCAGGATGGTGACCAGACCCATGGTGGCACCAGTGCCAAGTTGGGCTGATTTGATAGTAGCAAGTGGCTCCTGCAATCTGCCATCAAAAAGTTGGCAGGCGAGTTTTGTTTTCCAGGGAAAAGCGCCGTTGTTTGTGTCTGGGGGCCTGTGGCTGGAGTGGCCGGCTGGCTCCTTACAATGAACGATACGCAGGATGGTTCCCAGAGCTGAGGTGGCACCAGTGCCAAGTCGGGCTAGTTTGATGGTGCAAAGTGGCTCCTGCAATCTGCCATCCAGAAGCGGGGTAGCTTACTTTTGTTTGCCAGGGAAACGGGCCGAAATATTTGTCTAGGGGCCTCTGGCTGGGCGTGGCTGGCTGGCTCCTGAAAAGCTACGATAGGCAGGATGGTGACCAGACCCATGGTGGCACCAGTGCCAAGTCGGGTTGGTTTGATAGTACCAAGTGGCTCCTGCAATCTGCCATCAAAAAGTTGTCAGGCGAGTTTTGTTTTCCAGGGAAAAGCGCCGTTGTTTGTATTTGGGGGCCTGTGGCTGGGAGTGGCCGGCTGGCTCCTTTGAACCCACGATACGCAGGATGGTTCCCAGACCCAAGGTGGCACCAGTGCCAAGTCGGGCTGGTTTGATACTACCAAGTGCGTCCTGCAATCTGCCATCCAGAAGCGGGGCAGCTTAATTTTGTTTGCCAGGGAAACGGGCCGTGGGTTTTGTTTGGGGGCCTATGGCTGAGAGTGGCTGGCTGGCTCCTGAAAATCCACGCTAGGCAGCATGGTTCCCAGATGCAAGGTGGCACCAGTGCCAAGTCGGGCTGGTTTGATGGTGCAAAGTGGCTACTGCAATCTGCCATCCAGAAGCGGGGCAGCTGATTTTTGTTTGCCAGAGAAAAATTCCGTGGATTGTTTTTGGGGGCATATTGCTGGGAGTGGCCGGCTGGCTCCTTAAAATGCTCGATACGCATGATGGTTCCCAGGCCCAAGGTGTCACCACTACCAAGTCGGCCTGCGGTTTTAGTATCAAGTTCATCCTGCAATTTGCCATCCAGAAGAGGGGCGGTTGAGTTTTGTTTGCCAGAGAAACGGGCCGAGGTTTCTGTTTGGGGACATATGGCTGAGAGTGGCCGGCTGGCCCCTGAATATCCACGATACACAGCATGGTTCCCAGATCCAAGGTGGCACCAGTGCCAAGTTGGGCTGGTTTGATAGTACCAAGTGTCTCCTGCAATCTGCCATCCAGAAGCGGGGCAGCTTACTTTTGTTTGCCAGAGAAATAGGCCTAGGTTTTTGTCTGGGGGCCTGTGGCTAGGAGTGACCGGCTGGCTCCTAAGAATCCACGATACGCAGGATGTTTCCCAGACCCAAGGTGGCACCAGTGCCAAGTCGGGCTGGTTTGATAGTACCAAGTGGCTCCTGCAAACTCCATCAAAAAGTTGGCAGGCGTGTTTTGTTTTCCAGGGAACAGCGCCGTTGATTTTGTTTGGGGGCCTGTGGCTGGGAGTGGCCGGCTGGCTCCTTAGAATCCACGATACGCAGGATGGTTCCCAGACCCAAGGTGGCACCAGTGCCAAGTCGGGCTGGTTTGATTACACCAAGTGGCTCCTGCAATCTGCCATCCAGAAGTGAGGCAGCTAAGTTTTGTTTGCCAGAAAAAAGGGCCGTGGTTTTTGTTGGGGGCCTGTGGCTGGGAGTGAGCGGCTGGCTCCTTAGAATCCACCATACGCAGGATGGTTCCCAGACCCAAGGTGGCACCAGTGCCAAGTCGGGCTGGTTTGATAGTACCAAGTGGCTCCTGCAATCTGCCATCCAGAAGCGGTGCAGTTGAGTTTTGTTTGCCAGAGAAAAGGGCCGTGGGTTGTGTTTGGGGGCATATGGCTGGGAGTGGCCGGCTGTCTCATTAAAAAGATCGATACGCAGCATGGTTCCCAGACCCAAGGTGGCACCAGTGCCAAGTCGGGCTGTTTTTATAGTACCAAGTGCGTCCTGCAATTTGCCATCCAGAAGAGGGGCAGTGGAGTTTTGTTTGCCAGAGAATAGCGCCGTTGTTTGTGTTTGGGGGCTTGTGGCTGGGAGTGGCCGACTGGCGCCTTAGAATCTGTGTTACGCAGCATGGTTCCCAGACCAGAGGTGGCACCAGTGCCAAGTTGGGCTGGTTTGATAGTACCAAGTGGCTCCTGCAATCTGCCATCCAGAAGCGGGGCAGCTTACTTTTGTTTGCCAGGGAAACGGGCCGAGGTTTGTGACTGGGGACCTATGGCTGGGAGTGACCGGCTGGCTCCTGAAAAGCTACGATAGGCAGGATGGTGACCAGACCCATGGTGGCACCAGTGCCAAGTTGGGCTGGTTTGATAGTACCAAGTGGCTCCTGCAATCTGCCATCAAAAAGTTGTCAGGCGAGTTTTGTTTTCCAGGGAAAAGCGCCGTTGTTTGTATTTGGGGGCCTGTGGCTGGGAGTGGCCGGCTGGCTCCTTTGAACCCACGATACGCAGGATGGTTCCCAGACCCAAGGTGGCACCAGTGCCAAGTCGGGCTGGTTTGATACTACCAAGTGCGTCCTGCAATCTGCCATCCAGAAGCGGGGCAGCTTAATTTTGTTTGCCAGGGAAACGGGCCGTGGGTTTTGTTTGGAGGCCTATGGCTGAGAGTGGCCGGCTGGCTCCTGAAAATCCACGCTAGGCAGCATGGTTCCCAGATGCAAGGTGGCACCAGTGCCAAGTCGGGCTGGTTTGATGGTGCAAAGTGGCTCCTGCAATCTGCCATCCAGAAGCGGGGCAGCTGATTTTTGTTTGCCGGAGAAAAATTCCGTGGATTGTTTTTGGGGGCATATTGCTGGGAGTGGCCGGCTGGCTCCTTAAAATGCTCGATACGCATGATGGTTCCCAGGTCCAAGGTGTCACCACTACCAAGTCGGCCTGCGGTTTTAGTATCAAGTTCATCCTGCAATTTGCCATCCAGAAGAGGGGCAGTTGAGTTTTGTTTGCCAGAGAAACGGGCCGAGGTTTCTGTTTGGGGACATATGGCTGAGAGTGGCCGGCTGGCCCCTGAATATCCACGATACACAGCATGGTTCCCAGATCCAAGGTGGCACCAGTGCCAAGTTGGGCTGGTTTGATAGTACCAAGTGTCTCCTGCAATCTGCCATCCAGAAGCGGGGCAGCTTACTTTTGTTTGCCAGAGAAATAGGCCTAGGTTTTTGTCTGGGGGCCTGTGGCTAGGAGTGGCCGGCTGGCTCCTAAGAATCCACGATACGCAGGATGTTTCCCAGACCCAAGGTGGCACCAGTGCCAAGTCGGGCTGGTTTGATAGTACCAAGTGGCTCCTGCAAACTCCATCAAAAAGTTGGCAGGCGTGTTTTGTTTTCCAGGGAACAGCGCAGTTGATTTTGTTTGGGGGCCTGTGGCTGGGAGTGGCCGGCTGGCTCCTTAGAATCCACGATACGCAGGATGGTTCCCAGACCCAAGGTGGCACCAGTGCCAAGTCGGGCTGGTTTGATTACACCAAGTGGCTCCTGCAATCTGCCATCCAGAAGTGAGGCAGCTAAGTTTTGTTTGCCAGAAAAAAGGGCCGTGGTTTTTGTTGGGGGCCTGTGGCTGGGAGTGGCCGGCTGGCTCCTTAGAATCCACCATACGCAGGATGGTTCCCAGACCCAAGGTGGCACCAGTGCCAAGTCGGGCTGGTTTGATACTCCCAAGTGGCTCCTGCAAACTGCCATCCAGAAGCGGGGTAGCTGAGTTTTGTTTGCCAGGGAAATGGGCCGTTGTTTGTGTTTGGGGGCCTGTGGCTGGGAGTGTTCGGCTGGTTCCTGAATATGTACGATACGCAGGATTGTTCCCAGACCCAAGGTGGCACCAGTGCCAAGTCGGGCTGGTTTGATGGTGCAAAGTGGCTCCTGCAATCTGCCATCCAGACGCGGGGCAGCGGATTTTTGTTTCCATGAGAAATGGTCCGTGGTTTGTTTTTGGGGGTATATGGCTGGGCCTGGCCGGCTGGCTCCTTAAAAAGCTCGATATGCAGGATGGTTCCCTGACACAAGGTGGCACCAGTGCCACGTCGGGCGGTTTTCGTAGTACAAAGTGCGTCCTAAAATTTGCCATCCAGAAGAGGGGCAGTTGAGTTTTGTTTGCCAGAGAAAAGGTCCGTGGTTTGTTTTTGGGGGCATATGGCTGAGAGTGGCTGGCTGGCCCCTGAAAATCCACGATACACAGGATGGTTCCCAGATCCAAGGTGGCACCTGTGCCAAGTCGGGCTGATTTGATAGTACTAAGTAGCTCCTGCAATCTGCCATCCAGAAGCGGGACAGCTTACTTTTGTTTGCCAGGGAAACGGGCCGAGGTTTGTGTTTGGGGGCCTATGGCTGAGAGTGACCGGCTGGCTCCTGAAAAGCTACAATAGGCAGGATGGTGACCAGACCCATGGTGGCACCAGTGCCAAGTTGGGCTGGTTTGATAGTACCAAGTGGTTCCTGCAATCTGCCATCCAGAAGCAGGGCAGCTGAGTTTTGTTTGCCAGAGAAAAGGGCCTTGGTTTGTGTTTGGGGGCATATGGCTGGGTGTGGCCAGCTGGCTCCTTAAAATGCACGATATGCAACATGGCTCCCAGACCCAAGGTGGCACCAGTGCCAAGTTGGGCTGGTTTGATAGTACCAAGTGGCTACTGCAATCTTCCATGATCACGTGGAGAAATACTTTCTGGTTTCAGCCTCATGCTCTTTCTTCTCTCCCTCAACTTCTCTATCACCTCTCATCTGGTTCACATGCGCTGTCTTCAAGGTCCACAGGCTACTTTTCACAGAATCTTCTGGCCTGATGAAGTAAGAATGATGAATAGAACAGAGCTGGGATCTATTTTCCAGTTTGGATAAAATGCATTCTGCACACAAATCCAAGGAGAACGGGCTGCCCCGATGCCCAGAAAATCTTTCACTCCTGCTAGTGTTCTACGTCAACCGCAACTTAGTCTGAAAGAAAAGCTTTTTCTCTGAGAGCATCTGAGAGGTTTGCATGAAGCACTGATATCTGACATATGCAATTTTGAATAGGAGAGGAAAAAGAAAATGGCAAGGAGTTTTTAATTTTAGTGGTTTCAATTTTAATTTCCGTGCACTTTTTCAAAACTTGTCAGCTCAAATGCCCATCAACATCTTTTAGTCATCTGTAAGTCAGTATTCATATAAAATGTGCTTCAAATCCAAAGAATTTCAAATTTGCACTCCAAGCTTCTATGCCTAGATTTATGATTTCCTACACATATTAGATGAAAGGAAGGCCTTTTTTACTGTGGGAGTGCTGGAACACTGGAACAGGTTGCCCAGAGAAGTTGTGGGTGTCCCATCCCTGAAAGTATTCAAGGTCACCTTGGACGGGGCTTGGAGCAGCAACAAAGGAGAAGCTTGATGGTAGAGAAACAAAGTTGGACTATAGAAGAAACTCGGATTGAAGTATAGGATCAAGTTTTCTCTCAGCTCTTGGGGTAAATTCAAAGTTGTACAAAATGACATTTATCTGTGCTATTCACTACTGTAACAGAAAGTTTCATGAAAACTGTACAGAAGATAGTAAATTTTAAAAGAGATAAGAATTACAGCATAAAATCCATGGGATAGGTTACAACATGAGACACTCTCTAAGAGAAAATCTCTTTGTTTCAGCACTTCATCGGGGTAAGATTTCATGAAGTGCCAAAGAAGGCGGCAAAATATCATTCGGGACATTATTTACTGGAATTCAGCCTGGCCATTAGTAGGAACTGCCTTTGAACATATCATGTAGATATACCACACACGCTTTCCCTTCACTGAAAAATTACTGTTTACAACAAATAAGCAATTGACGATCAAAATTGATTGAAAGCATCTTAAACATGTCAAGTATTTCATTGTAGATGATCTGTGATCCAAATGCTTCTTCCACCTTCGAGAGGGACAGAAGAATTCTTCCATATCATGATGGTTTAAAATTGTATCAACCAATGTTTTCTGCTGAAAAGATATCATCTATTTTTTTCTATTTTTGGAAGAAAATATTCCTAGACATACAACAGGTGAGAACTAAGTAATTTTAAAGAAACAAATGAAATGAAAATATTCTGTAAATAGAATGAAATGAAAAGCTGTGTTTTAAATAGGAGCTAAATATTAAACAGAATTTTTGTACCAGGCATTTGAATTACTGCACCAGCTCTTTTGCCCATCAAGAGAGGCATTTAGCATTTCAGTCTTTTCCAAGGTGTTCATGATCTGCTATGCTGATCTCTGTGTGTGCCTAGGTGTGTGTGGAGGGGGGGGCATATGAAGGGGAGTGTGTATGTTTGCTTTACAATTGTTGTGGCAGATTCATGCCTCAGCTCCACATTTTGTTTTAAAAAGGTCACACCGAGTGGATATGAAGTTTACTATCAACAAGAGATCGATTCCCAAATCATCCATTTGACTCTCCCTTATAAATCATGTGCTTTGTTGCATATTTTATCAAATATACTTTCAAGCCAGATGGAGGAAGGAGGATGTGGGAATCCCTCCACCATCTTGCAACTTTTATGTAAGTAGGTTTTCAAGAAAATCATCATTTCTCTTTTAAATATGTCTGGAACAGGTATGATGGTAGTGTCAACCTGTTGGAGTTTTTGTTGCTGGAAGAAGTTGTACAAAAGGATTGGTTTTTACATTGACCAGTTACTGAATCAAGCGCAGGAATACATTGGAAATTTAGCTGGGGGTTCCTTTTCCCAGCAGACTACTTCTAGAACGAGCTTGTACACTGAAGCTGACTCTTTTGCTCTCTTTTTGTTTCTTTCCTATTTTCTTGGCTTCTTTGCCACTATCTAGACAATTTTGGAACTTTGTTCCCAACTAAAATGGTTTCAATAGTCTGATTGTGATCATACATTTTTACAAGGAATTTTTAAAATCTTTCCTCGAGTCCAGAAAGTCAAGGACTTAGATCTTTTTCTTCCCTTATCAATATTGCCATGAAATTGATAAATAAAGACCAACTCTTTATTTTTGTTTTTAACCCACGTAGATAATTCCCATCCATTAATCCATTTTGTGGACCAATAGCTGCCATTCTGATGGAAGCTGTCACTTCTTAACAATAGGCATTCTGTGACTATGTTGACTGCACTTTGGGTGAAGATCCTAACTGGTCTTAGATATACATAGGGAGAAATTTGCTCAGCCAGTGTCAGTCTTAAGCATGCGTATCAGAAGATCTTTCTAGAGCTGGGAATTTTCCCATGAAAGGGATTCAGTTAGGGAAGAGACACTTGTGCCAGAGTTTTACATTCTTCTTGAACACTGCTTAAGGAACTTAGATGCCATGTCCATTTGGATCTCTGTCTGCACAGAACTTTGTCATGCCAGCGCTTTGAAATGCATCTTGAAGAGAATTCACTAGCACAGAATGAAAGAGAGTGGAAGGGGTTGGTGGGGCTAACCAGGCCCAACCCCCCTGCCTAAACCAGGATACCTAGAGCCTCTTGCCCAGGATTCTATCTGGGTGTACTTTTAATGTCTTCAAAGATCCAGGCTCCACAATCTTTCTGGGCAGTCTGTGCCGTGGTTCAGTCACCCTGACAGTAAAGAAACATTTACTGATGTTCAAAGGCAATCTCCTGTATTTCAGTGTGTGCCCACTGCCTCTTGTCTTTTCCCTCAGCATCACTGAAAAGACACTGATTCCCTCCCCTTTGCACTATTGCTTCCATATGTATGTGTGATGCCATGTAGAGGTATGTCAAAAACCTCCCTGAAGCCCAGGCAGATAATATTCCCTTCATCTACCAGTCAAGTTGATTCATCAGAGGAGTTTAAAGTGATGTTCAGCATGAAATTCCCCTGAAAAATCATGCTAACTACATTATTTGGTCATCTGTCATGTGCCTGGCAAGGATTTCCAGGAAGAGCTGCTTCATCAACTTCCTGGGGATAAAAAAGAGGCTGGCTGGTTTGTACTATGGCGAGTCCTCTTAATTGCCTTTTTTGAAGATGGGTGTCATTTGCTAACATCCACTCTTTAGCTCCTCTTCTCATCTACACCTCGGCAAAAAGCTTTTCCACTATGTCTGGCTAGGAAAAACTGTGCCAGCACAGAAAACATCTCCCATCGTGTTCTAGAAGTTGCACGGATGTCTGCCAAGTGTTTGGCAGGAAGAAAAGAAAAGTTGTCCAAAACAGCTTCCAATCGAATGTTCCTGTGATTGGAAAAGTCAGGAGAGTGCAAAGGTACTGTTTTCTATCAGTTGGCAAGGTGCGCACACAATCCCAGTGTTGTACAGCTTGCTTCTTCACCTTCCCGAAGCTGCCGCTCTCGCCGGCTGCCGGAGCCCAAGAAGCGGCTTCTTCGCGCAAAGACGATTGTGCCGCTCACAGTGCTCTCCTTAGCGCGGCTTCTGCCGAAAGACGCCCGGCAGCGGCTCTTACCTCCGGAGAGCATCCTACCTTCGTCTTTAGCTCCTCTTCTCATCTACACCTCGGCAAAACGCTTTTCCACTATGTCTGGCTAGGAAAAACTGTGCCAGCACAGAAAACATCTCCCATCGTGTTCTAGAAGTTGCACGGATGTCTGCCAAGTGTTTGGCAGGAAGAAAAGAAAAGTTGTCCAAAACAGCTTCCAATCGAATGTTCCTGTGATTGGAAAAGTCAGGAGAGTGCAAAGGTACTGTTTTCTATCAGTTGGCAAGGTGCGCACACAATCCCAGTGTTGTACAGCTTGCTTCTTCACCTTCCCGAAGCTGCCGCTCTCGCCGGCTGCCGGAGCCCAAGAAGCGGCTTCTTCGCGCAAAGACGATTGTGCCGCTCACAGTGCTCTCCTTAGCGCGGCTTCTGCCGAAAGACGCCCGGCAGCGGCTCTTACCTCCGGAGAGCATCCTACCTTCGTCTTTCGCGTCTTATGTAGTCTACACCTCGGCAAAACGCTTTTCCACTATGTCTGGCTAGGAAAAACTGTGCCAGCACAGAAAACATCTCCCATCGTGTTCTAGAAGTTGCACGGATGTCTGCCAAGTGCTTGGCAGGAAGAAAAGAAAAGTTGTCCAAAACAGCTTCCAATCGAATGTTCCTGTGATTGGAAAAGTCAGGAGAGTGCAAAGGTACTGTTTTCTATCAGTTGGCAAGGTGCGCACACAATCCCAGTGTTGTACAGCTTGCTTCTTCACCTTCCCGAAGCTGCCGCTCTCGCCGGCTGCCGGAGCCCAAGAAGCGGCTTCTTCGCGCAAAGACGATTGTGCCGCTCACAGTGCTCTCCTTAGCGCGGCTTCTGCCGAAAGACGCCCGGCAGCGGCTCTTACCTCCGGAGAGCATCCTACCTTCGTCTTTCGCGTCTTTTGTAGTCTACATCTTAGCAAAACGCTTCTCCACTATGTCTGGCTAGGAAAAACTGTGCCAGCACAGAAAACATCTCCCATCGTGTTCTAGAAGTTGCACGGATGTCTGCCAAGTGTTTGGCAGGAAGAAAAGAAAAGTTGTCCAAAACAGCTTCCAATCGAATGTTCCTGTGATTGGAAAAGTCAGGAGAGTGCAAAGGTACTGTTTTCTATCAGTTGGCAAGGTGCGCACACAATCCCAGTGTTGTACAGCTTGTTTCTTCACCTTCCCGAAGCTGCCGCTCTCGCCGGCTGCCGGAGCCCAAGAAGCGGCTTCTTCGCGCAAAGACGATTGTGCCGCTCACAGTGCTCTCCTTAGCGCGGCTTCTGCCGAAAGACGCCCGGCAGCGGCTCTTACCTCCTGAGAGTGGCAGCTTCGGGAAGGTGAAGAAGCAAGCTGTACAACACTGGGATTGTGTGCGCACCTTGCCAACTGATAGAAAACAGTACCTTTGCACTCTCCTGACTTTTCCAATCACAGGAACATTCGATTGGAAGCTGTTTTGGACAACTTTCCTTTTCTTCCTGCCAAACACTTGGCAGACATATCTGCAACTTCTAGAACACGATGGGAGATGTTTTCTGGGCTGGCACGGTTTTTCCTAGCCAGACATAGTGGAAAAGCGTTTTGCTAAGATGTAGACTACATAAGACGCGAAAGACGAAGGTAGGATGCTCTCCGGAGGTAAGAGCCGCTGCCAGGCGTCTTTCGGCAGAAGCCGCGCTAAGGAGAGCACTGTGAGCGGCACAATCGTCTTTGCGCGAAGAAGCCGCTTCTTGGGCTCCGGCAGCCGGCGAGAGCGGCAGCTTCAGGAAGGTGAAGAAGCAAGCTGTACAACACTGGGATTGTGTGCGCACCTTGCCAACTGATAGAAAACAGTACCTTTGCACTCTCCTGACTTTTCCAATCACAGGAACATTCGATTGGAAGCTGTTTTGGACAACTTTTCTTTTCTTCCTGCC
The DNA here is from genome assembly GCF_035770615.1 of Melospiza melodia melodia. Classification (NCBI taxonomy): domain Eukaryota; kingdom Metazoa; phylum Chordata; class Aves; order Passeriformes; family Passerellidae; genus Melospiza; species Melospiza melodia. The sequence goes on along the minus strand of NC_086199.1, from coordinate 34,276,180 downwards.
AAACACTTGGCAGACATCCGTGCAACTTCTAGAACACGATGGGAGATGTTTTCTGTGCTGGCACAGTTTTTCCTAGCCAGACATAGTGGAAAAGCGTTTTGCTAAGATGTAGACTACAAAAGACGCGAAAGACGAAGGTAGGATGCTCTCCGGAGGTAAGAGCCGCTGCCGGGCGTCTTTCGGCAGAAGCCGCGCTAAGGAGAGCACTGTGAGCGGCACAATCGTCTTTGCGCGAAGAAGCCGCTTCTTGGGCTCCGGCAGCCGGCGAGAGCGGCAGCTTCGGGAAGGTGAAGAAGCAAGCTGTACAACACTGGGATTGTGTGCGCACCTTGCCAACTGATAGAAAACAGTACCTTTGCACTCTCCTGACTTTTCCAATCACATGAACATTCGATTGGAAGCTGTTTTGAACAACTTTTCTTTTCTTCCTGCCAAACACTTGGCAGACATCCGTGCAACTTCTAGAACACGATGGGAGATGTTTTCTGTGCTGGCAGAGTTTTTCCTAGCCAGACATAGTGGAAAAGCGTTTTGCCGAGGTGTAGACTACAAAAGACGCGAAAGACGAAGGTAGGATGCTCTCCGGAGGTAAGAGCCGCTGCCGGGCGTCTTTCGGCAGAAGCCGCGCTAAGGAGAGCCCTGTGAGCGGCACAATCGTCTTTGCGCGAACAAGCCGCTTCTTGGGCTCCGGCAGCCGGCGAGAGCGGCAGCTTCGGGAAGGTGAAGAAGCAAGCTGTACAACACTGGGATTGTGTGCGCACCTTGCCAACTGATAGAAAACAGTACCTTTGCACTCTCCTGACTTTTCCAATCACAGGAACATTCGATTGGAAGCTGTTTTGGACAACTTTTCTTTTCTTCCTGCCAAACACTTGGCAGACATCCGTGCAACTTCTAGAACACGATGGGAGATGTTTTCTGTGCTGGCACAGTTTTTCCTAGCCAGACATAGTGGAAAAGCGTTTTGCTAAGATGTAGACTACAAAAGACGCGAAAGACGAAGGTAGGATGCTCTCCGGAGGTAAGAGCCGCTGCCGGGCGTCTTTCGGCAGAAGCCGCGCTAAGGAGAGCACTGTGAGCGGCACAATCGTCTTTGCGCGAAGAAGCCGCTTCTTGGGCTCCGGCAGCCGGCGAAAGCGGCAGCTTCGGGAAGGTGAAGAAGCAAGCTGTACAACACTGGGATTGTGTGCGCACCTTGCCAACTGATAGAAAACAGTACCTTTGCACTCTCCTGACTTTTCCAATCACAGGAACATTCGATTGGAAGCTGTTTTGGACAACTTTTCTTTTCTTCCTGCCAAACACTTGGCAGACATCCGTGCAACTTCTAGAACACGATGGGAGATGTTTTCTGTGCTGGCACAATTTTTCCTAGCCAGACATAGTGGAAAAGCGTTTTGCTAAGATGTAGACTACAAAAGACGCGAAAGACGAAGGTAGGATGCTCTCCGGAGGTAAGAGCCGCTGCCGGGCGTCTTTCGGCAGAAGCCGCGCTAAGGAGAGCACTGTGAGCGGCACAATCGTCTTTGCGCGAAGAAGCCGCTTCTTGGGCTCCGGCAGCCGGCGAGAGCGGCAGCTTCGGGAAGGTGAAGAAGCAAGCTGTACAACACTGGGATTGTGTGCGCACCTTGCCAACTGATAGAAAACAGTACCTTTGCACTCTCCTGACTTTTCCAATCACAGGAACATTCGATTGGAAGCTGTTTTGGACAACTTTTCTTTTCTTCCTGCCAAACACTTGGCAGACATCCGTGCAACTTCTAGAACACGATGGGAGATGTTTTCTGTGCTGGCACAGTTTTTCCTAGCCAGACATAGTGGAAAAGCGTTTTGCTAAGATGTAGACTACAAAAGACGCGAAAGACGAAGGTAGGATGCTCTCCGGAGGTAAGAGCCGCTGCCGGGCGTCTTTCGGCAGAAGCCGCGCTAAGGAGAGCACTGTGAGCGGCACAATCGTCTTTGCGCGAAGAAGCCGCTTCTTGGGCTCCGGCAGCCGGCGAGAGCGGCAGCTTCGGGAAGGTGAAGAAGCAAGCTGTACAACACTGGGATTGTGTGCGCACCTTGCCAACTGATAGAAAACAGTACCTTTGCACTCTCCTGACTTTTCCAATCACAGGAACATTCGATTGGAAGCTGTTTTGGACAACTTTTCTTTTCTTCCTGCCAAACACTTGGCAGACATCCGTGCAACTTCTAGAACACGATGGGAGATGTTTTCTGTGCTGGCACAGTTTTTCCTAGCCAGACATAGTGGAAAAGCTTTTTGCCGAGGTGTAGATGAGAAGAGGAGCTAAAGACGAAGGTAGGATGCTCTCCGGAGGTAAGAGCCGCTGCCGGGCGTCTTTCGGCAGAAGCCGCGCTAAGGAGAGCCCTGTGAGCGGCACAATCGTCTTTGCGCGAAGAAGCCGCTTCTTGGGCTCCGGCAGCCGGCGAGAGCGGCAGCTTCGGGAAGGTGAAGAAGCAAGCTGTACAACACTGGGATTGTGTGCGCACCTTGCCAACTGATAGAAAACAGTACCTTTGCACTCTCCTGACTTTTCCAATCACAGGAACATTCGATTGGAAGCTGTTTTGGACAACTTTTCTTTTCTTCCTGCCAAACACTTGGCAGACATCCGTGCAACTTCTAGAACACGATGGGAGATGTTTTCTGTGCTGGCACAGTTTTTCCTAGCCAGACATAGTGGAAAAGCGTTTTGCTAAGATGTAGACCACAACAGAGGCTAAAGAGTGGATGTTAGCAAATGACACCCATCTTCAAAAAAGGCAATTAAGAGGACTCGCCATAGTACAAACCAGCCAGCCTCTTTTTTATCCCCAGGAAGTTGATGAAGCAGCTCTTCCTGGAAATCCTTGCCAGGCACATGACAGATGACCAAATAATGTAGTTAGCATGATTTTTCAGGGGAATTTCATGCTGAACATCACTTTAAACTCCTCTGATGAATCAACTTGACTGGTAGATGAAGGGAATATTATCTGCCTGGGCTTCAGGGAGGTTTTTGACATACCTCTACATGGCATCACACATACATATGGAAGCAATAGTGCAAAGGGGAGGGAATCAGTGTCTTTTCAGTGATGCTGAGGGAAAAGACAAGAGGCAGTGGGCACACACTGAAATACAGGAGATTGCCTTTGAACATCAGTAAATGTTTCTTTACTGTCAGGGTGACTGAACCACGGCACAGACTGCCCAGAAAGATTGTGGAGCCTGGATCTTTGAAGACATTAAAAGTACACCCAGATAGAATCCTGGGCAAGAGGCTCTAGGTATCCTGGTTTAGGCAGGGGGGTTGGGCCTGGTTAGCCCCACCAACCCCTTCCACTCTCTTTCATTCTGTGCTAGTGAATTCTCTTCAAGATGCATTTCAAAGCACTGGCATGACAAAGTTCTGTGCAGACAGAGATCCAAATGGACATGGCATCTAAGTTCCTTAAGCAGTGTTCAAGAAGAATGTAAAACTCTGGCACAAGTGTCTCTTCCCTAACTGAATCCCTTTCATGGGAAAATTCCCAGCTCTAGAAAGATCTTCTGATACGCATGCTTAAGACTGACACTGGCTGAGCAAATTTCTCCCTATGTATATCTAAGACCAGTTAGGATCTTCACCCAAAGTGCAGTCAACATAGTCACAGAATGCCTATTGTTAAGAAGTGACAGCTTCCATCAGAATGGCAGCTATTGGTCCACAAAATGGATTAATGGATGGGAATTATCTACGTGGGTTAAAAACAAAAATAAAGAGTTGGTCTTTATTTATCAATTTCATGGCAATATTGATAAGGGAAGAAAAAGATCTAAGTCCTTGACTTTCTGGACTCGAGGAAAGATTTTAAAAATTCCTTGTAAAAATGTATGATCACAATCAGACTATTGAAACCATTTTAGTTGGGAACAAAGTTCCAAAATTGTCTAGATAGTGGCAAAGAAGCCAAGAAAATAGGAAAGAAACAAAAAGAGAGCAAAAGAGTCAGCTTCAGTGTACAAGCTCGTTCTAGAAGTAGTCTGCTGGGAAAAGGAACCCCCAGCTAAATTTCCAATGTATTCCTGCGCTTGATTCAGTAACTGGTCAATGTAAAAACCAATCCTTTTGTACAACTTCTTCCAGCAACAAAAACTCCAACAGGTTGACACTACCATCATGCCTGTTCCAGACATATTTAAAAGAGAAATGATGATTTTCTTGAAAACCTACTTACATAAAAGTTGCAAGATGGTGGAGGGATTCCCACATCCTCCTTCCTCCATCTGGCTTGAAAGTATATTTGATAAAATATGCAACAAAGCACATGATTTATAAGGGAGCGTCAAATGGATGATTTGGGAATCGATCTCTTGTTGATAGTAAACTTCATATCCACTCGGTGTGACCTTTTTAAAACAAAATGTGGAGCTGAGGCATGAATCTGCCACAACAATTGTAAAGCAAACATACACACTCCCCTTCATATGCCCCCCCCTCCACACACACCTAGGCACACACAGAGATCAGCATAGCAGATCATGAACACCTTGGAAAAGACTGAAATGCTAAATGCCTCTCTTGATGGGCAAAAGAGCTGGTGCAGTAATTCAAATGCCTGGTACAAAAATTCTGTTTAATATTTAGCTCCTATTTAAAACACAGCTTTTCATTTCATTCTATTTACAGAATATTTTCATTTCATTTGTTTCTTTAAAATTACTTAGTTCTCACCTGTTGTATGTCTAGGAATATTTTCTTCCAAAAATAGAAAAAAATAGATGATATCTTTTCAGCAGAAAACATTGGTTGATACAATTTTAAACCATCATGATATGGAAGAATTCTTCTGTCCCTCTCGAAGGTGGAAGAAGCATTTGGATCACAGATCATCTACAATGAAATACTTGACATGTTTAAGATGCTTTCAATCAATTTTGATCGTCAATTGCTTATTTGTTGTAAACAGTAATTTTTCAGTGAAGGGAAAGCGTGTGTGGTATATCTACATGATATGTTCAAAGGCAGTTCCTACTAATGGCCAGGCTGAATTCCAGTAAATAATGTCCCGAATGATATTTTGCCGCCTTCTTTGGCACTTCATGAAATCTTACCCCGATGAAGTGCTGAAACAAAGAGATTTTCTCTTAGAGAGTGTCTCATGTTGTAACCTATCCCATGGATTTTATGCTGTAATTCTTATCTCTTTTAAAATTTACTATCTTCTGTACAGTTTTCATGAAACTTTCTGTTACAGTAGTGAATAGCACAGATAAATGTCATTTTGTACAACTTTGAATTTACCCCAAGAGCTGAGAGAAAACTTGATCCTATACTTCAATCCGAGTTTCTTCTATAGTCCAACTTTGTTTCTCTACCATCAAGCTTCTCCTTTGTTGCTGCTCCAAGCCCCGTCCAAGGTGACCTTGAATACTTTCAGGGATGGGACACCCACAACTTCTCTGGGCAACCTGTTCCAGTGTTCCAGCACTCCCACAGTAAAAAAGGCCTTCCTTTCATCTAATATGTGTAGGAAATCATAAATCTAGGCATAGAAGCTTGGAGTGCAAATTTGAAATTCTTTGGATTTGAAGCACATTTTATATGAATACTGACTTACAGATGACTAAAAGATGTTGATGGGCATTTGAGCTGACAAGTTTTGAAAAAGTGCACGGAAATTAAAATTGAAACCACTAAAATTAAAAACTCCTTGCCATTTTCTTTTTCCTCTCCTATTCAAAATTGCATATGTCAGATATCAGTGCTTCATGCAAACCTCTCAGATGCTCTCAGAGAAAAAGCTTTTCTTTCAGACTAAGTTGCGGTTGACGTAGAACACTAGCAGGAGTGAAAGATTTTCTGGGCATCGGGGCAGCCCGTTCTCCTTGGATTTGTGTGCAGAATGCATTTTATCCAAACTGGAAAATAGATCCCAGCTCTGTTCTATTCATCATTCTTACTTCATCAGGCCAGAAGATTCTGTGAAAAGTAGCCTGTGGACCTTGAAGACAGCGCATGTGAACCAGATGAGAGGTGATAGAGAAGTTGAGGGAGAGAAGAAAGAGCATATGGCTGAAACCAGAAAGTATTTCTCCACGTCATCATGGAAGATTGCAGGAGCCACTTGGTACTATCAAACCAGCCCGACTTGGCACTGGTGCCACTATGGGTCTGGGAGCCATGTTGCATATCGTGCATTTTAAGGAGCCAGCTGGCCACACACAGCCATATGCCCCCAAACACAAACCAAGCCCTTTTCTCTGGCAAACAAAACTCAGCTACCCTGCTTCTGGATGGCAGATTGCAGGAGCCACTTGGTACTATCAAACCAGCCCAACTTGGCACTGGTGCCACCTTGGCTCTGGGAACCATCCTGCCTATTGTAGCTTTTCAGGAGCCAGCCGGTCACTCCCAGCCATAGGCCCCCAAACAGAAACCTCGGCCCGTTTCCCTGGCAAACAAAAGTAAGCTGCCCCGCTTCTGGATGGCAGATTGCAGGAGCTACTTAGTACTATCAAATCAGCCCGACTTGGCACAGGTGCCACCTTGGATCTGGGAACCATCCTGTGTATCGTGGATTTTCAGGGGCCAGCCGGCCACTCTCAGCCATATGCCCCCAAACACAAACCACGGACCTTTTCTCTGGCAAACAAAAATCAGCTGCCCCACTTCTGGATGGCAGATTGCAGGAGCCACTTGGGACTATCACACCAGCACAACATGGCACTGCTGCCACCTTGGATCTGGGAACAATCCTGCGTATCGTACATATTCAGGAACCAGCCGAACACTCCCAGCCACAGGCCCCCAAACACAAACAACGGCCCATTTCCCTGGCAAACAAAACTCAGCTGCCCCGCTTCTGGTGTGGCAGTTTGCAGGAGCCACTTGGGACTATCAAAGCAGCCCGACTTGGTAATGGTACCATCTTGGATCTGGGAACCATCCGGCGTATCGTGGATTTTCAGGGGCCAGCCGGTCATTCCCAGCCATATGCTCCCAAACACAAACCTCGGCCCTTTTCTCTGGCAAACAAAACTCAACTGCCCCTCTTCTGGATGGCAAATTGCAGGACGCACTTGGTACTACAAAAAGAGCCCGACTTGGCAGTGGTGCCACCTTGGCTCTGGGAACCATCCTGCGTATCGAGCATTTTAAGGAGCCAGCCGGCAATTCCCAGCCGTATGCCCCAAAAAGAAACCACGGACCTTTTCTCTGGCAAAAAAAACTCAGCTGTCCCGCTTCTGGATGGCAGATTGCAGGAGTCACTTTGAACCATACAACCAGCCTTACTTGGCACTGGTGCCACCTTGGATCTGGGAACCATCCTGCCTATCGTTGATTTTCAGGGGCCAGCCTACCACTCTCGGCCATAGGCCCCCAAACACAAACCACAGCCCTTTTCTCTAGCAAACAAAATTTAGCTGCCCCGCTTCTGAATGGCAAATTGCAGGAGCCACTGGGTACTACAAAAACAGCCCGACTTGGCACTGGTGCCACCTTGCGTCTGGTTACCATGCGGCGTATCGTGCATTTTAAGGAGCCAGGTGGCCACTCCCAGCCATATGCCCCCAAACACAACCCACGGCCCATTTCTCTGGCAAACAAAACTCAGCTGCCCCGCTTCTGGATGGCAGAGTGCAGGAGACACTTGGTACTATCAAACCAGCCCGACTTGGCACTGGTGCCACCTTTGGTCTGGGAACCATCCTGCGTATTGTGGATTGTCAGGAGACAGCCGACCACTCTCGGCCACAGACCCCAATCAAAAACAAAGGTCCGTTTCCCTGGCAAAAAAAACTCAGCTGCCCCGCTTCTGGATGGGAGATTGCAGGAGGCACTTGACACTGTCAAACGAGCCCCACTTTGTACTGGTGCCACCTTGGGTCTGGGAACCATGCTGCGTATCGTGGATTTTCAGGAGCCAGCCGGCCACTGCCAGCCACAGGCCCCCAAACAAAAACCACAGCCTTTTTCTCTGGCAAACAAAACTCAGCTGCCCCGCTTCTGGATGGCAGATTGCAGGAGCCACTTGGTACTATCAAACCAGCCCGACTTGGCACTGGTGCCACCTTGGGTCTGGGAACCATCCTGCCTATCGTGGATTTTAAGGAGCCAGCCGGCTACTCCCAGCCACAGGCCCCCAACAAAAACCACGGCCCTTTTTTCTCGCAAACAAAACTTAGCTGCCTCACTTCTGGATGGCAGATTGCAGGAGTCACTTGGTGTAATCAAACCAGCCCGACTTGGCACTGGTGCCACCTTGGGTCTGGGAACCATCCTGCGTATCGTGGATTCTAAGGAGCCAGCCGGCCACTCCCAGCCACAGGCCCCCAAACAAAATCAACGGCGCTGTTCCCTGGAAAACAAAACACGCCTGCCAACTTTTTGATGGAGTTTGCAGGAGCCACTTGGTACTATCAAACCAGCCCAACTTGGCACTGGTGCCACCATGGGTCTGGTAAACATCCTGCGTATCGTGGATTCTTAGGAGCCAGCCGGCCACTCCTAGCCACAGGCCCCCAAACAAAAACCTAGGCCTATTTCTCTGGCAAACAAAAGTAAGCTGCCCCGCTTCTGGATGGCAGATTGCAGGAGACACTTGGTACTATCAAACCAGCCCAACTTGGCACTGGTGCCACCTTGCATCTGGGAACCATGCTGTGTATCGTGGATTTTCAGGGGCCAGCCGGCCACTCTCAGCCATATGCCCCCAAACAGAAACCTCGGCCCGTTTCTCTGGCAAACAAAACTCAACTGCCCCTCTTCTGGATGGCAAATTGCAAGATGAACTTGATACTAAAACCGCAGGCCGACTTGGTAGTGGTGACACCTTGGGCCTGGGAACCATCATGCGTATCGAGCATTTTAAGGAGCCAGCCGGCCACTCCCAGCAATATGCCCCCAAAAACAATCCACGGAATTTTTCTCTGGCAAACAAAAATCAGCTGCCCCGCTTCTGGATGGCAGATTGCAGGAGCCACTTTGACCCATCAAACCAGCCCGACTTGGCACTGGTGCCACCTTGCATCCTGGAACCATGCTGCCTAGCGTGGATTTTCAGGGGCCAGCCGGCCACTCTCAGCTATATGCCCCCAAACAAAACCCACGGCCCGTTTCCCTGGCAAACAAAAGTAAGCTGCCCCGCTTCTGGATGGCAGATTGCAGGAACCACTTGGTAGTATCAAACCAGCCCGACTTGGCACTGGTGCCACCTTGGGTCTGGGAACCATCCTGCGTATCGTGGATTCTAAGGAGCCAGCCGGCCACTCCCAGCCACAGGCCCCCAAATACAAACAACGGCGCTTTTCCCTGGAAAACAAAACTCGCCTGACAACTTTTTGATGGCAGATTGCAGGAGCAACTTGGTACTATCAAACCAGCCCAACTTGGCACTGGTGCCACCATGGGTCTGGTAACCATCCTGCCTATTGTAGCTTTCCAGGAGCCAGCCGGTCACTCCCAGCCATAGGCCCCCAGTCACAAACCTCGGCCCGTTTCCCTGGCAAACAAAAGTAAGCTGCCCCGCTTCTGGATGGCAGATTGCAGGAGCCACTTGGTACTATCAAACCAGCCCGACTTGGCACTGGTGCCACCTTGGGTCTGGGAACCATGCTGCGTATCGCAGATTCTAAGGCGCCAGTCGGCCACTCCCAGCCACAAGACCCCAAACACAAACAACGGCGCTTTTCTCTGGCAAACAAAACTCAACTGCCCCTCTTCTGGATGGCAAATTGCAGGACGCACTTGGTACTATCAAACCAGCACGACTTGGCACTGGTGCCACCTTGGGTCTGGGAACCATCCTGCGTATTGTGGATTGTCAGGAGCCAGCTGGACACTCTCGGCCACAGACCCCAATCAAAAACAACGGCCCGTTTCACAGGCAAACAAAACTCAGCTGCCCCGCTTCTGGATGGGAGATTGCAGGAGGCACTTGACACTGTGAAACCAGCCCCACTTGGCACTGGTGCCACCTTGGGTCTGGGAACCATGCTGCGTATCATGGATTTTCAGGAGCCAGCCGGCCACTCCCAGCCATAGGCCCCCAAACAAAAACCACAGCCTTTTTCTCTGGCAAACAAAATTCAGCTGCCCCGCTTCTGGATGGCAGATTGCAGGAGCCACTTGGGAATATCACACCAGCACAACATGGCACTGGTGCCACCTTGGATCTGGGAATCATCCTTCCTATCGTGGATTTTCAGGGGCCGGCCGGTCACTCTCAGCCATAGGCCCCAAACACAAACCACGGCCCTTTTCTCTGGAAAACAAAACTCAACTGCCCCTCTTCTGGATGGCAGATTGCAGGAGCCACTGGGTACTATGAAACCAGCCCTACTTGGCACTGGTGCCACCTTGGGTCTGGGAACCATGCTGCGTATCATGGATTTTCAGGAGCCAGCCGTCCACTGCCAGCCACAGGCCCCGAAACACAAACAACAGCCTTTTTCTCTGGCAAACAAAATTCAGCTGCCCCGCTTCTGGATGGCAGATTGCAGGAACCACTTGGTACTAACAAACCAGCCCGACTTGGCACTGGTGCCACCTTGGGTCTGGGAACCATCCTGCGTATCGTGGATTCTAAGGAGCCAGCTGGCCACTCCCAGCCACAGGCCCCAAAACACACACAACGGCGCTTTTCCCTGGAAAACAAAACTCGCCTGCCAACTTTTTGATGGCAGATTGCAGGAGCCACTTGGTACTATCAAACCAGCCCAACTTGGCACTGGTGCCACCATGGGTCTGGTCACCATCCTGCCTATCGTAGCTTTTCAGGAGCCAGCTGGTCACTCCCTGCCATAGGCCCCGAGACACAAATCTCGGCCCGTTTCCCTGGCAAACAAAAGTAAGCTGCCCCGCTTCTGGATGGCAGATTGCAGGAGCCACTTGGTGCTATCAAACCAGCCCGACTTGGCACTGGTACCACCTTGGGTCTGGGAACCATCCTGCCTATCGTGGATTTTAAGGAGCCAGCCGGCTACTCTCAGCCACAGGCCCCCAACAAAAACCACGGCCCTTTTTTCTGGCAAAAAAAACTTAGCTGCCTCACTTATTGATGGCAGATTGCAGGAGCCACTTGGTGTAATCAAACCAGCCCGACTTGGCACTGGTGTCACCTTGGGTCTGGGAACCATCCTGCGTATCGTGGATTCTAAGGAGCCAGCCGGCCACTCCCAGCCACAGGCCCCCAAACAAAATCAACGGCGCTGTTCCCTGGAAAACAAAACACGCCTGCCAACTTTTTGATGGAGTTTGCAGGAGCCACTTGGTACTATCAAACCAGCCCAACTTGGCACTGGTGCCACCATGGGTCTGGTAAACATCCTGCGTATCGTGGATTCTTAGGAGCCAGCAGGCCACTCCTAGCCACAGGCCCCCAAACAAAAACCTAGGCCTATTTCTCTGGCAAACAAAAGTAAGCTGCCCCGCTTCTGGATGGCAGATTGCAGGAGACACTTGGGACTATCAAACCAGCCCAACTTGGCACTGGTGCCACCTTGGATCTGGGAACCATGTTGTGTATCGTGGATTTTCAGGGGCCAGCCGGCCACTCTCAGCCATATGTCCCCAAACAGAAACCTCGGCCCGTTTCTCTGGCAAACAAAACTCAACTGCCCCTCTTCTGGATGGCAAATTGCAGGATGAACTTGATACTAAAACCGCAGGCCGACTTGGTAGTGGTGACACCTTGGGCCTGGGAACCATCATGCGTATCGAGCATTTTAAGGAGCCAGCCGGCCACTCCCAGCAATATGCCCCCAAAAACAATCCACGGAATTTTTCTCTGGCAAACAAAAATCAGCTGCCCCGCTTCTGGATGGCAGATTGCAGGAGCCACTTTGCACCATCAAACCAGCCCGACTTGGCACTGGTGTCACCTTGCATCTGGGAACCATGCTGCCTAGCGTGGATTTTCAGGGGCCAGCGGGCCACTCTCAGCTATATGCCCCCAAACAAAACCCACGGCCCGTTTCCCTGGCAAACAAAAGTAAGCTGCCCTGCTTCTGGATGGCAGATTGCAGGAACCACTTGGTAGTATCAAACCAGCCCGACTTGGCACTGGTGCCACCTTGGGTCTGGGAACCATCCTGCGTATCGTGGATTCTAAGGAGCCAGCCGGCCACTCCCAGCCACAGGCCCCCAAATACAAACAACGGCGCTTTTCCCTGGAAAACAAAACTCGCCTGCCAACTTTTTGATGGCAGATTGCAGGAGCAACTTGGTACTATCAAACCAGCCCAACTTGGCACTGGTGCCACCATGGGTCTGGTCACCATCCTGCCTATTGTAGCTTTCCAGGAGCCAGCCGGTCACTCCCAGCCATTTGCCCCCAAACACAAACCTCGGCCCGTTTCCCTGGCAAACAAAAGTAAGCTGCCCCGCTTCTGGATGGCAGATTGCAGGAGCCACTTGGTACTATCAAACCAGCCCAACTTGGAACTAGTGCCACCTTGGGTCTGGGAACCATCCTGCATATTGTGGATTGTCAGGAGCCAGCTGAACATTCTCGGCCACAGACCCCAATCAAAAACAACGGCCCGTTTCACAGGCAAACAAAACTCAGCTGCCCCGCTTCTGGATGGGAGATTGCAGGAGGCACTTGACACTGTGAAACCAGCCCCACTTGGCACTGGTGCCACCTTGGGTCTGGGAACCATGCTGCGTATCATGGATTTTCAGGAGCCAGCCGGCCACTCCCAGCCATAGGCCCCCAAACAAAAACCACAGCCTTTTTCTCTGGCAAACAAAATTCAGCTGCCCCACTTCTGGATGGCAGATTGCAGGAGCCACTTGGGACTATCACACCAGCACAACATGGCACTGGTGCCACCTTGGATATGGGAACCATCCTTCCTATCGTGGATTTTCAGGGGCCAGCCGGTCACTCTCAGCCATAGGCCCCAAACACAAACCACGGCCCTTTTCTCTGGAAAACAAAACTCAATTGCCCCTCTTCTGGATGGCAGATTGCAGGAGCCACTGGGTACTATGAAACTAGTCCTACTTGGCACTGGTGCCACCTTGGGTCTGGGAACCATGCTGCGTATCATGGATTTTCAGGAGCCAGCCGTCCACTGCCAGCCACAGGCCCCGAAACACAAACAACAGCCTTTTTCTCTGGCAAACAAAATTCAGCTGCCCCGCTTCTGGATGGCAGATTGCAGGAACCACTTGGTACTAACAAACCAGCCCGACTTGGCACTGGTGCCACCTTGGGTCTGGGAACCATCCTGCGTATCGTGGATTCTAAGGAGCCAGCTGGCCACTCCCAGCCACAGGCCCCAAAATACACACAACGGCGCTTTTCCCTGGAAAACAAAACTCGCCTGCCAACTTTTTGATGGCAGATTGCAGGAGCCACTTGGTACTATCAAACCAGCCCAACTTGGCACTGGTGCCACCATGGGTCTGGTCACCATCCTGCCTATCGTAGCTTTTCAGGAGCCAGCCGGTCACTCCCAGCCATAGGCCCCCAGAAAAAAACCTCGGTCCGTTTCCCTGGAAAACAAAAGTAAGCTGCCCCGCTTCTGGATGGCAGATTGCAGGAGCCACTTGGTGCTATCAAACCAGCCCGACTTGGCACTGGTGCCATCTTGGGTCTGGGAACCATCCTGCGTATCCTGTGTTCTAAGGAGCCAGCCGGCCACTCCCAGCCATAGTCCCCCAAACACAAACAACGGCGCTTTTCCCTGGAAAACAAAACTGACCTGCCAAATTTTTGATGGCAGATTGCAGGAGCAACTTGGTACTATCAAACCAGCCCAACTTGGCACTGGTGCCACCATGGGTCTGGTCACCATCCTGCCTATCGTAGCTTTTCAGGAGCCAGCTGGTCACTCCCTGCCATAGGCCCCGAGACACAAATCTCGGCCCGTTTCCCTGGCAAACAAAAGTAAGCTGCCCCGCTTCTGGATGGCAGATTGCAGGAGCCACTTGGTGGTATCAAACCAGCCCGACTTGGCACTGGTACCACCTTGGGTCTGGGAACCATCCTGCCTATCGTGGATTTTAAGGAGCCAGCCGGCTACTCTCAGCCACAGGCCCCCAACAAAAACCACGGCCCTTTTTTCTGGCAAACAAAACTTAGCTGCCTCACTTATGGATGGCAGATTGCAGGAGCCACTTGGTGTAATCAAACCAGCCCGACTTGGCACTGGTGTCACCTTGGGTCTGGGAACCATCCTGCGTATCGTGGATTCTAAGGAGCCAGCCGGCCACTCCCAGCCACAGGCCCCCAAACAAAATCAACGGCGCTGTTCCCTGGAAAACAAAACACGCCTGCCAACTTTTTGATGGAGTTTGCAGGAGCCACTTGGTACTATCAAACCAGCCCAACTTGGCACTGGTGCCACCATGGGTCTGGTAAACATCCTGCGTATCGTGGATTCTTAGGAGCCAGCAGGCCACTCCTAGCCACAGGCCCCCAAACAAAAACCTAGGCCTATTTCTCTGGCAAACAAAAGTAAGCTGCCCCGCTTCTGGATGGCAGATTGCAGGAGACACTTGGGACTATCAAACCAGCCCAACTTGGCACTGGTGCCACCTTGGATCTGGGAACCATGTTGTGTATCGTGGATTTTCAGGGGCCAGCCGGCCACTCTCAGCCATATGTCCCCAAACAGAAACCTCGGCCCGTTTCTCTGGCAAACAAAACTCAACTGCCCCTCTTCTGGATGGCAAATTGCAGGATGAACTTGATACTAAAACCGCAGGCCGACTTGGTAGTGGTGACACCTTGGGCCTGGGAACCATCATGCGTATCGAGCATTTTAAGGAGCCAGCCGGCCACTCCCAGCAATATGCCCCCAAAAACAATCCACGGAATTTTTCTCTGGCAAACAAAAATCAGCTGCCCCGCTTCTGGATGGCAGATTGCAGGAGCCACTTTGCACCATCAAACCAGCCCGACTTGGCACTGGTGCCACCTTGCATCTGGGAACCATGCTGCCTAGCGTGGATTTTCAGGGGCCAGCGGGCCACTCTCAGCTATATGCCCCCAAACAAAACCCACGGCCCGTTTCCCTGGCAAACAAAAGTAAGCTGCCCTGCTTCTGGATGGCAGATTGCAGGAACCACTTGGTAGTATCAAACCAGCCCGACTTGGCACTGGTGCCACCTTGGGTCTGGGAACCATCCTGCGTATCGTGGATTCTAAGGAGCCAGCCGGCCACTCCCAGCCACAGGCCCCCAAATACAAACAACGGCCCGTTTCCCTGGAAAACAAAACTCGCCTGCCAACTTTTTGATGGCAGATTGCAGGAGCAACTTGGTACTATCAAACCAGCCCAACTTGGCACTGGTGCCACCATGGGTCTGGTCACCATCCTGCCTATTGTAGCTTTCCAGGAGCCAGCCGGTCACTCCCAGCCATTTGCCCCCAAACACAAACCTCGGCCCGTTTCCCTGGCAAACAAAAGTCAGCTGCCCCGCTTCTGGATGGCAGATTGCAGGAGCCACTTGGTACTATCAAACCAGCCCAACTTGGAACTAGTGCCACCTTGGGTCTGGGAACCATCCTGCATATTGTGGATTGTCAGGAGCCAGCTGAACATTCTCGGCCACAGACCCCAATCAAAAACAACGGCCCGTTTCACAGGCAAACAAAACTCAGCTGCCCCGCTTCTGGATGGGAGATTGCAGGAGGCACTTGACACTGTGAAACCAGCCCCACTTGGCACTGGTGCCACCTTGGGTCTGGGAACCATGCTGCGTATCATGGATTTTCAGGAGCCAGCCGGCCACTCCCAGCCATAGGCCCCCAAACAAAAACCACAGCCTTTTTCTCTGGCAAACAAAATTCAGCTGCCCCACTTCTGGATGGCAGATTGCAGGAGCCACTTGGGACTATCACACCAGCACAACATGGCACTGGTGCCACCTTGGATATGGGAACCATCCTTCCTATCGTGGATTTTCAGGGGCCAGCCGGTCACTCTCAGCCATAGGCCCCAAACACAAACCACGGCCCTTTTCTCTGGAAAACAAAACTCAACTGCCCCTCTTCTGGATGGCAGATTGCAGGAGCCACTGGGTACTATGAAACTAGTCCTACTTGGCACTGGTGCCACCTTGGGTCTGGGAACCATGCTGCGTATCATGGATTTTCAGGAGCCAGCCGTCCACTGCCAGCCACAGGCCCCGAAACACAAACAACAGCCTTTTTCTCTGGCAAACAAAATTCAGCTGCCCCGCTTCTGGATGGCAGATTGCAGGAACCACTTGGTACTAACAAACCAGCCCGACTTGGCACTGGTGCCACCTTGGGTCTGGGAACCATCCTGCGTATCGTGGATTCTAAGGAGCCAGCTGGCCACTCCCAGCCACAGGCCCCAAAATACACACAACGGCGCTTTTCCCTGGAAAACAAAACTCGCCTGCCAACTTTTTGATGGCAGATTGCAGGAGCCACTTGGTACTATCAAACCAGCCCAACTTGGCACTGGTGCCACCATGGGTCTGGTCACCATCCTGCCTATCGTAGCTTTTCAGGAGCCAGCCGGTCACTCCCAGCCATAGGCCCCCAGAAAAAAACCTCGGTCCGTTTCCCTGGAAAACAAAAGTAAGCTGCCCCGCTTCTGGATGGCAGATTGCAGGAGCCACTTGGTGCTATCAAACCAGCCCGACTTGGCACTGGTGCCATCTTGGGTCTGGGAACCATCCTGCGTATCCTGTGTTCTAAGGAGCCAGCCGGCCACTCCCAGCCACAGTCCCCCAAACACAAACAACGGCGCTTTTCCCTGGAAAACAAAACTGACCTGCCAAATTTTTGATGGCAGATTGCAGGAGCAACTTGGTACTATCAAACCAGCCCAACTTGGCACTGGTGCCACCATGGGTCTGGTCACCATCCTGCCTATCGTAGCTTTTCAGGAGCCAGCCGGTCACTCCCAGCCATAGGTCCCCAGACAAATACCTCGGCCCGTTTCCATGGCAAACAAAAGTAAGCTGGCCCGCTTCTGGATGGCAGATTGCAGGAGCCACTTGGTGCTATCAAACCAGCCCGACTTGGCACTGGTACCACCTTGGGTCTGGGAACCATCCTGCCTATCGTGGATTTTAAGGAGCCAGCCGGCTACTCCCAGCCACAGGCCCCCAACAAAAACCACGGCCCTTTTTTCTGGCAAACAAAACTTAGCTGCCTCACTTATGGATGGCAGATTGCAGGAGCCACTTGGTGTAATCAAACCAGCCCGACTTGGCACTGGTGTCACCTTGGGTCTGGGAACCATCCTGCGTATCGTGGATTCTAAGGAGCCAGCCGGCCACTCCCAGCCACAGGCCCCCAAACAAAATCAACGGCGCTGTTCCCTGGAAAACAAAACACGCCTGCCAACTTTTTGATGGAGTTTGCAGGAGCCACTTGGTACTATCAAACCAGCCCAACTTGGCACTGGTGCCACCATGGGTCTGGTAAACATCCTGCGTATCGTGGATTCTTAGGAGCCAGCAGGCCACTCCTAGCCACAGGCCCCCAAACAAAAACCTAGGCCTATTTCTCTGGCAAACAAAAGTAAGCTGCTCCGCTTCTGGATGGCAGATTGCAGGAGACACTTGGGACTATCAAACCAGCCCAACTTGGCACTGGTGCCACCTTGGATCTGGGAACCATGTTGTGTATCGTGGATTTTCAGGGGCCAGCCGGCCACTCTCAGCCATATGTCCCCAAACAGAAACCTCGGCCCGTTTCTCTGGCAAACAAAACTCAACTGCCCCTCTTCTGGATGGCAAATTGCAGGGTGAACTTGATACTAAAACCGCAGGCCGACTTGGTAGTGGTGACACCTTGGGCCTGGGAACCATCATGCGTATCGAGCATTTTAAGGAGCCAGCCGGCCACTCCCAGCAATATGCCCCCAAAAACAATCCACGGAATTTTTCTCTGGCAAACAAAAATCAGCTGCCCCGCTTCTGGATGGCAGATTGCAGGAGCCACTTTGCACCATCAAACCAGCCCGACTTGGCACTGGTGCCACCTTGCATCTGGGAACCATGCTGCCTAGCGTGGATTTTCAGGGGCCAGCCGGCCACTCTCAGCTATATGCCCCCAAACAAAACCCACAGCCCGTTTCCCTGGCAAACAAAAGTAAGCTGCCCTGCTTCTGGATGGCAGATTGCAGGAACCACTTGGTAGTATCAAACCAGCCCGACTTGGCACTGGTGCCACCTTGGGTCTGGGAACCATCCTGCGTATCGTGGATTCTAAGGAGCCAGCCGGCCACTCCCAGCCACAGGCCCCCAAACACAAACAACGGCGCTTTTCCCTGGAAAACAAAACTCGCCTGCCAACTTTTTGATGGCAGATTGCAGGAGCAACTTGGTACTATCAAACCAGCCCAACTTGGCACTGGTGCCACCATGGGTCTGGTCACCATCCTGCCTATTGTAGCTTTCCAGGAGCCAGCCGGTCACTCCCAGCCATTTGCCCCCAAACACAAACCTCGGCCCGTTTCCCTGGCAAACAAAAGTAAGCTGCTCCGCTTCTGGATGGCAGATTGCAGGAGCCACTTGGTACTATCAAACCAGCCCAACTTGGAACTGGTGCCACCTTGGGTCTGGGAACCATGCTGCGTATCGCAGATTCTAAGGCGCCAGTCGGCCACTCCCAGCCACAAGCCCCCAAACACAAACAACGGCGCTATTCTCTGGCAAACAAAACTCCACTGCCCCTCTTCTGGATGGCAAATTGCAGGACGCACTTGGTACTATAAAAACAGCCCGACTTGGCACTGGTGCCACCTTGGGTCTGGGAACCATCCTGCGTATCGATCTTTTTAATGAGACAGCCGGCCACTCCCAGCCATATGCCCCCAAACACAACCCACGGCCCTTTTCTCTGGCAAACAAAACTCAGCTGCACCGCTTCTGGATGGCAGATTGCAGGAGCCACTTGGTACTATCAAACCAGCAAGACTTGGCACTGGTGCCACCTTGGGTCTGGGAACCATCCTGCATATTGTGGATTGTCAGGAGCCAGCTGAACATTCTCGGCCACAGACCCCAATCAAAAACAACGGCCCGTTTCACAGGCAAACAAAACTCAGCTGCCCCGCTTCTGGATGGGAGATTGCAGGAGGCACTTGACACTGTGAAACCAGCCCCACTTGGCACTGGTGCCACCTTGGGTCTGGGAACCATGCTGCGTATCATGGATTTTCAGGAGCCAGCCGGCCACTCCCAGCCATAGGCCCCCAAACAAAAACCACAGCCTTTTTCTCTGGCAAACAAAATTCAGCTGCCCCACTTCTGGATGGCAGATTGCAGGAGCCACTTGGGACTATCACACCAGCACAACATGGCACTGGTGCCACCTTGGATCTGGGAACCATCCTTCCTATCGTGGATTTTCAGGGGCCAGCCGGTCACTCTCAGCCATAGGCCCCAAACACAAACCACGGCCCTTTTCTCTGGAAAACAAAACTCAACTGCCCCTCTTCTGGATGGCAGATTGCAGGAGCCACTGGGTACTATGAAACTAGTCCTACTTGGCACTGGTGCCACCTTGGGTCTGGGAACCATGCTGCGTATCATGGATTTTCAGGAGCCAGCCGTCCACTGCCAGCCACAGGCCCCGAAACACAAACAACAGCCTTTTTCTCTGGCAAACAAAATTCAGCTGCCCCGCTTCTGGATGGCAGATTGCAGGAACCACTTGGTACTAACAAACCAGCCCGACTTGGCACTGGTGCCACCTTGGGTCTGGGAACCATCCTGCGTATCGTGGATTCTAAGGAGCCAGCTGGCCACTCCCAGCCACAGGCCCCAAAATACACACAACGGCGCTTTTCCCTGGAAAACAAAACTCGCCTGCCAACTTTTTGATGGCAGATTGCAGGAGCCACTTGGTACTATCAAACCAGCCCAACTTGGCACTGGTGCCACCATGGGTCTGGTCACCATCCTGCCTATCGTAGCTTTTCAGGAGCCAGGCGGTCACTCCCAGCCATAGGCCCCCAGAAAAAAACCTCGGTCCGTTTCCCTGGAAAACAAAAGTAAGCTGCCCCGCTTCTGGATGGCAGATTGCAGGAGCCACTTGGTGCTATCAAACCAGCCCGACTTGGCACTGGTGCCACCTCTGGTCTGGGAACCATCCTGCGTATCCTGTGTTCTAAGGAGCCAGCCGGCCACTCCCAGCCACAGTCCCCCAAACACAAACAACGGCGCTTTTCCCTGGAAAACAAAACTGACCTGCCAACTTTTTGATGGCAGATTGCAGGAGCAACTTGGTACTATCAAACCAGCCCAACTTGGCACTGGTGCCACCATGGGTCTGGTCACCATCCTGCCTATCGTAGCTTTTCAGGAGCCAGACGGTCACTCCCAGCCATAGGTCCCCAGACAAATACCTCGGCCCGTTTCCCTGGCAAACAAAAGTAAGCTGCCCCGCTTCTGGATGGCAGATTGCAGGAGCCACTTGGTACAATCAAACCAGCCCAACTTGACACTGGTGCCACCTTGGCTCTGGGAACCATGCTGCGTAACCCGGATTCTAAGACGTCAGGCAGCCACTGCCAGCCACAGGCCTCCAAACAAAATCAACGGCGCTTTTCCCTGGAAAACAAAACTCGCCTGACAACTTTTAGATGGCAGATTGCAGGAGCCAGTTGGTACCATCAAACCAGCCCAACTTGGCACTGGTGCCACCTTGGGTCTGGGAACCATCCTGCCTATTGTTGCTTTTCAGGAGCCAGCCGGTCACTTCTAGCCCTAGGCCCCCAGTCATAAACCTCGGCCCGTTTCCCTGGCACACAAATGTAAGCTACCCCGCTTCAGGATGGCAGATTGCAGGAGCCACTTTTCACCATCAAACCAGCCCGACGTGGCACTGGTGCCACCTTGGGTCTGGGAACCATCCTGCGTATCGTTTGTTCTAAGGAGCCAGCCGGCCACTCCCAGCCACAGTCCCCCAAACAAAAACAACGGCGCTTTTCCCTGGAAAACAAAACTGGCCTGCCAACTTTTTGATGGCAGATTGCCGGAGCCACTTGGTACTATCAAACCAGCCCAACTTGGCACTGGTGCCACCATGGGTCTGGTCACCATCCTGCCTATCGTAGCTTTTCAGGAGCCAGGCGGTCACTCCCAGCCATAGGCCCCCAGACACAAACCTCGGCCCGTTTCCCTGGCAAACAAAAGTAAGCTGCCCCGCTTCTGCATGGCAGATTGCAGGTGCTCTTTAGTACTATCAAACCAGCCCGACTTGGCACTGGTGCCACCTCTGGTCTGGGAACCATCCTGCCTATCGTGGATTTTCAGGCGCCAGACGGCCACTATCAGCCATATGCCCCCAAAAACAAACCACGGCCCTTTTCTCTGGTAAACAAAACTCACCTGCCCCTCTTCTGGATGGCAAATTTTAGGACGCACTTTGTACTACGAAAACCGCCCGACTTGGCACTGGTGCCACCTTGGGTCAGGGAACCATCCTGCCTATCGTAGCTTTTCAGGAGCCAGCCGGTCACTCCCAGCCATAGGTCCCCAGACAAATACCTCGGCCCGTTTCCCTGGCAAACAAAAGTAAGCTGCCCCGCTTCTGGATGGCAGATTGCAGGAGCCACTTAGTACTATCAAACCAGCCCAACTTGACACTGGTGCCACCTTGGCTCTGGGAACCATGCTGCGTAACCCGGATTCTAAGACGACAGGCAGCCACTGCCAGCCACAGGCCTCCAAACAAAATCAACGGCGCTTTTCCCTGGAAAACAAAACTCGCCTGACAACTTTTAGATGGCAGATTGCAGGAGCCAGTTGGTACCATCAAACCAGCCCAACTTGGCACTGGTGCCACCTTGGGTCTGGGAATCATCCTGCCTATTGTTGCTTTTCAGGAGCCAGCCGGTCACTTCTAGCCCTAGGCCCCCAGTCATAAACCTCGGCCCGTTTCCCTGGCACACAAATGTAAGCTACCCCGCTTCAGGATGGCAGATTGCAGGAGCCACTTTTCACCATCAAACCAGCCCGACGTGGCACTGGTGCCACCTTGGGTCTGGGAACCATCCTGCGTATCGTGTGTTCTAAGGAGCCAGCCGGCCACTCCCACCCACAGTCCCCCAAACACAAACAACGGCGCTTTTCCCTGGAAAACAAAACTGGCCTGCCAACTTTTTGATGGCAGATTGCAGGAGCCACTTGGTACTATCAAACCAGCCCAACTTGGCACTGGTGCCACCATGGGTCTGGTCACCATCCTGCCTATCGTAGCTTTTCAGGAGCCAGGCGGTCACTCCCAGCCATAGGCCCCCAGACACAAACCTCGGCCCGTTTCCCTGGCAAACAAAAGTAAGCTGCCCCGCTTCTGCATGGCAGATTGCAGGTGCTATTTAGTACTATCAAACCAGCCCGACTTGGCACTGGTGCCACCTCTGGTCTGGGAACCATCCTGCCTATCGTGGATTTTCAGGCGCCAGACGGCCACTATCAGCCATATGCCCCCAAAAACAAACCACGGCCCTTTTCTCTGGTAAACAAAACTCACCTGCCCCTCTTCTGGATGGCAAATTTTAGGACGCACTTTGTACTACGAAAACCGCCCGACTTGGCACTGGTGCCACCTTGGGTCAGGGAACCATCCTGCCTATCGTAGCTTTTCAGGAGCCAGCCGGTCACTCCCAGCCATAGGTCCCCAGACAAATACCTCGGCCCGTTTCCCTGGCAAACAAAAGTAAGCTGCCCCGCTTCTGGATGGCAGATTGCAGGAGCCACTTAGTACTATCAAACCAGCCCAACTTGACACTGGTGCCACCTTGGCTCTGGGAACCATGCTGCGTAACCCGGATTCTAAGACGACAGGCAGCCACTGCCAGCCACAGGCCTCCAAACAAAATCAACGGCGCTTTTCCCTGGAAAACAAAACTCGCCTGACAACTTTTAGATGGCAGATTGCAGGAGCCAGTTGGTACCATCAAACCAGCCCAACTTGGCACTGGTGCCACCTTGGGTCTGGGAATCATCCTGCCTATTGTTGCTTTTGAGGAGCCAGCCGGTCACTCCTAGCCCTAGGCCCCCAGTCATAAACCTCGGCCCGTTTCCCTGGCACACAAATGTAAGCTACCCCGCTTCAGGATGGCAGATTGCAGGAGCCACTTTTCACCATCAAACCAGGCCGACGTGGCACTGGTGCCACCTTGGGTCTGGGAACCATCCTGCGTATCGTGTGTTCTAAGGAGCCAGCCGGCCACTCCCACCCACAGTCCCCCAAGCACAAACAACGGCGCTTTTCCCTGGAAAACAAAACTGGCCTGCCAAATTTTTGATGGCAGATTGCAGGAGCCACTTGGTACTATCAAACCAGCCCAACTTGGCACTGGTGCCACCATGGGTCTGGTAACCATCCTGCCTATCGTAGATTTTCAGGAGCCAGGCGGTCACTCCCAGCCATAGGCCCCCAGACACAAACCTCGGCCCGTTTCCCTGGCAAACAAAAGTAAGCTGCCCCGCTTCTGCATGGCAGATTGCAGGTGCTATTTAGTACTATCAAACCAGCCCGACTTGGCACTGGTGCCACCTCTGGTCTGGGAACCATCCTGCCTATCGTGGATTTTCAGGGGCCAGACGGCCACTATCAGCCATATGCCCCCAAAAACAAACCACGGCCCTTTTCTCTGGTAAACAAAACTCAACTGCCCCTCTTCTGGATGGCAAATTTTAGGACGCACTTTGTACTACGAAAACCGCCCGACTTGGCACTGGTGCCACCTTGGGTCAGGGAACCATCCTGCCTATCGTAGCTTTTCAGGAGCCAGCCGGTCACTCCCAGCCATAGGTCCCCAGACAAATACCTCGGCCCGTTTCCCTGGCAAACAAAAGTAAGCTGCCCCGCTTCTGGATGGCAGATTGCAGGAGCCACTTGGTACTATCAAACCAGCCCAACTTGACACTGGTGCCACCTTGGCTCTGGGAACCATGCTGCGTAACCCGGATTCTAAGACGACAGGCAGCCACTGCCAGCCACAGGCCTCCAAACAAAATCAACGGCGCTTTTCCCAGGAAAACAAAACTCGCCTGACAACTTTTAGATGGCAGATTGCAGGAGCCAGTTGGTACCATCAAACCAGCCCAACTTGGCACTGGTGCCACCTTGGGTCTGGGAACCATCCTGCCTATTGTTGCTATTCAGGAGCCAGCCGGTCACTTCTAGCCCTAGGCCCCCAGTCATAAACCTCGGCCCGTTTCCCTGGCACACAAATGTAAGCTACCCCGCTTCAGGATGGCAGATTGCAGGAGCTACTTTTCACCATCAAACCAGCCCGACGTGGCACTGGTGCCACCTTGGGTCTGGGAACCATCCTGCGTATCGTGTGTTCTAAGGAGCCAGCCGGCCACTCCCACCCACAGTCCCCCAAACACAAACAACGGCGCTTTTCCCTGGAAAACAAAACTGGCCTGCCAACTTTTTGATGGCAGATTGCCGGAGCCACTTGGTACTATCAAACCAGCCCAACTTGGCACTGGTGCCACCATGGGTCTGGTCACCATCCTGCCTATCGTAGCTTTTCAGGAGCCAGGCGGTCACTCCCAGCCATAGGCCCCCAGACACAAACCTCGGCCCGTTTCCCTGGCAAACAAAAGTAAGCTGCCCCGCTTCTGCATGGCAGATTGCAGGTGCTATTTAGTACTATCAAACCAGCCCGACTTGGCACTGGTGCCACCTCTGGTCTGGGAACCATCCTGCCTATCGTGGATTTTCAGGGGCCAGACGGCCACTATCAGCCATATGCCCCCAAAAACAAACCACGGCCCTTTTCTCTGGTAAACAAAACTCAACTGCCCCTCTTCTGGATGGCAAATTTTAGGACGCACTTTGTACTACGAATACCGCCCGACTTGGCACTGGTGCCACCTTGGGTCAGGGAACCATCCTGCCTATCGTAGCTTTTTAAGGAGCCAGCAGGCCACGCCCAGCCATATAGCCCCAAAAACAAACCACGGACCATTTCTCTTGGAAACAAAAATCCGCTGCCCCGCGTCAGGATGGCAGATTGCAGGAGCCACGTTGCACCATCAAACCACCCCGACTTGGCACTGGTGCCATCTTGGATCTGGGAACCATCCTGCCTATCGTAGCTTTTCAGGAGCCAGCCGGTTACTCCCAACCATAGGCCCCCAGACAGAAAGCTCTGCCCGTTTCCCTGGCAAACAAAAGTAAGCAGCCCCGCTTCTGGATGGCAGATTGCAGGAGCCACATGGTACTATCAAACCAGGCCAACATGGCACTGGTGCCACCTTGGCTCTGGGAACCATCCTGCCAACTTTTTGATGGCAGATTGCAGGAGCCACTTGGTACTATCAAACCAGCCCAACTTGGCACTGGTGCCACCATGGGTCTGGTCACCATCCTGCCTATCGTAGCTGTTCAGGAGCCAGGCGGTCACTCCCAGCCATAGGCCCCCAGACAAATACCTCGGCCCGTTTCCCTGGCAAACAAATGTAAGCTGCCCCGCTTCTGGATGGCAGATTGCAGGAGCCACATGGTACTATCAAACCAGGCCAACATGGCACTGGTGCCACCTTGGCTCTGGGAACCATCCTGCCTATCGTGGATTTTCAGGCGGCAGCCGGCCACTCTCAGCCATATGCCCCCAAACACAAACCACGGCCCTTTTCTCTGGTAAACAAAACTCAACTGCCCCTCTTCTGGATGGCAAATTGCAGGACGCACTTGGTACTACGAAAACAGCCCGACTTGGCAGTGATGCCACCTTGGGTCAGGGAACCATCCTGCGTATCGATGTTTTTAAGGAGTCAGCCGGCAACGTCCAGCCATATACCCCCAAAAAAAACCCACGGAACTTTTCTCCAGCAAGCAAAAATCCGCTGCCCCGCGTCTGGATGGCAGATTGCAGGAGCTATTTAGTATTATCAAACCAGCCCGACTTGGCACTGGTGCCACCATGGGTCTGGTCACCATCCTGCCTATCGTAGCTTTTCAGGAGCCAGCCGGTCACTCTCAGCCATAGGCCCCAAACACAAACCACGGCCCTTTTCTCTGGAAAACAAAACTCAACTGCCCCTCTTCTGGATGGCAGATTGCAGGAGCCACTGGGTACTATGAAACCAGCCCTACTTGGCACTGGTGCCACCTTGGGTCTGGGAACCATGCTGCGTATCATGGATTTTCAGGAGCCAGCCGTCCACTGCCAGCCACAGGCCCCGAAACACAAACAACAGCCTTTTTCTCTGGCAAACAAAATTCAGCTGCCCCGCTTCTGGATGGCAGATTGCAGGAACCACTTGGTACTAACAAACCAGCCCGACTTGGCACTGGTGCCACCTTGGGTCTGGGAACCATCCTGCGTATCGTGGATTCTAAGGAGCCAGCTGGCCACTCCCAGCCACAGGCCCCAAAACACACACAACGGCGCTTTTCCCTGGAAAACAAAACTCGCCTGCCAACTTTTTGATGGCAGATTGCAGGAGCCACTTGGTACTATCAAACCAGCCCAACTTGGCACTGGTGCCACCATGGGTCTGGTCACCATCCTGCCTATCGTAGCTTTTCAGGAGCCAGCCGGTCACTCCCAGCCATAGGCCCCCAGACACAAACCTCGGCCTGTTTCCCTGGCACACAAAAGTAAGCTACCGCACTTCTGGATGGCAGATTGCAGGAGCCACTTTGCACCATCAAACCAGCCCAACTTGGCACTGGTGCCACCTTGGCTCTGGGAACCATGCTGTGTAACCCGGATTCTAAGAAGACAGGCAGCCACTGCCAGCCACAGGCCTCCAAACAAAATCAACGGCGCTTTTCCCTGGAAAACAAAACTCGCCTGACAACTTTTAGATGGCAGATTGCAGGAGCCAGTTGGTACCATCAAACCAGCCCAACTTGGCACTGGTGCCACCTTGGGTCTGGGAATCATCCTGCCTATTGTTGCTTTTCAGGAGCCAGCCGGTCACTCCTAGCCCTAGGCCCCCAGTCATAAACCTCGGCCCGTTTCCCTGGCACACAAAAGTAAGCTACCCCGCTTCAGGATGGCAGATTGCAGGAGCCACTTTTCACCATCAAACCAGCCCGACGTGGCACTGGTGCCACCTTGGGTCTGGGAACCATCCTGCGTATCGTGTGTTCTAAGGAGCCAGCCGGCCACTCCCACCAACAGTCCCCCAAACACAAACAACGGCGCTTTTCCCTGGAAAACAAAACTCGCCTGACAACTTTTTGATGGCAGATTGCAGGAGCCACTTGGTACTATCAAACCAGCCCAACTTGGCACTGGTGCCACCATGGGTCTGGTAACCATCCTGCCTATCGTAGCTTTTCAGGAGCCAGCCGGTCACTCCCAGCCATAGGCCCCCAGACACAAACCTCGGCCCGTTTCCCTGGCAAACAAAAGTAAGCTGCCCCGCTTCTGGATGGCAGATTGCAGGTGCTATTTAGTACTATCAAACCAGCCCGACTTGGCACTGGTGCCACCTCTGGTCTGGGAACCATCCTGCCTATCGTGGATTTTCAGGCGCCAGACGGCCACTATCAGCCATATGCCCCCAAAAACAAACCACGGCCCTTTTCTCTGGTAAACAAAACTCAACTGCCCCTCTTCTGGATGGCAAATTTTAGGACGCACTTTGTACTACGAAAACCGCCCGACTTGGCACTGGTGCCACCTTGGGTCAGGGAACCATCCTGCCTATCGTAGCTTTTTAAGGAGCCAGCAGGCCACGCCCAGCCATATAGCCCCAAAAACAAACCACGGACCATTTCTCTTGGAAACAAAAATCCGCTGCCCCGCGTCAGGATGGCAGATTGCAGGAGCCACGTTGCACCATCAAACCACCCCGACTTGGCACTGGTGCCATCTTGGATCTGGGAACCATCCTGCCTATCGTAGCTTTTCAGGAGCCGGCCGGTTACTCCCAACCATAGGCCCCCAGACAGAAAGCTCTGCCCGTTTCCCTGGCAAACAAAAGTAAGCTACCCCGCTTCTGGATGGCAGATTGCAGGAGCCACTTGGTACTATCAAACCAGCCCAACTTGACACTGGTGCCACTTTGGGTCTGGGAACCATGCTGCGTAACGTAGATTCTAAGGCGCCAGGGGGCCACTCCCAGCCACAGGCCCCCAAATACAAACAACGGCGCTTTTACCTGGAAAACAAAACTCGCCTGCCAGCTTTTTGATGGGAGATTGCAGGAGCCACTTGGTACTATCAAATCATCCCAACTTGGCACTGGTGCCACTATGGGTCTGGGAACCATCCTGCCAATTGTACCATTTCAGGAGCCAGCCGGTCACTCCCAGCCATAGGCCCACATCACAAACCTCGGACCGTTTCCCTGGCAAACAAAATTAAGCTGCCCCGATTCTGGATGGCAGATTGCAGGAGCCACTTGGTAGTGTCAAAACAGCCCGACTTGGCACTGGTGCCACCTTGGGTCTGGGAACCATCCTGCGTATCGTGGATTCTAAGCAGCCACCCGGCCACTCCGTGCCACAGGCGCCCAAACACAAACAACGGCGCTTTTCCCTGGAAAACAAAACTCGCCTGCCAACATTTTGATGGCAGATTGCAGGAGCCACTTGGTACTATCAAACCAGCCCAACTTGGCACTGGTGCCACCATGGGTCTGGTCACCATCCTGCCTATCGTAGCTTTTCAGGAGCCAGCCGGTCACTCCCAGCCATAAACCCCCAGACACAAACGTCGGCCCGTTTCCCTGGAAAACAAAAGTAAGCACCCCCGATTCTGGATGGCAGATTGCAGGAGCCACTTGGTAGTATCAAATTAGCCCAACTTGGCACTGGTGCCATCATGGGTCTGGTAAACATCCTGCCTATCTTAGCTTTTCAGGAGCCGGCCGGTCACTCCCTGCCATAGGCCCCCAGAGAAATACCTCGGCCCGTTTCCCTGGCAAACAAAAGTAAGCTGCCCCTCTTCTGGATGGCAGATTGCAGGAACCACTTGCTACTATCAAACCAGCCCAACTTGGCACTGGTGCCACCTTGGCTCTGGGAACCATGCTGCGTAACGTAGATTCTAAGAGGACAGGCGGACACTCCCAGCCACAGGCCTCTAAACAAAAACAACGGCGCGTTACCCTGGAAAACAAAACTCGCCTGCCAACTTTTTGATGGCAGATTGCAGGAGCCACTTGGTACTATCAAACCAGCCCAACTTGGCACTGGTGCCACCATGGGTCTGGTCACCATCCTGCCTATCGTAGCTTTTCAGGAGCCAGCCGGTCACTCCCAGCCATAGGCCCCCAGACAAATACCTCGGCCCGTTTCCCTGGCAAACAAAAGTAAGCTGCCCCGCTTCTGGATGGCAGATTGCAGGAGCCACATGGTACTATCAAACCAGGCCAACATGGCACTGGTGCCACCTTGGCTCTGGGAACCATCCTGCCTATCGTGGATTTTCAGGCGCCAGCCGGCCACTCTCAGCCATATGCCCCAAAACACAAACCACGGCCCTTTTCTCTGGTAAACAAAACTCAACTGCCCCTCTTCTGGATGGCAAATTGCAGGAGCCACTTGGTACTACGAAAACAGCCCGACTTGGCAGTGATGCCACCTTGGGTCAGGGAACCATCCTGCGTATCGATGTTTTTAAGGAGTCAGCCGGCAACGTCCAGCCATATACCCCCAAAAAAAACCCACGGAACATTTCTCCAGCAAGCAAAAATCCGCTGCCCCGCGTCTGGATGGCAGATTGCAGGAGCCACTTGGTACTATGAAATCAGGCGAACATGGCACTGGTGCCACCATGGGTCTGGTCACCATCCTGCCTATCGTAGCTTTTCAGGAGCCAGCCGGTCACTCCCAGCCATAGGCCCCCAGACACAAACCTCGGCCCGTTTCCCTGGCAAACAAAAGTAAGCTGCCCCGCTTCTGGATGGTAGATTGCAGGAACCATTTGCTACAATCAAACCAGCCCAACTTGGCACTGGTGCCACCTCAGGTCTGGGAACCATCCTGCCTATTTTGGATTCTAAGGAGCCAGCCGGCCACTCCCACCAACAGGCCCCTAAACACAAACAACGGCGCTTTTCCCTGGAAAACAAAACTTGCCTGCCAACATTTTGATGGCAGATTGCAGGAGCCACTTGGTACTATCAAACCAGCCCAACTTGCCACTGGTGCCACCATGGGTCTGGTCACCATCCTGCCTATCGTAGTTTTTCAGGAGCCAGCCGGTCACTCCCAGCCATAGGCCCCCAGACAAAACCTCGGCCCGTTTCCCTGGCAAACAAAAGTAAGCTGCCCCGCTTCTGGATGGCAGATTGCAGGACGCACTTGGTAGTATCAAACCAGCCCAACTTGGCACTGGTGCCACCTCAGGTCTGGGAACCATGCTGCGTATCGTGGATTCTAATTAGCCATCCGGCCACTCCCAGCCACAGGCCCCCAAACAAAAACAACGGCGCTTTTCCCTGGATAACAAACTCGCCTGCCAACTTTTTGATGGCAGATTGCAGGAGCCACTTTGTACTATCAAACCAGCCCAACTTGGCACTGGTGCCACCATGGGTCTGGTCACCATCCTGCCTATCGTAGCTTTTCAGGAGACAGCCGGTCACTCCCAGCCATAGGCCCCCAGACAAAAACCTCGGCCCTTTTCCCTGGCAAACAAAAGTAAGTTAACCCGCTTCTGGATGGCAGATTGCAGGAGCCGCTTTTCACCATCAAACCAGCCCGACTTGGCACTGGTGTCACCTCTGGTCTGGGAACCATCCTGCCTGTCGTGGATTCTAATTAGCCAGCCGGCCACTCCCAGCCACAGGCCCCCAAACACAAACAACGGCGCTTTTCCCTGGGAAACAAAACTCGCCTGCCAAGTTTTTGATGGCAGATTGCAGGAGCCACTTGGTACTATCAAACCAGCCCAACTTGGCACTGGTGCCACCATGGGTCTGGTCACCATCCTGCCTATCGTAGCCTTTCAGGAGCCAGCCGGTCACTCCCAGCCATAGGCCCCCAGACACAAACCTCGGCCCGTTTCCCTTGCAAACAAAAGTAAGCTGCCCCGCTTCTGGATGGCAGATTGCAGGAACCCCTTGGTACTATCAAACCAGCCCAACTTGGGACTGGTGCCACCTTGGCTCTGGGAACCATGCTGTGTATCGTGGATTCTAAGGAGCCAGCCGGCCACTCCCAGCCACAGGCCCCCAAACACAAACAACGACGCTTTTCCCTGGAAAACAAAACTCGCCTGCCATCTTTTTGATGGCAGATTGCAGGAACCACTTGGTACTATCAAACCAGCCCAACTTGGCACTGGTGCCACCTTGGGTCTGGGAACCATGCTGCGTATCGTGGATTCTAAGGAGCCAGCCGGCCACTCCAGCCACAGGCCCGCAGACACAAACAAGGGCGCTTTTCCCTGGAAAACAAAACTCGCCTGCCGACTATTTGATGGCAGATTGCAGGAGCCACTTGGTACTATGAAATCAGCCGAACATGGCACTGGTGCCACCATGGGTCTGGTCACCATCCTGCCTATCGTAGCTTTTCAGTAGCCAGCCGGTCACTCCCAGCCATAGGCCCCCTGACACAAAGCTCGGCCCGTTTCCCTGGCAAACAAAAGTAAGCTGTCCCGCTTCTGGATGGCAGATTGCAGGACGCACTTGGTACTAAAAAACCAGCCCGACTTGGCACTGGTGCCACCTCAGGTCTGGGAACCATCCTGCGTATCGTGGATTCTACGGCGCCAGTCGGCCACTCCCAGCCACAGGCCCCCAAACACAAACAACGGCGCTTTTCCCTGGAAAACAAAACTCACCTGCCAACTTTTTGATGGCAGATTGCAGGAGCCACTTGGTACTATCAAACCAGCCCAACTTGGCACTGGTGCCACCATGGGTCTGGTCACCATCCTGCCTATCGTAGCTTTTCAGGAGCCAGCCGGTCACTCCCAGCCATAGGCCCCGAGACACAAATCTCGGACCGTTTCCCTGGCAAACAAAAGTAAGCTGCCCCGCTTCTGGATGGCAGATTGCAGGAGCCACTTTGCACCATCATACTAGCCCGACTTGGCACTGGTGCCACCTTGGGTCTGGGAACCATCCTGCGTATCGTGGATTCTAAGCAGCCAGCCGGCCACTCCCAGCCACAGGCCCCCAAACAAAAACAACGGCGCTTTTCCCTGGAAAATAAAAACTCGCCTGCCAAATTTTGATGGCAGATTGCAGGAGCCACTTGGTACTATCAAATCAGCCCAACTTGGCACTGGTGCCACCATGGGTCTGGTCACCATCCTGCCTATCGTAGCTTTTCAGGAGCCAGCCGGTCACTCTCAGCCATAGGCCCCCAGACAAAAACCACGGCCCGTTTCCCTGGCAAACAAAAGTAAGCTGCCCTGCTTCTGGATGGCAGATTGCAGGAACCACTTGGTACTATCAAACCAGCAAAACTTGGCACTGGTGCCACCTTGGGTCTGGATACCATGCTGCGTATCGTGGATTCTAAGGAGCCAGACGGCCACTCCCAGCCACAGGCCCCCAAACACAAACAACGGCGCTTTTCCCTGGAAAACAAAACTCTCCTGCCAACTTTTTGATGGCAGATTGCAGGAGCCACTTGGTTTTATCAAATCAGCCCAACTTGGCACTGGTGCCACCATGGGTCTGGTCACCATCCTGCCTATCTTAGCTTTTCAGGAGCCAGCCGGTCACTCCCCGCCATAGGCCCCCAGACAAAAAGCTCGGCCCGTTTCCCTGGCAAACAAAAGTAAGCTACCCCGCTTCTGGATGGCAGATTGCAGGAGCCACTTTGCACCATCAAACTAGCCCGTCTTGGCACTGGTGCCACCTCTGGTCTGGGAACCATCCTGCATATCGTGGATTCTAATTAGCCAGCCGGCCACACCCTACCACAGGCCCCCAAACAAAAACAACGGCGCTTTTCCCTGGAAAACAAAACTCGCCTACCAACTATTTCATGGCAGATTACAGGAGCCACTTGGTACTATCAAACCAGCCCAACTTGGCACTGGTGCCACCATGGGTCTGGTCACAATCCTGCCTATCGTAACTTTTCAGGAGCCAGCCGGTCACTCCCAGCCATAGGTCCCCAGACACAAACCTCGGCCCGTTTCCCTGGCAAACAAAAGTAAGCTGCCCCGCTTCTGGATGGCAGATTGCAGGAGCCACTTGGTACTATCAAACCAGTCCGACTTGGCACTGGTGCCACCTCTGGTCTGGGACCCATCCTGCGTATCGTGGATTCTAAGGAGCCAGTCGGCCACTCCCAGCCACAGGCCCCCAAACACAAACAACGGCCCGTTTCCGTGGCAAACAAAAGTAAGCTGCCCTGCTTCTGGATGGCAGATTGCAGGAACCACTTGGTAGTATCAAACCAGCACAACTTGGCACTGGTGGCACCTCTTGTCTGGTAACCATGCTGCGTATCGTGGTTTCTAAGGAGCCAGCCGGGCACTCCCAACCACTGGTCCCCAAACACAAACAATGGCGCTTTTCCCTGGAAAACAAAACTCGCCTGACAACTTTTTGATGGCAGATTGCAGGAGCCACTTGGTACTATCAAACCAGCCCAACTTGGCACTGGTGCCACCATGGGTCTGGTCACCATCCTGCCTATCGTAGCTTTTCAGGAGCCAGCCGGTCACTCCCTGCCATAGGCCCCGAGACAGAAAGCCCGGCCCGTTTCCCTGGCAAACAAAAGTAAGCTGCCCCGCTTCTGGATGGCAGATTGCAGGAGCCACTTTGTACTATCAAACCAGCCCGACTTGGCACTGGTGCCACCTCTGGTCTGGGAACCATGCTGCGTATCGTGGATTTTAAGGAGCCAGTCGGCCACTCCCAGCCATATGCCTCCAAACACAAACAACGGTCCATTTCCCTGGCAAACAAAAGTAAGCTGCCCCGCTTCTGGATGTCAGATTGCAGGAACCACTTGTTGCCAAGTTGGGGTGGTTTGATAGTACCAAGTGGCTCCTGCAATCTGCCATCAAAAAGTTGGCAAGCGAGTTTTGTTTTCCAGGGAAAAGCGCCGTTGTTTTTGTTTGGGGGCCTGTGGCTGGGAGTGGCCAGCTGTCTCCTTAGAATCCACGATACGCAGGATGGGTCCCAGACCAGAGGTGGCACCAGTGCCAAGTCGGGCTGGTTTGATGGTGCAAAGTGACTCCTGCAATCTGCCATCCAGAAGCGGGGTAGCTTACTTTTGTTTGCCAGGGAAACGGGTAGAGCTTTGTGTCTGGGGGCCTATGGCTGGGAGTGACCGCCTGGCTCCTGAAAAGCTACGATAGGCAGGATGGTGACCAGACCCATGGTGGCACCAGTGCCAAGTTGGGCTGGTTTGATAGTACCAAGTGGCTCCTGCAATCTGCCATCAAAAAGTTGGCAGGTGAGTTTTGTTTTCCAGGGAAAAGCGCCGTTGTTTGTGTTTGGGGGCCTGTGGCTGGGAGTGGCCAGCTGGCTCCTTAGAATCCACGATACGCAGGATGGTTCCCAGACCAGAGGTGGCACCAGTGCCATGTTGGCCTGGTTTGATAGTACCATGTGGCTCCTGCAATCTGCCATCCAGAAGCGGGGCTGCTTACTTTTGTTTGCCAGGGAAACGGGCCGAGATATTTGTCTGGGGGCCTATGGCTGGGAGTGAGCGGCTGGCTCCTGAAAAGCTACGATAGGCAGGATGGTGACCAGACCCATGGTGGCACCAGTGCCAAGTTGGGCTGGTTTGATAGTACCAAGTGGCTCCTGCAATCTGCCATCAAAAAGTTGTCAGGCGACTTTTGTTTTCCAGGGAAAAGCGCCGTTGTTCTTGTTTAGAGGCCTGTGGCTGGGAGTGGCCGGCTGCCTCCTTTGAACCCAGGATACGCAGGATGGTTCCCAGACCCAAGGTGGCACCAGTGCCAAGTTGGGCTGGTTTGATAGTACCAAGTGGCTCCTGCAATCTGCCATCCAGAAGCGGGTCAGCTTACTTTTGTTTGCCAGGGAAACGGGCCGAGGTTTGTGTCTGGGGGCCTATGGCTGGGAGTGACCGGCTGGCTACTGAAAAGCTACGATAGGCAGGATGGTTACCAGACTCATGGTGGCACCAGTGCCAAGTCGGGCTGGTTTGATAATACTAAATAGCTCCTGAAATCTGCCATCCAGACGCGGGGCAGCGGATTTTTGTTTGCTGGAGAAAAGTTCCGTGGTTTTTTTTTGGGGGTATATGGCTGGACGTGGCCGGCTGGCTCCTTAAAAAGATCGATACGCAGGATTGTTCCCTGACCCAAGGTGGCATCACTGCCAAGTCGGGCTGTTTTTGTAGTACCAAGTGCGTCCTGCAATTTGCCATCCAGAAGAGGGGCAGTTGAGTTTTGTTTGCCAGAGCAAAGGGCCGTGGTATGTGTTTGGGGGCATATGGCTGAGAGTGGCCGGCTGGCCCCTGAAAATCCACGATAGGCAGGATGGTTCCCAGAGCCAAGGTGGCACCAGTGCCATGTTGGCCTGGTTTGATAGTACCATGTGGCTGCTGTAATCTGCCATCCAGAAGCGGGGCAGCTTACTTTTGTTTGCCAGGGAAACGGGCCGAGATATTTGACTGGGGGCCTACGGCTGGGAGTGACCGGCTGGCTCCTGAAAAGCTACGATAGGCAGGATGGTGACCAGACCCATGGTGGCACCAGTACCAAGTTGGGCTGGTTTGATAGTACCAAGTGGCTCCTGCAATCTGCCATCAAAAATTTGGCAGGCGAGTTTTGTTTTCCAGGGAAAAGCGCCGTTGTTTTTGTTTAGAGGCCTGTGGCTGGGAGTGGCCGCCTGTCCTCGTAGAATCTACGTTACGCAGCATGGTTCCCAGAGCCAAGGTGGCACGAGGGCCAAGTCGGGCAGGTTTGATAGTACCAAATGCATCCTGCAATCTGCCATCCAAAAGCGGGGCAGTTTACTTTTGTTTGCCAGGGAAACGGGCCGAGGTTTGTGTCTGGGGGCCTACGGCAGGGAGTGACCGGCTGGCTCCTGAAAAGCTATGATAGGCAGGATGTTTACCAGACCCATGGTGGCACCAGTGCCAAGTTGGGCTGATTTGATAGTACCAAGTGGCTCCTGCAATCTGCCATCCAGAATCGGGGCAGCTTACTTTTGTTTTCCAGGGAAACGGGCCGAGGTTTGTGTCTGGGGGTCTATGGCTGGGAGTGACCGGCTGGCTCCTGAAAAGCTACGATAGGCAGGATGGTGACCAGACCCATGGTGGCACCAGTGCCAAGTTGGGCTGGTTTGATAGCACCAAGTGGCTCCTGCAATCTGCCATCAAAATGTTGGCAGGCGAGTTTTGTTTTCCAGGGAAAAGCGCCGTTGTTTGTGTTTGGGCGCCTGTGGCTCAGAGTGGCCGGGTGGCTGCTTAGAATCCACGATACGCAGGATGGTTCCCAGACCCAAGGTGGCACCAGTGCCAAGTCGGGCTGGTTTGACACTACCAAGTGGCTCCTGCAATCTGCCATCCAGAATCGGGGCAGCTTAATTTTGTTTGCCAGGGAAACGGTCCGAGGTTTGTGTCTGGGGGCCTATGGCTGGGAGTGACCGGCTGGCTCCTGAAAAGCTACAATAGGCAGGATGGTTCCCAGACCCAAGGTGGCACCAGTGCCAAGTTGGGATGATTTGATAGTACCAAGTGGCTCCTGCAATCTGCCATCAAAAAGCTGGCAGGCGAGTTTTGTTTTCCAGGGAAAAGCGCCGTTGTTTGTGTTTGGGGGCCTGTGGCTGGGAGTGGCCGGCTGGCTCCTTAGAATCCACGATATGCAGGATTGTTCCCAGACCCAAGGTGGCACCAGTGCCAAGTCGGGCTGGTTTGATGGTGCAAAGTGGCTCCTGCAATCTGCCATCCAGACGCGAGGCAGCGGATTTTTGTTTCCATGAGAAATGGTCCGTGGTTTGTTTTTGGGGGTATATGGCTGGGCGTGGCCGGCTGGCTCCTTAAAAAGCTCGATATGCAGGATGGTTCCCTGACACAAGGTGGCACCAGTGCCACGTCGGGCGGTTTTCGTAGTACAAAGTGCGTCCTAAAATTTGCCATCCAGAAGAGGGGCAGTTGAGTTTTGTTTGCCAGAGAAAAGGGCCGTGGTTTGTTTTTGGGGGCATATGGCTGAGAGTGGCCGGCTGGCCCCTGAAAATCCACGATAGGCAGGATGGTTCCCAGACCAGAGGTGTCACCAGTGCCAAGTCGGGCTGGTTTGATAGTACTAAATAGCTCCTGCAATCTGCCATGCAGAAGCGGGGCAGCTTACTTTTGTTTGCCAGGGAAACGGGCCGAGGTTTGTGTCTGGGGGCCTATGGCTGGGAGTGACCGGCTGGCTCCTGAAAAGCTACGATAGGCAGGATGGTGACCAGACCCATGGTGGCACCAGTGCCAAGTTGGGCTGGTTTGATAGTACCAAGTGGCTCCGGCAATCTGCCATCAAAAAGTTGGCAGGCGAGTTTTGTTTTCCAGGGAAAAGCGCCGTTGTTTGTGTTTGGGGGCCTGTGGCTGGGAGTGGCCAGCTGTCTCCTTAGAACCCACGATACGCAGGATGGTTCCCAGACCAGAGGTGGCACCAGTGCCAAGTTGGGCTGGTTTGATGGTGCAAAGTGGCTCCTGCAATCTGCCATCCAGAAGCGGGGTAGCTTACTTTTGTTTGCCAGGGAAACGGGCCGAAATATTTGTCTAGGGGCCTCTGGCTGGGGGTGGCTTCCTGGCACCTGAAAAGCTACGATAGGCAGGATGGTGACCAGACCCATGGTGGCACCAGTGCCAAGTTGGGCTGGTTTGATAGTACCAAGTGGCTCCTGCAATCTGCCATCAAATGTTTGGCAGGCGAGTTTTGTTTTCCAGGGAAAAGCACCGTTGTGTGTGTTTTGGGGCCTGTGGCTGGGAGTGGCCAGCTGGCTCCTTAAAATCCACGATACGCAGGATGGTTCCCAGACCCAAGGTGGCACCAGTGCCAAGTCGGGCTGGTTTGTTAGTACCAAGTGGTTCCTGCAATCTGCCATCCAGAAGCGGGGCAGCTGAATTCTGTTTGCCAGAGAAAAAGGCTGTTGTTTGTGTTTCGGGGCCTGTGGCTGGCAGTGGACGGCTGGCTCCTGAAAATCCATGATACGCAGGATGGTTCCCAGACCCAAGGTGGCACCAGTGCCAAGTCGGGCTGGTTTGATACTACCAAGTGCGTCCTGCAATCTGCCATCCAGAAGCGGGGCAGCTTAATTTTGTTTGCCAGGGAAACGGGCCGTGGGTTTTGTATGGGGGCCTATGGCTGAGAGTGGCCGGCTGGCTCCTGAAAATCCACGCTAGGCAGCATGGTTCCCAGATGCAAGGTGGCACCAGTGCCAAGTCGGGCTGGTTTGATGGTGCAAAGTGGCTCCTGCAATCTGCCATCCAGAAGCGGGGCAGCTGATTTTTGTTTGCCAGAGAAAAATTCCGTGGATTGTTTTTGGGGGCATATTGCTGGGAGTGGCCGGCTGGCTCCTTAAAATGCTCGATACGCATGATGGTTCCCAGGCCCAAGGTGTCACCACTACCAAGTCGGCCTGCGGTTTTAGTATCAAGTTCATCCTGCAATTTGCCATCCAGAAGAGGGGCAGTTGAGTTTTGTTTGCCAGAGAAACGGGCCGAGGTTTCTGTTTGGGGACATATGGCTGAGAGTGGCCGGCTGGCTCCTGAAAATCCACGCTAGGCAGCATGGTTCCCAGATGCAAGGTGGCACCAGTGCCAAGTTGGGCTGGTTTGATAGTCCCAAGTGTCTCCTGCAATCTGCCATCCAGAAGCGGGGCAGCTTACTTTTGTTTGCCAGAGAAATAGGCCTAGGTTTTTGTCTGGGGGCCTGTGGCTAGGAGTGGCCGGCTGGCTCCTTAGAATCCACGATACGCAGGATGTTTCCCAGACCCAAGGTGGCACCAGTGCCAAGTCGGGCTGGTTTGATAGTACCAAGTGGCTCCTGCAAACTCCATCAAAATGTTGGCAGACGTGTTTTGTTTTCCAGGGAACAGCGCCGTTGATTTTGTTTGGGGACCTGTGGCTGGGAGTGGCCGGCTGGCTCCTTAGAATCCACGATACGCAGGATGGTTCCCAGACCCAAGGTGGCACCAGTGCCAAGTCGGGCTGGTTTGATTACACCAAGTGGCTCCTGCAATCTGCCATCCAGAAGTGAGGCAGCTAAGTTTTGTTTGCCAGAAAAAAGGGCCGTGGTTTTTGTTGGGGGCCTGTGGCTGGGAGTAGCCGGCTGGCTCCTTAAAATCCACGATAGGCTGGATGGTTCCCAGACCCAAGGTGGCACCAGTGCCAAGTAGGGCTGGTTTCATAGTACCAAGTGGCTCCTGCAATCTGCCATCCAGAAGCGGTGCAGTTGAGTTTTGTTTGCCAGAGAAAAGGGCCGTGGGTTGTGTTTGGGGGCATATGGCTGGGAGTGGCCGGCTGTCTCATTAAAAAGATCGATACGCAGGATGGTTCCCAGACCCAAGGTGGCACCAGTGCCAAGTCGGGCTGTTTTTATAGTACCAAGTGCGTCCTGCAATTTGCCATCCAGAAGAGGGGCAGTGGAGTTTTGTTTGCCAGAGAATAGCGCCGTTGTTTGTGTTTGGGGGCTTGTGGCTGGGAGTGGCCGACTGGCGCCTTAGAATCTGTGTTACGCAGCATGGTTCCCAGACCAGAGGTGGCACCAGTGCCAAGTTGGGCTGGTTTGATAGTACCAAGTGGCTCCTGCAATCTGCCATCCAGAAGTGGGGCAGCTTACTTTTGTTTGCCAGGGAAACGGGCCGAGGTTTGTGACTGGGGACCTATGGCTGGGAGTGACCGGCTGGCTCCTGAAAAGCTACGATAGGCAGGATGGTGACCAGACCCATGGTGGCACCAGTGCCAAGTTGGGCTGGTTTGATAGTACCAAGTGGCTCCTGCAATCTGCCATCAAAAAGTTGTCAGGCGAGTTTTGTTTTCCAGGGAAAAGCGCCGTTGTTTGTATTTGGGGGCCTGTGGCTGGGAGTGGCCGGCTGGCTCCTTTGAACCCACAATACGCAGGATGGTTCCCAGACCCAAGGTGGCACCAGTGCCAAGTCGGGCTGGTTTGATACTACCAAGTGCGTCCTGCAATCTGCCATCCAGAAGCGGGGCAGCTTAATTTTGTTTGCCAGGGAAACGGGCCGTGGGTTTTGTATGGGGGCCTATGGCTGAGAGTGGCCGGCTGGCTCCTGAAAATCCACGCTAGGCAGCATGGTTCCCAGATGCAAGGTGGCACCAGTGCCAAGTCGGGCTGGTTTGATGGTGCAAAGTGGCTCCTGCAATCTGCCATCCAGAAGCGGGGCAGCTGATTTTTGTTTGCCAGAGAAAAATTCCGTGGATTGTTTTTGGGGGCATATTGCTGGGAGTGGCCGGCTGGCTCCTTAAAATGCTCGATACGCATGATGGTTCCCAGGTCCAAGGTGTCACCACTACCAAGTCGGCCTGCGGTTTTAGTATCAAGTTCATCCTGCAATTTGCCATCCAGAAGAGGGGCAGTTGAGTTTTGTTTGCCAGAGAAACGGGCCGAGGTTTCTGTTTGGGGACATATGGCTGAGAGTGGCCGGCTGGCCCCTGAATATCCACGATACACAGCATGGTTCCCAGATCCAAGGTGGCACCAGTGCCAAGTTGGGCTGGTTTGATAGTACCAAGTGGCTCCTGCAATCTGCCATCCAGAAGCGGGGCAGCTTACTTTTGTTTGCCAGAGAAATAGGCCTAGGTTTTTGTCTGGGGGCCTGTGGCTAGGAGTGGCCGGCTGGCTCCTAAGAATCCACGATACGCAGGATGTTTCCCAGACCCAAGGTGGCACCAGTGCCAAGTCGGGCTGGTTTGATAGTACCAAGTGGCTCCTGCAATCTGCCATCAAAAAGTTGGCAAGCGAGTTTTGTTTTCCAGGGAAAAGCGCCGTTGTTTTTGTTTGGGGGCCTGTGGCTGGGAGTGGCCAGCTGTCTCCTTAGAATCCACGATACGCAGGATGGGTCCCAGACCAGAGGTGGCACCAGTGCCAAGTCGGGCTGGTTTGATGGTGCAAAGTGACTCCTGCAATCTGCCATCCAGAAGCGGGGTAGCTTACTTTTGTTTGCCAGGGAAACGGGTAGAGCTTTGTGTCTGGGGGCCTATGGCTGGGAGTGACCGCCTGGCTCCTGAAAAGCTACGATAGGCAGGATGGTGACCAGACCCATGGTGGCACCAGTGCCAAGTTGGGCTGGTTTGATAGTACCAAGTGGCTCCTGCAATCTGCCATCAAAAAGTTGGCAGGTGAGTTTTGTTTTCCAGGGAAAAGCGCCGTTGTTTGTGTTTGGGGGCCTGTGGCTGGGAGTGGCCAGCTGGCTCCTTAGAATCCACGATACGCAGGATGGTTCCCAGACCAGAGGTGGCACCAGTGCCATGTTGGCCTGGTTTGATAGTACCATGTGGCTCCTGCAATCTGCCATCCAGAAGCGGGGCTGCTTACTTTTGTTTGCCAGGGAAACGGGCCGAGATATTTGTCTGGGGGCCTATGGCTGGGAGTGAGCGGCTGGCTCCTGAAAAGCTACGATAGGCAGGATGGTGACCAGACCCATGGTGGCACCAGTGCCAAGTTGGGCTGGTTTGATAGTACCAAGTGGCTCCTGCAATCTGCCATCAAAAAGTTGTCAGGCGACTTTTGTTTTCCAGGGAAAAGCGCCGTTGTTCTTGTTTAGAGGCCTGTGGCTGGGAGTGGCCGGCTGCCTCCTTTGAACCCAGGATACGCAGGATGGTTCCCAGACCCAAGGTGGCACCAGTGCCAAGTTGGGCTGGTTTGATAGTACCAAGTGGCTCCTGCAATCTGCCATCCAGAAGCGGGTCAGCTTACTTTTGTTTGCCAGGGAAACGGGCCGAGGTTTGTGTCTGGGGGCCTATGGCTGGGAGTGACCGGCTGGCTACTGAAAAGCTACGATAGGCAGGATGGTTACCAGACTCATGGTGGCACCAGTGCCAAGTCGGGCTGGTTTGATAATACTAAATAGCTCCTGAAATCTGCCATCCAGACGCGGGGCAGCGGATTTTTGTTTGCTGGAGAAAAGTTCCGTGGTTTTTTTTTGGGGGTATATGGCTGGACGTGGCCGGCTGGCTCCTTAAAAAGATCGATACGCAGGATTGTTCCCTGACCCAAGGTGGCATCACTGCCAAGTCGGGCTGTTTTTGTAGTACCAAGTGCGTCCTGCAATTTGCCATCCAGAAGAGGGGCAGTTGAGTTTTGTTTGCCAGAGCAAAGGGCCGTGGTATGTGTTTGGGGGCATATGGCTGAGAGTGGCCGGCTGGCCCCTGAAAATCCACGATAGGCAGGATGGTTCCCAGAGCCAAGGTGGCACCAGTGCCATGTTGGCCTGGTTTGATAGTACCATGTGGCTGCTGTAATCTGCCATCCAGAAGCGGGGCAGCTTACTTTTGTTTGCCAGGGAAACGGGCCGAGATATTTGACTGGGGGCCTACGGCTGGGAGTGACCGGCTGGCTCCTGAAAAGCTACGATAGGCAGGATGGTGACCAGACCCATGGTGGCACCAGTACCAAGTTGGGCTGGTTTGATAGTACCAAGTGGCTCCTGCAATCTGCCATCAAAAATTTGGCAGGCGAGTTTTGTTTTCCAGGGAAAAGCGCCGTTGTTTTTGTTTAGAGGCCTGTGGCTGGGAGTGGCCGCCTGTCCTCGTAGAATCTACGTTACGCAGCATGGTTCCCAGAGCCAAGGTGGCACGAGGGCCAAGTCGGGCAGGTTTGATAGTACCAAATGCATCCTGCAATCTGCCATCCAAAAGCGGGGCAGTTTACTTTTGTTTGCCAGGGAAACGGGCCGAGGTTTGTGTCTGGGGGCCTACGGCAGGGAGTGACCGGCTGGCTCCTGAAAAGCTATGATAGGCAGGATGTTTACCAGACCCATGGTGGCACCAGTGCCAAGTTGGGCTGATTTGATAGTACCAAGTGGCTCCTGCAATCTGCCATCCAGAATCGGGGCAGCTTACTTTTGTTTTCCAGGGAAACGGGCCGAGGTTTGTGTCTGGGGGTCTATGGCTGGGAGTGACCGGCTGGCTCCTGAAAAGCTACGATAGGCAGGATGGTGACCAGACCCATGGTGGCACCAGTGCCAAGTTGGGCTGGTTTGATAGCACCAAGTGGCTCCTGCAATCTGCCATCAAAATGTTGGCAGGCGAGTTTTGTTTTCCAGGGAAAAGCGCCGTTGTTTGTGTTTGGGCGCCTGTGGCTCAGAGTGGCCGGGTGGCTGCTTAGAATCCACGATACGCAGGATGGTTCCCAGACCCAAGGTGGCACCAGTGCCAAGTCGGGCTGGTTTGACACTACCAAGTGGCTCCTGCAATCTGCCATCCAGAATCGGGGCAGCTTAATTTTGTTTGCCAGGGAAACGGTCCGAGGTTTGTGTCTGGGGGCCTATGGCTGGGAGTGACCGGCTGGCTCCTGAAAAGCTACAATAGGCAGGATGGTTCCCAGACCCAAGGTGGCACCAGTGCCAAGTTGGGATGATTTGATAGTACCAAGTGGCTCCTGCAATCTGCCATCAAAAAGCTGGCAGGCGAGTTTT
Organism: Melospiza melodia melodia; assembly: GCF_035770615.1. NCBI lineage: Eukaryota > Metazoa > Chordata > Aves > Passeriformes > Passerellidae > Melospiza > Melospiza melodia. The sequence goes on along the minus strand of NC_086199.1, from coordinate 34,232,747 downwards.
GTTTTCCAGGGAAAAGCGCCGTTGTTTGTGTTTGGGGGCCTGTGGCTGGGAGTGGCCGGCTGGCTCCTTAGAATCCACGATATGCAGGATTGTTCCCAGACCCAAGGTGGCACCAGTGCCAAGTCGGGCTGGTTTGATGGTGCAAAGTGGCTCCTGCAATCTGCCATCCAGACGCGAGGCAGCGGATTTTTGTTTCCATGAGAAATGGTCCGTGGTTTGTTTTTGGGGGTATATGGCTGGGCGTGGCCGGCTGGCTCCTTAAAAAGCTCGATATGCAGGATGGTTCCCTGACACAAGGTGGCACCAGTGCCACGTCGGGCGGTTTTCGTAGTACAAAGTGCGTCCTAAAATTTGCCATCCAGAAGAGGGGCAGTTGAGTTTTGTTTGCCAGAGAAAAGGGCCGTGGTTTGTTTTTGGGGGCATATGGCTGAGAGTGGCCGGCTGGCCCCTGAAAATCCACGATAGGCAGGATGGTTCCCAGACCAGAGGTGTCACCAGTGCCAAGTCGGGCTGGTTTGATAGTACTAAATAGCTCCTGCAATCTGCCATGCAGAAGCGGGGCAGCTTACTTTTGTTTGCCAGGGAAACGGGCCGAGGTTTGTGTCTGGGGGCCTATGGCTGGGAGTGACCGGCTGGCTCCTGAAAAGCTACGATAGGCAGGATGGTGACCAGACCCATGGTGGCACCAGTGCCAAGTTGGGCTGGTTTGATAGTACCAAGTGGCTCCGGCAATCTGCCATCAAAAAGTTGGCAGGCGAGTTTTGTTTTCCAGGGAAAAGCGCCGTTGTTTGTGTTTGGGGGCCTGTGGCTGGGAGTGGCCAGCTGTCTCCTTAGAACCCACGATACGCAGGATGGTTCCCAGACCAGAGGTGGCACCAGTGCCAAGTTGGGCTGGTTTGATGGTGCAAAGTGGCTCCTGCAATCTGCCATCCAGAAGCGGGGTAGCTTACTTTTGTTTGCCAGGGAAACGGGCCGAAATATTTGTCTAGGGGCCTCTGGCTGGGGGTGACTGGGTGGCACCTGAAAAGCTACGATAGGCAGGATGGTGACCAGACCCATGGTGGCACCAGTGCCAAGTTGGGCTGGTTTGATAGTACCAAGTGGCTCCTGCAATCTGCCATCAAATGTTTGGCAGGCGAGTTTTGTTTTCCAGGGAAAAGCACCGTTGTGTGTGTTTTGGGGCCTGTGGCTGGGAGTGGCCAGCTGGCTCCTTAAAATCCACGATACGCAGGATGGTTCCCAGACCCAAGGTGGCACCAGTGCCAAGTCGGGCTGGTTTGTTAGTACCAAGTGGTTCCTGCAATCTGCCATCCAGAAGCGGGGCAGCTTAATTTTGTTTGCCAGGGAAACGGGCCGTGGGTTTTGTATGGGGGCCTATGGCTGAGAGTGGCCGGCTGGCTCCTGAAAATCCACGCTAGGCAGCATGGTTCCCAGATGCAAGGTGGCACCAGTGCCAAGTCGGGCTGGTTTGATGGTGCAAAGTGGCTCCTGCAATCTGCCATCCAGAAGCGGGGCAGCTGATTTTTGTTTGCCAGAGAAAAATTCCGTGGATTGTTTTTGGGGGCATATTGCTGGGAGTGGCCGGCTGGCTCCTTAAAATGCTCGATACGCATGATGGTTCCCAGGCCCAAGGTGTCACCACTACCAAGTCGGCCTGCGGTTTTAGTATCAAGTTCATCCTGCAATTTGCCATCCAGAAGAGGGGCAGTTGAGTTTTGTTTGCCAGAGAAACGGGCCGAGGTTTCTGTTTGGGGACATATGGCTGAGAGTGGCCGGCTGGCTCCTGAAAATCCACGCTAGGCAGCATGGTTCCCAGATGCAAGGTGGCACCAGTGCCAAGTTGGGCTGGTTTGATAGTCCCAAGTGTCTCCTGCAATCTGCCATCCAGAAGCGGGGCAGCTTACTTTTGTTTGCCAGAGAAATAGGCCTAGGTTTTTGTCTGGGGGCCTGTGGCTAGGAGTGGCCGGCTGGCTCCTTAGAATCCACGATACGCAGGATGTTTCCCAGACCCAAGGTGGCACCAGTGCCAAGTCGGGCTGGTTTGATAGTACCAAGTGGCTCCTGCAAACTCCATCAAAATGTTGGCAGACGTGTTTTGTTTTCCAGGGAACAGCGCCGTTGATTTTGTTTGGGGACCTGTGGCTGGGAGTGGCCGGCTGGCTCCTTAGAATCCACGATACGCAGGATGGTTCCCAGACCCAAGGTGGCACCAGTGCCAAGTCGGGCTGGTTTGATTACACCAAGTGGCTCCTGCAATCTGCCATCCAGAAGTGAGGCAGCTAAGTTTTGTTTGCCAGAAAAAAGGGCCGTGGTTTTTGTTGGGGGCCTGTGGCTGGGAGTAGCCGGCTGGCTCCTTAAAATCCACGATAGGCTGGATGGTTCCCAGACCCAAGGTGGCACCAGTGCCAAGTAGGGCTGGTTTCATAGTACCAAGTGGCTCCTGCAATCTGCCATCCAGAAGCGGTGCAGTTGAGTTTTGTTTGCCAGAGAAAAGGGCCGTGGGTTGTGTTTGGGGGCATATGGCTGGGAGTGGCCGGCTGTCTCATTAAAAAGATCGATACGCAGGATGGTTCCCAGACCCAAGGTGGCACCAGTGCCAAGTCGGGCTGTTTTTATAGTACCAAGTGCGTCCTGCAATTTGCCATCCAGAAGAGGGGCAGTGGAGTTTTGTTTGCCAGAGAATAGCGCCGTTGTTTGTGTTTGGGGGCTTGTGGCTGGGAGTGGCCGACTGGCGCCTTAGAATCTGTGTTACGCAGCATGGTTCCCAGACCAGAGGTGGCACCAGTGCCAAGTTGGGCTGGTTTGATAGTACCAAGTGGCTCCTGCAATCTGCCATCCAGAAGTGGGGCAGCTTACTTTTGTTTGCCAGGGAAACGGGCCGAGGTTTGTGACTGGGGACCTATGGCTGGGAGTGACCGGCTGGCTCCTGAAAAGCTACGATAGGCAGGATGGTGACCAGACCCATGGTGGCACCAGTGCCAAGTTGGGCTGGTTTGATAGTACCAAGTGGCTCCTGCAATCTGCCATCAAAAAGTTGTCAGGCGAGTTTTGTTTTCCAGGGAAAAGCGCCGTTGTTTGTATTTGGGGGCCTGTGGCTGGGAGTGGCCGGCTGGCTCCTTTGAACCCACAATACGCAGGATGGTTCCCAGACCCAAGGTGGCACCAGTGCCAAGTCGGGCTGGTTTGATACTACCAAGTGCGTCCTGCAATCTGCCATCCAGAAGCGGGGCAGCTTAATTTTGTTTGCCAGGGAAACGGGCCGTGGGTTTTGTATGGGGGCCTATGGCTGAGAGTGGCCGGCTGGCTCCTGAAAATCCACGCTAGGCAGCATGGTTCCCAGATGCAAGGTGGCACCAGTGCCAAGTCGGGCTGGTTTGATGGTGCAAAGTGGCTCCTGCAATCTGCCATCCAGAAGCGGGGCAGCTGATTTTTGTTTGCCAGAGAAAAATTCCGTGGATTGTTTTTGGGGGCATATTGCTGGGAGTGGCCGGCTGGCTCCTTAAAATGCTCGATACGCATGATGGTTCCCAGGTCCAAGGTGTCACCACTACCAAGTCGGCCTGCGGTTTTAGTATCAAGTTCATCCTGCAATTTGCCATCCAGAAGAGGGGCAGTTGAGTTTTGTTTGCCAGAGAAACGGGCCGAGGTTTCTGTTTGGGGACATATGGCTGAGAGTGGCCGGCTGGCCCCTGAATATCCACGATACACAGCATGGTTCCCAGATCCAAGGTGGCACCAGTGCCAAGTTGGGCTGGTTTGATAGTACCAAGTGTCTCCTGCAATCTGCCATCCAGAAGCGGGGCAGCTTACTTTTGTTTGCCAGAGAAATAGGCCTAGGTTTTTGTCTGGGGGCCTGTGGCTAGGAGTGGCCGGCTGGCTCCTAAGAATCCACGATACGCAGGATGTTTCCCAGACCCAAGGTGGCACCAGTGCCAAGTCGGGCTGGTTTGATAGTACCAAGTGGCTCCTGCAAACTCCATCAAAAAGTTGGCAGGCGTGTTTTGTTTTCCAGGGAACAGCGCCGTTGATTTTGTTTGGGGGCCTGTGGCTGGGAGTGGCCGGCTGGCTCCTTAGAATCCACGATACGCAGGATGGTTCCCAGACCCAAGGTGGCACCAGTGCCAAGTCGGGCTGGTTTGATTACACCAAGTGGCTCCTGCAATCTGCCATCCAGAAGTGAGGCAGCTAAGTTTTGTTTGCCAGAAAAAAGGGCCGTGGTTTTTGTTGGGGGCCTGTGGCTGGGAGTGGCCGGCTGGCTCCTTAGAATCCACCATACGCAGGATGGTTCCCAGACCCAAGGTGGCACCAGTGCCAAGTCGGGCTGGTTTGATAGTACCAAGTGGCTCCTGCAATCTGCCATCCAGAAGCGGTGCAGTTGAGTTTTGTTTGCCAGAGAAAAGGGCCGTGGGTTGTGTTTGGGGGCATATGGCTGGGAGTGGCCGGCTGTCTCATTAAAAAGATCGATACGCAGGATGGTTCCCAGACCCAAGGTGGCACCAGTGCCAAGTCGGGCTGTTTTTATAGTACCAAGTGCGTCCTGCAATTTGCCATCCAGAAGAGGGTCAGTGGAGTTTTGTTTGCCAGAGAATAGCGCCGTTGTTTGTGTTTGGGAGCTTGTGGCTGGGAGTGGCCGACTGGCGCCGTAGAATCTGTGTTACGCAGCATGGTTCCCAGACCAGAGGTGGCACCAGTGCCAAGTTGGGCTGGTTTGATAGTACCAAGTGGCTCCTGCAATCTGCCATCCAGAAGCGGGGCAGCTTACTTTTGTTTGCCAGGGAAACGGGCCGAGGTTTGTGACTGGGGACCTATGGCTGGGAGTGACCGGCTGGCTCCTGAAAAGCTACGATAGGCAGGATGGTGACCAGACCCATGGTGGCACCAGTGCCAAGTTGGGCTGGTTTGATAGTACCAAGTGGCTCCTGCAATCTGCCATCAAAAAGTTGTCAGGCGAGTTTTGTTTTCCAGGGAAAAGCGCCGTTGTTTGCATTTGGGGGCCTGTGGCTGGGAGTGGCCGGCTGGCTCCTTTGAACCCACAATACGCAGGATGGTTCCCAGACCCAAGGTGGCACCAGTGCCAAGTCGGGCTGGTTTGATACTACCAAGTGCGTCCTGCAATCTGCCATCCAGAAGCGGGGCAGCTTAATTTTGTTTGCCAGGGAAACGGGCCGTGGGTTTTGTTTGGGGGCCTATGGCTGAGAGTGGCCGGCTGGCTCCTGAAAATCCACGCTAGGCAGCATGGTTCCCAGATGCAAGGTGGCACCAGTGCCAAGTCGGGCTGGTTTGATGGTGCAAAGTGGCTCCTGCAATCTGCCATCCAGAAGCGGGGCAGCTGATTTTTGTTTGCCAGAGAAAAATTCCGTGGATTGTTTTTGGGGGCATATTGCTGGGAGTGGCCGGCTGGCTCCTTAAAATGCTCGATACGCATGATGGTTCCCAGGCCCAAGGTGTCACCACTACCAAGTCGGCCTGCGGTTTTAGTATCAAGTTCATCCTGCAATTTGCCATCCAGAAGAGGGGCAGTTGAGTTTTGTTTGCCAGAGAAACAGGCCGAGGTTTCTGTTTGGGGACATATGGCTGAGAGTGGCCGGCTGGCCCCTGAATATCCACGATACACAGCATGGTTCCCAGATCCAAGGTGGCACCAGTGCCAAGTTGGGCTGGTTTGATAGTACCAAGTGTCTCCTGCAATCTGCCATCCAGAAGCGGGGCAGCTTACTTTTGTTTGCCAGAGAAATAGGCCTAGGTTTTTGTCTGGGGGCCTGTGGCTAGGAGTGGCCGGCTGGCTCCTAAGAATCCACGATACGCAGGATGTTTCCCAGACCCAAGGTGGCACCAGTGCCAAGTCGGGCTGGTTTGATAGTACCAAGTGGCTCCTGCAAACTCCATCAAAAAGTTGGCAGGCGTGTTTTGTTTTCCAGGGAACAGCGCCGTTGATTTTGTTTGGGGGCCTGTGGCTGGGAGTGGCCGGCTGGCTCCTTAGAATCCACGATACGCAGGATGGTTCCCAGACCCAAGGTGGCACCAGTGCCAAGTCGGGCTGGTTTGATTACACCAAGTGGCTCCTGCAATCTGCCATCCAGAAGTGAGGCAGCTAAGTTTTGTTTGCCAGAAAAAAGGGCCGTGGTTTTTGTTGGGGGCCTGTGGCTGGGAGTGGCCGGCAGGCTCCTTAGAATCCACCATACGCAGGATGGTTCCCAGACCCAAGGTGGCACCAGTGCCAAGTCGGGCTGGTTTGATAGTCCCAAGTGGCTCCTGCAAACTGCCATCCAGAAGCGGGGCAGCTGAGTTTTGTTTGCCAGGGAAATGGGCCGTTGTTTGTGTTTGGGGGCCTGTGGCTGGGAGTGTTCGGCTGGTTCCTGAATATGTACGATACGCAGGATTGTTCCCAGACCCAAGGTGGCACCAGTGCCAAGTCGGGCTGGTTTGATGGTGCAAAGTGGCTCCTGCAATCTGCCATCCAGACGCGGGGCAGCGGATTTTTGTTTCCATGAGAAATGGTCCGTGGTTTGTTTTTGGGGGTATATGGCTGGGCCTGGCCGGCTGGCTCCTTAAAAAGCTCGATATGCAGGATGGTTCCCTGACACAAGGTGGCACCAGTGCCACGTCGGGCGGTTTTCGTAGTACAAAGTGCGTCCTAAAATTTGCCATCCAGAAGAGGGGCAGTTGAGTTTTGTTTGCCAGAGAAAAGGTCCGTGGTTTGTTTTTGGGGGCATATGGCTGAGAGTGGCTGGCTGGCCCCTGAAAATCCACGATACACAGGATGGTTCCCAGATCCAAGGTGGCACCTGTGCCAAGTCGGGCTGATTTGATAGTACTAAGTAGCTCCTGCAATCTGCCATCCAGAAGCGGGGCAGCTTACTTTTGTTTGCCAGGGAAACGGGCCGAGGTTTGTGTTTGGGGGCCTATGGCTGAGAGTGACCGGCTGGCTCCTGAAAAGCTACAATAGGCAGGATGGTGACCAGACCCATGGTGGCACCAGTGCCAAGTTGGGCTGGTTTGATAGTACCAAGTGGTTCCTGCAATCTGCCATCCAGAAGCAGGGCAGCTGAGTTTTGTTTGCCAGAGAAAAGGGCCTTGGTTTGTGTTTGGGGGCATATGGCTGGGTGTGGCCAGCTGGCTCCTTAAAATGCACGATATGCAACATGGCTCCCAGACCCAAGGTGGCACCAGTGCCAAGTTGGGCTGGTTTGATAGTACCAAGTGGCTCCTGCAATCTTCCATGATCACGTGGAGAAATACTTTCTGGTTTCAGCCTCATGCTCTTTCTTCTCTCCCTCAACTTCTCTATCACCTCTCATCTGGTTCACATGCGCTGTCTTCAAGGTCCACAGGCTACTTTTCACAGAATCTTCTGGCCTGATGAAGTAAGAATGATGAATAGAACAGAGCTGGGATCTATTTTCCAGTTTGGATAAAATGCATTCTGCACACAAATCCAAGGAGAACGGGCTGCCCCGATGCCCAGAAAATCTTTCACTCCTGCTAGTGTTCTACGTCAACCGCAACTTAGTCTGAAAGAAAAGCTTTTTCTCTGAGAGCATCTGAGAGGTTTGCATGAAGCACTGATATCTGACATATGCAATTTTGAATAGGAGAGGAAAAAGAAAATGGCAAGGAGTTTTTAATTTTAGTGGTTTCAATTTTAATTTCCGTGCACTTTTTCAAAACTTGTCAGCTCAAATGCCCATCAACATCTTTTAGTCATCTGTAAGTCAGTATTCATATAAAATGTGCTTCAAATCCAAAGAATTTCAAATTTGCACTCCAAGCTTCTATGCCTAGATTTATGATTTCCTACACATATTAGATGAAAGGAAGGCCTTTTTTACTGTGGGAGTGCTGGAACACTGGAACAGGTTGCCCAGAGAAGTTGTGGGTGTCCCATCCCTGAAAGTATTCAAGGTCACCTTGGACGGGGCTTGGAGCAGCAACAAAGGAGAAGCTTGATGGTAGAGAAACAAAGTTGGACTATAGAAGAAACTCGGATTGAAGTATAGGATCAAGTTTTCTCTCAGCTCTTGGGGTAAATTCAAAGTTGTACAAAATGACATTTATCTGTGCTATTCACTACTGTAACAGAAAGTTTCATGAAAACTGTACAGAAGATAGTAAATTTTAAAAGAGATAAGAATTACAGCATAAAATCCATGGGATAGGTTACAACATGAGACACTCTCTAAGAGAAAATCTCTGTGTTTCAGCACTTCATCGGGGTAAGATTTCATGAAGTGCCAAAGAAGGCGGCAAAATATCATTCGGGACATTATTTACTGGAATTCAGCCTGGCCATTAGTAGGAACTGCCTTTGAACATATCATGTAGATATACCACACACGCTTTCCCTTCACTGAAAAATTACTGTTTACAACAAATAAGCAATTGACGATCAAAATTGATTGAAAGCATCTTAAACATGTCAAGTATTTCATTGTAGATGATCTGTGATCCAAATGCTTCTTCCACCTTCGAGAGGGACAGAAGAATTCTTCCATATCATGATGGTTTAAAATTGTATCAACCAATGTTTTCTGCTGAAAAGATATCATCTATTTTTTTCTATTTTTGGAAGAAAATATTCCTAGACATACAACAGGTGAGAACTAAGTAATTTTAAAGAAACAAATGAAATGAAAATATTCTGTAAATAGAATGAAATGAAAAGCTGTGTTTTAAATAGGAGCTAAATATTAAACAGAATTTTTGTACCAGGCATTTGAATTACTGCACCAGCTCTTTTGCCCATCAAGAGAGGCATTTAGCATTTCAGTCTTTTCCAAGGTGTTCATGATCTGCTATGCTGATCTCTGTGTGTGCCTAGGTGTGTGTGGAGGGGGGGGCATATGAAGGGGAGTGTGTATGTTTGCTTTACAATTGTTGTGGCAGATTCATGCCTCAGCTCCACATTTTGTTTTAAAAAGGTCACACCGAGTGGATATGAAGTTTACTATCAACAAGAGATCGATTCCCAAATCATCCATTTGACTCTCCCTTATAAATCATGTGCTTTGTTGCATATTTTATCAAATATACTTTCAAGCCAGATGGAGGAAGGAGGATGTGGGAATCCCTCCACCATCTTGCAACTTTTATGTAAGTAGGTTTTCAAGAAAATCATCATTTCTCTTTTAAATATGTCTGGAACAGGCATGATGGTAGTGTCAACCTGTTGGAGTTTTTGTTGCTGGAAGAAGTTGTACAAAAGGATTGGTTTTTACATTGACCAGTTACTGAATCAAGCGCAGGAATACATTGGAAATTTAGCTGGGGGTTCCTTTTCCCAGCAGACTACTTCTAGAACGAGCTTGTACACTGAAGCTGACTCTTTTGCTCTCTTTTTGTTTCTTTCCTATTTTCTTGGCTTCTTTGCCACTATCTAGACAATTTTGGAACTTTGTTCCCAACTAAAATGGTTTCAATAGTCTGATTGTGATCATACATTTTTACAAGGAATTTTTAAAATCTTTCCTCGAGTCCAGAAAGTCAAGGACTTAGATCTTTTTCTTCCCTTATCAATATTGCCATGAAATTGATAAATAAAGACCAACTCTTTATTTTTGTTTTTAACCCACGTAGATAATTCCCATCCATTAATCCATTTTGTGGACCAATAGCTGCCATTCTGATGGAAGCTGTCACTTCTTAACAATAGGCATTCTGTGACTATGTTGACTGCACTTTGGGTGAAGATCCTAACTGGTCTTAGATATACATAGGGAGAAATTTGCTCAGCCAGTGTCAGTCTTAAGCATGCGTATCAGAAGATCTTTCTAGAGCTGGGAATTTTCCCATGAAAGGGATTCAGTTAGGGAAGAGACACTTGTGCCAGAGTTTTACATTCTTCTTGAACACTGCTTAAGGAACTTAGATGCCATGTCCATTTGGATCTCTGTCTGCACAGAACTTTGTCATGCCAGCGCTTTGAAATGCATCTTGAAGAGAATTCACTAGCACAGAATGAAAGAGAGTGGAAGGGGTTGGTGGGGCTAACCAGGCCCAACCCCCCTGCCTAAACCAGGATACCTAGAGCCTCTTGCCCAGGATTCTATCTGGGTGTACTTTTAATGTCTTCAAAGATCCAGGCTCCACAATCTTTCTGGGCAGTCTGTGCCGTGGTTCAGTCACCCTGACAGTAAAGAAACATTTACTGATGTTCAAAGGCAATCTCCTGTATTTCAGTGTGTGCCCACTGCCTCTTGTCTTTTCCCTCAGCATCACTGAAAAGACACTGATTCCCTCCCCTTTGCACTATTGCTTCCATATGTATGTGTGATGCCATGTAGAGGTATGTCAAAAACCTCCCTGAAGCCCAGGCAGATAATATTCCCTTCATCTACCAGTCAAGTTGATTCATCAGAGGAGTTTAAAGTGATGTTCAGCATGAAATTCCCCTGAAAAATCATGCTAACTACATTATTTGGTCATCTGTCATGTGCCTGGCAAGGATTTCCAGGAAGAGCTGCTTCATCAACTTCCTGGGGATAAAAAAGAGGCTGGCTGGTTTGTACTATGGCGAGTCCTCTTAATTGCCTTTTTTGAAGATGGGTGTCATTTGCTAACATCCACTCTTTAGCTCCTCTTCTCATCTACACCTCGGCAAAAAGCTTTTCCACTATGTCTGGCTAGGAAAAACTGTGCCAGCACAGAAAACATCTCCCATCGTGTTCTAGAAGTTGCACGGATGTCTGCCAAGTGTTTGGCAGGAAGAAAAGAAAAGTTGTCCAAAACAGCTTCCAATCGAATGTTCCTGTGATTGGAAAAGTCAGGAGAGTGCAAAGGTACTGTTTTCTATCAGTTGGCAAGGTGCGCACACAATCCCAGTGTTGTACAGCTTGCTTCTTCACCTTCCCGAAGCTGCCGCTCTCGCCGGCTGCCGGAGCCCAAGAAGCGGCTTCTTCGCGCAAAGACGATTGTGCCGCTCACAGTGCTCTCCTTAGCGCGGCTTCTGCCGAAAGACGCCCGGCAGCGGCTCTTACCTCCGGAGAGCATCCTACCTTCGTCTTTAGCTCCTCTTCTCATCTACACCTCGGCAAAAAGCTTTTCCACTATGTCTGGCTAGGAAAAACTGTGCCAGCACAGAAAACATCTCCCATCGTGTTCTAGAAGTTGCACGGATGTCTGCCAAGTGTTTGGCAGGAAGAAAAGAAAAGTTGTCCAAAACAGCTTCCAATCGAATGTTCCTGTGATTGGAAAAGTCAGGAGAGTGCAAAGGTACTGTTTTCTATCAGTTGGCAAGGTGCGCACACAATCCCAGTGTTGTACAGCTTGCTTCTTCACCTTCCCGAAGCTGCCGCTCTCGCCGGCTGCCGGAGCCCAAGAAGCGGCTTCTTCGCGCAAAGACGATTGTGCCGCTCACAGTGCTCTCCTTAGCGCGGCTTCTGCCGAAAGACGCCCGGCAGCGGCTCTTACCTCCGGAGAGCATCCTACCTTCGTCTTTCGCGTCTTTTGTAGTCTACATCTTAGCAAAACGCTTTTCCACTATGTCTGGCTAGGAAAAACTGTGCCAGCACAGAAAACATCTCCCATCGTGTTCTAGAAGTTGCACGGATGTCTGCCAAGTGTTTGGCAGGAAGAAAAGAAAAGTTGTCCAAAACAGCTTCCAATCGAATGTTCCTGTGATTGGAAAAGTCAGGAGAGTGCAAAGGTACTGTTTTCTATCAGTTGGCAAGGTGCGCACACAATCCCAGTGTTGTACAGCTTGCTTCTTCACCTTCCCGAAGCTGCCGCTCTCGCCGGCTGCCGGAGCCCAAGAAGCGGCTTCTTCGCGCAAAGACGATTGTGCCGCTCACAGTGCTCTCCTTAGCGCGGCTTCTGCTGAAAGACGCCCGGCAGCGGCTCTTACCTCCGGAGAGCATCCTACCTTCGTCTTTCGCGTCTTTTGTAGTCTACATCTTAGCAAAACGCTTTTCCACTATGTCTGGCTAGGAAAAACTGTGCCAGCACAGAAAACATCTCCCATCGTGTTCTAGAAGTTGCACGGATGTCTGCCAAGTGTTTGGCAGGAAGAAAAGAAAAGTTGTCCAAAACAGCTTCCAATCGAATGTTCCTGTGATTGGAAAAGTCAGGAGAGTGCAAAGGTACTGTTTTCTATCAGTTGGCAAGGTGCGCACACAATCCCAGTGTTGTACAGCTTGCTTCTTCACCTTCCCGAAGCTGCCGCTCTCGCCGGCTCCCGGAACCGAAGAAGCGGCTTCTTCGCGCAAAGACGATTGTGCCGCTCACAGTGCTCTCCTTAGCGCGGCTTCTGCCGAAAGACGCCCGGCAGCGGCTCTTACCTCCGGAGAGCATCCTACCTTCGTCTTTCGCGTCTTATGTAGTCTACACCTCGGCAAAAAGCTTTTCCACTATGTCTGGCTAGGAAAAACTGTGCCAGCACAGAAAACATCTCCCATCGTGTTCTAGAAGTTGCACGGATGTCTGCCAAGTGTTTGGCAGGAAGAAAAGAAAAGTTGTCCAAAACAGCTTCCAATCGAATGTTCCTGTGATTGGAAAAGTCAGGAGAGTGCAAAGGTACTGTTTTCTATCAGTTGGCAAGGTGCGCACACAATCCCAGTGTTGTACAGCTTGCTTCTTCACCTTCCCGAAGCTGCCGCTCTCGCCGGCTGCCGGAGCCCAAGAAGCGGCTTCTTCGCGCAAAGACGATTGTGCCGCTCACAGTGCTCTCCTTAGCGCGGCTTCTGCCGAAAGACGCCCGGCAGCGGCTCTTACCTCCGGAGAGCATCCTACCTTCGTCTTTCGCGTCTTTTGTAGTCTACATCTTAGCAAAACGCTTTTCCACTATGTCTGGCTAGGAAAAACTGTGCCAGCACAGAAAACATCTCCCATCGTGTTCTAGAAGTTGCACGGATGTCTGCCAAGTGTTTGGCAGGAAGAAAAGAAAAGTTGTCCAAAACAGCTTCCAATCGAATGTTCCTGTGATTGGAAAAGTCAGGAGAGTGCAAAGGTACTGTTTTCTATCAGTTGGCAAGGTGCGCACACAATCCCAGTGTTGTACAGCTTGCTTCTTCACCTTCCCGAAGCTGCCGCTCTCGCCGGCTGCCGGAGCCCAAGAAGCGGCTTCTTCGCGCAAAGACGATTGTGCCGCTCACAGTGCTCTCCTTAGCGCGGCTTCTGCCGAAAGACGCCCGGCAGCGGCTCTTACCTCCGGAGAGCATCCTACCTTCGTCTTTCGCGTCTTTTGTAGTCTACATCTTAGCAAAACGCTTTTCCACTATGTCTGGCTAGGAAAAACTGTGCCAGCACAGAAAACATCTCCCATCGTGTTCTAGAAGTTGCACGGATGTCTGCCAAGTGTTTGGCAGGAAGAAAAGAAAAGTTGTCCAAAACAGCTTCCAATCGAATGTTCCTGTGATTGGAAAAGTCAGGAGAGTGCAAAGGTACTGTTTTCTATCAGTTGGCAAGGTGCGCACACAATCCCAGTGTTGTACAGCTTGCTTCTTCACCTTCCCGAAGCTGCCGCTCTCGCCGGCTCCCGGAACCGAAGAATCGGCTTCTTCGCGCAAACACGATTGTGCCGCTCACAGGGCTCTCCTTAGCGCGGCTTCTGCCGAAAGACGCCCGGCAGCGGCTCTTAACTCCGGAGAGCATCCTACCTTCGTCTTTCGCGTCTTATGTAGTCTACATCTTAGCAAAACGCTTTTCCACTATGTCTGGCTAGGAAAAACCGTGCCAGCACAGAAAACATCTCCCATCGTTTTCTAGAAGTTGCAGATATGTCTGCCAAGTGCTTGGCAGGAAGAAAAGAAAAGTTGTCCAAAACAGCTTCCAATCGAATGTTCCTGTGATTGGAAAAGTCAGGAGAGTGCAAAGGTACTGTTTTCTATCAGTTGGCAAGGTGCGCACACAATCCCAGTGTTGTACAGCTTGCTTCTTCACCTTCCCGAAGCTGCCACTCTCAGGAGGTAAGAGCCGCTGCCGGGCGTCTTTCGGCAGAAGCCGCGCTAAGGGGAGCACTGTGAGCGGCACAATCGTCTTTGCGCGAAGAAGCCGCTTCTTGGGCTCCGGCAGCCGGCGAGAGCGGCAGCTTCGGGAAGGTGAAGAAGCAAGCTGTACAACACTGGGATTGTGTGCGCACCTTGCCAACTGATAGAAAACAGTACCTTTGCACTCTCCTGACTTTTCCAATCACAGGAACATTCGATTGGAAGCTGTTTTGGACAACTTTTCTTTTCTTCCTGCCAAACACTTGGCAGACATCCGTGCAACTTCTAGAACACGATGGGAGATGTTTTCTGTGCTGGCACAGTTTTTCCTAGCCAGACATAGTGGAAAAGCTTTTTGCCGAGGTGTAGACTACATAAGACGCGAAAGACGAAGGTAGGATGCTCTCCGGAGGTAAGAGCCGCTGCCGGGAGTGTTTCGGCAGAAGCCGCGCTAAGGAGAGCACTGTGAGCGGCACAATCGTCTTTGCGCGAAGAAGCCGCTTCTTGGGCTCCGGCAGCCGGCGAGAGCGGCAGCTTCGGGAAGGTGAAGAAGCAAGCTGTACAACACTGGGATTGTGTGCGCACCTTGCCAACTGATAGAAAACAGTACCTTTGCACTCTCCTGACTTTTCCAATCACAGGAACATTCGATTGGAAGCTGTTTTGGACAACTTTTCTTTTCTTCCTGCCAAACACTTGGCAGACATCCGTGCAACTTCTAGAACACGATGGGAGATGTTTTCTGTGCTGGCACAGTTTTTCCTAGCCAGACATAGTGGAAAAGCGTTTTGCTAAGATGTAGACTACAAAAGACGCGAAAGACGAAGGTAGGATGCTCTCCGGAGGTAAGAGCCGCTGCCGGGCGTCTTTCGGCAGAAGCCGCGCTAAGGAGAGCACTGTGAGCGGCACAATCGTCTTTGCGCGAAGAAGCCGCTTCTTGGGCTCCGGCAGCCGGCGAGAGCGGCAGCTTCGGGAAGGTGAAGAAGCAAGCTGTACAACACTGGGATTGTGTGCGCACCTTGCCAACTGATAGAAAACAGTACCTTTGCACTCTCCTGACTTTTCCAATCACAGGAACATTCGATTGGAAGCTGTTTTGGACAACTTTTCTTTTCTTCCTCCCAAACACTTGGCAGACATATCTGCAACTTCTAGAACACGATGGGAGATGTTTTCTGGGCTGGCACGGTTTTTCCTAGCCAGACATAGTGGAAAAGCGTTTTGCTAAGATGTAGACTACAAAAGACGCGAAAGACGAAGGTAGGATGCTCTCCGGAGGTAAGAGCCGCTGCCGGGCGTCTTTCGGCAGAAGCCGCGCTAAGGAGAGCACTGTGAGCGGCACAATCGTCTTTGCGCGAAGAAGCCGCTTCTTCGGTTCCGGGAGCCGGCGAGAGCGGCAGCTTCGGGAAGGTGAAGAAGCAAGCTGTACAACACTGGGATTGTGTGCGCACCTTGCCAACTGATAGAAAACAGTACCTTTGCACTCTCCTGACTTTTCCAATCACAGGAACATTCGATTGGAAGCTGTTTTGGACAACTTTTCTTTTCTTCCTGCCAAACACTTGGCAGACATCCGTGCAACTTCTAGAACACGATGGGAGATGTTTTCTGTGCTGGCACAGTTTTTCCTAGCCAGACATAGTGGAAAAGCTTTTTGCCGAGGTGTAGACTACATAAGACGCGAAAGACGAAGGTAGGATGCTCTCCGGAGGTAAGAGCCGCTGCCGGGCGTCTTTCGGCAGAAGCCGCGCTAAGGAGAGCACTGTGAGCGGCACAATCGTCTTTGCGCGAAGAAGCCGCTTCTTGGGCTCCGGCAGCCGGCGAGAGCGGCAGCTTCGGGAAGGTGAAGAAGCAAGCTGTACAACACTGGGATTGTGTGCGCACCTTGCCAACTGATAGAAAACAGTACCTTTGCACTCTCCTGACTTTTCCAATCACAGGAACATTCGATTGGAAGCTGTTTTGGACAACTTTTCTTTTCTTCCTGCCAAACACTTGGCAGACATCCGTGCAACTTCTAGAACACGATGGGAGATGTTTTCTGTGCTGGCACAGTTTTTCCTAGCCAGACATAGTGGAAAAGCGTTTTGCTAAGATGTAGACTACAAAAGACGCGAAAGACGAAGGTAGGATGCTCTCCGGAGGTAAGAGCCGCTGCCGGGCGTCTTTCAGCAGAAGCCGCGCTAAGGAGAGCACTGTGAGCGGCACAATCGTCTTTGCGCGAAGAAGCCGCTTCTTGGGCTCCGGCAGCCGGCGAGAGCGGCAGCTTCGGGAAGGTGAAGAAGCAAGCTGTACAACACTGGGATTGTGTGCGCACCTTGCCAACTGATAGAAAACAGTACCTTTGCACTCTCCTGACTTTTCCAATCACAGGAACATTCGATTGGAAGCTGTTTTGGACAACTTTTCTTTTCTTCCTGCCAAACACTTGGCAGACATCCGTGCAACTTCTAGAACACGATGGGAGATGTTTTCTGTGCTGGCACAGTTTTTCCTAGCCAGACATAGTGGAAAAGCGTTTTGCCGAGGTGTAGACTACAAAAGACGCGAAAGACGAAGGTAGGATGCTCTCCGGAGGTAAGAGCCGCTGCCGGGCGTCTTTCGGCAGAAGCCGCGCTAAGGAGAGCACTGTGAGCGGCACAATCGTCTTTGCGCGAAGAAGCCGCTTCTTGGGCTCCGGCAGCCGGCGAGAGCGGCAGCTTCGGGAAGGTGAAGAAGCAAGCTGTACAACACTGGGATTGTGTGCGCACCTTGCCAACTGATAGAAAACAGTACCTTTGCACTCTCCTGACTTTTCCAATCACAGGAACATTCGATTGGAAGCTGTTTTGGACAACTTTTCTTTTCTTCCTGCCAAACACTTGGCAGACATCCGTGCAACTTCTAGAACACGATGGGAGATGTTTTCTGTGCTGGCACAGTTTTTCCTAGCCAGACATAGTGGAAAAGCTTTTTGCCGAGGTGTAGATGAGAAGAGGAGCTAAAGAGTGGATGTTAGCAAATGACACCCATCTTCAAAAAAGGCAATTAAGAGGACTCGCCATAGTACAAACCAGCTAGCCTCTTTTTTATTCCCAGGAAGTTGATGAAGCAGCTCTTCCTGGAAATCCTTGCCAGGCACATGACAGATGACCAAATAATGTAGTTAGCATGATTTTTCAGGGGAATTTCATGCTGAACATCACTTTAAACTCCTCTGATGAATCAACTTGACTGGTAGATGAAGGGAATATTATCTGCCTGGGCTTCAGGGAGGTTTTTGACATACCTCTACATGGCATCACACATACATATGGAAGCAATAGTGCAAAGGGGAGGGAATCAGTGTCTTTTCAGTGATGCTGAGGGAAAAGACAAGAGGCAGTGGGCACACACTGAAATACAGGAGATTGCCTTTGAACATCAGTAAATGTTTCTTTACTGTCAGGGTGACTGAACCACGGCACAGACTGCCCAGAAAGATTGTGGAGCCTGGATCTTTGAAGACATTAAAAGTACACCCAGATAGAATCCTGGGCAAGAGGCTCTAGGTATCCTGGTTTAGGCAGGGGGGTTGGGCCTGGTTAGCCCCACCAACCCCTTCCACTCTCTTTCATTCTGTGCTAGTGAATTCTCTTCAAGATGCATTTCAAAGCGCTGGCATGACAAAGTTATGTGCAGACAGAGATCCAAATGGACATGGCATCTAAGTTCCTTAAGCAGTGTTCAAGAAGAATGTAAAACTCTGGCACAAGTGTCTCTTCCCTAACTGAATCCCTTTCATGGGAAAATTCCCAGCTCTAGAAAGATCTTCTGATACGCATGCTTAAGACTGACACTGGCTGAGCAAATTTCTCCCTATGTATATCTAAGACCAGTTAGGATCTTCACCCAAAGTGCAGTCAACATAGTCACAGAATGCCTATTGTTAAGAAGTGACAGCTTCCATCAGAATGGCAGCTATTGGTCCACAAAATGGATTAATGGATGGGAATTATCTACGTGGGTTAAAAACAAAAATAAAGAGTTGGTCTTTATTTATCAATTTCATGGCAATATTGATAAGGGAAGAAAAAGATCTAAGTCCTTGACTTTCTGGACTCGAGGAAAGATTTTAAAAATTCCTTGTGAAAATGTATGATCACAATCAGACTATTGAAACCATTTTAGTTGGGAACAAAGTTCCAAAATTGTCTAGATAGTGGCAAAGAAGCCAAGAAAATAGGAAAGAAACAAAAAGAGAGCAAAAGAGTCAGCTTCAGTGTACAAGCTCGTTCTAGAAGTAGTCTGCTGGGAAAAGGAACCCCCAGCTAAATTTCCAATGTATTCCTGCGCTTGATTCAGTAACTGGTCAATGTAAAAACCAATCCTTTTGTACAACTTCTTCCAGCAACAAAAACTCCAACAGGTTGACACTACCATCATGCCTGTTCCAGACATATTTAAAAGAGAAATGATGATTTTCTTGAAAACCTACTTACATAAAAGTTGCAAGATGGTGGAGGGATTCCCACATCCTCCTTCCTCCATCTGGCTTGAAAGTATATTTGATAAAATATGCAACAAAGCACATGATTTATAAGGGAGAGTCAAATGGATGATTTGGGAATCGATCTCTTGTTGATAGTAAACTTCATATCCACTCGGTGTGACCTTTTTAAAACAAAATGTGGAGCTGAGGCATGAATCTGCCACAACAATTGTAAAGCAAACATACACACTCCCCTTCATATGCCCCCCCCTCCACACACACCTAGGCACACACAGAGATCAGCATAGCAGATCATGAACACCTTGGAAAAGACTGAAATGCTAAATGCCTCTCTTGATGGGCAAAAGAGCTGGTGCAGTAATCCAAATGCCTGGTACAAAAATTCTGTTTAATATTTAGCTCCTATTTAAAACACAGCTTTTCATTTCATTCTATTTACAGAATATTTTCATTTCATTTGTTTCTTTAAAATTACTTAGTTCTCACCTGTTGTATGTCTAGGAATATTTTCTTCCAAAAATAGAAAAAAATAGATGATATCTTTTCAGCAGAAAACATTGGTTGATACAATTTTAAACCATCATGATATGGAAGAATTCTTCTGTCCCTCTCGAAGGTGGAAGAAGCATTTGGATCACAGATCATCTACAATGAAATACTTGACATGTTTAAGATGCTTTCAATCAATTTTGATCGTCAATTGCTTATTTGTTGTAAACAGTAATTTTTCAGTGAAGGGAAAGTGTGTGTGGTATATCTACATGATATGTTCAAAGGCAGTTCCTACTAATGGCCAGGCTGAATTCCAGTAAATAATGTCCCGAATGATATTTTGCCGCCTTCTTTGGCACTTCATGAAATCTTACCCCGATGAAGTGCTGAAACACAGAGATTTTCTCTTAGAGAGTGTCTCATGTTGTAACCTATCCCATGGATTTTATGCTGTAATTCTTATCTCTTTTAAAATTTACTATCTTCTGTACAGTTTTCATGAAACTTTCTGTTACAGTAGTGAATAGCACAGATAAATGTCATTTTGTACAACTTTGAATTTACCCCAAGAGCTGAGAGAAAACTTGATCCTATACTTCAATCCGAGTTTCTTCTATAGTCCAACTTTGTTTCTCTACCATCAAGCTTCTCCTTTGTTGCTGCTCCAAGCCCCGTCCAAGGTGACCTTGAATACTTTCAGGGATGGGACACCCACAACTTCTCTGGGCAACCTGTTCCAGTGTTCCAGCACTCCCACAGTAAAAAAGGCCTTCCTTTCATCTAATATGTGTAGGAAATCATAAATCTAGGCATAGAAGCTTGGAGTGCAAATTTGAAATTCTTTGGATTTGAAGCACATTTTATATGAATACTGACTTACAGATGACTAAAAGATGTTGATGGGCATTTGAGCTGACAAGTTTTGAAAAAGTGCACGGAAATTAAAATTGAAACCACTAAAATTAAAAACTCCTTGCCATTTTCTTTTTCCTCTCCTATTCAAAATTGCATATGTCAGATATCAGTGCTTCATGCAAACCTCTCAGATGCTCTCAGAGAAAAAGCTTTTCTTTCAGACTAAGTTGCGGTTGACGTAGAACACTAGCAGGAGTGAAAGATTTTCTGGGCATTGGGGCAGCACGTTCTCCTTGGATTTGTGTGCAGAATGCATTTTATCCAAACTGGAAAATAGATCCCAGCTCTGTTCTATTCATCATTCTTACTTCATCAGGCCAGAAGATTCTGTGAAAAGTAGCCTGTGGACCTTGAAGACAGCGCATGTGAACCAGATGAGAGGTGATAGAGAAGTTGAGGGAGAGAAGAAAGAGCATGAGGCTGAAACCAGAAAGTATTTCTCCACGTGATCATGGAAGATTGCAGGAGCCACTTGGTACTATCAAACCAGCCCAACTTGGCACTGGTGCCACCTTGGGTCTGGGAGCCATGTTGCATATCGTGCATTTTAAGGAGCCAGCTGGCCACACCCAGCCATATGCCCCCAAACACAAACCAAGGCCCTTTTCTCTGGCAAACAAAACTCAGCTGCCCTGCTTCTGGATGGCAGATTGCAGGAACCACTTGGTACTATCAAACCAGCCCAACTTGGCACTGGTGCCACCATGGGTCTGGTCACCATCCTGCCTATTGTAGCTTTTCAGGAGCCAGCCGGTCACTCTCAGCCATAGGCCCCCAAACACAAACCTCGGCCCGTTTCCCTGGCAAACAAAAGTAAGCTGTCCCGCTTCTGGATGGCAGATTGCAGGAGCTACTTAGTACTATCAAATCAGCCCGACTTGGCACAGGTGCCACCTTGGATCTGGGAACCATCCTGTGTATCGTGGATTTTCAGGGGCCAGCCAGCCACTCTCAGCCATATGCCCCCAAAAACAAACCACGGACCTTTTCTCTGGCAAACAAAACTCAACTGCCCCTCTTCTGGATGGCAAATTTTAGGACGCACTTTGTACTACGAAAACCGCCCGATGTGGCACTGGTGCCACCTTGTGTCAGGGAACCATCCTGCATATCGAGCTTTTTAAGGAGCCAGCCGGCCAGGCCCAGCCATATACCCCCAAAAACAAACCACGGACCATTTCTCATGGAAACAAAAATCCGCTGCCCCGCGTCTGGATGGCAGATTGCAGGAGCCACTTTGCACCATCAAACCAGCCCGACTTGGCACTGGTGCCACCTTGGGTCTGGGAACAATCCTGCGTATCGTACATATTCAGGAACCAGCCGAACACTCCCAGCCACAGGCCCCCAAACACAAACAACGGCCCATTTCCCTGGCAAACAAAACTCAGCTGCCCCGCTTCTGGATGGCAGTTTGCAGGAGCCACTTGGGACTATCAAACCAGCCCGACTTGGCACTGGTGCCACCTTGGGTCTGGGAACCATCCTGCGTATGGTGGATTCTAAGGAGCCAGCCGGCCACTCCCAGCCACAGGCCCCCAACAAAAACCACGGCCCTTTTTTCTGGCAAACAAAACTTAGCTGCCTCACTTCTGGATGGCAGATTGCAGGAGCCACTTGGTGTAATCAAACCAGCCCGACTTGGCACTGGTGCCACCTTGGGTCTGGGAACCATCCTGCGTATCGTGGATTCTAAGGAGCCAGCCGGCCACTCCCAGCCACAGGCCCCCAAACAAAATCAACGGCGCTGTTCCCTGGAAAACAAAACACGCCTGCCAACTTTTTGATGGAGTTTGCAGGAGCCACTTGGTACTATCAAACCAGCCCGACTTGGCACTGGTGCCACCTTGGGTCTGGGAAACATCCTGCGTATCGTGGATTCTTAGGAGCCAGCCGGCCACTCCTAGCCACAGGCCCCCAGACAAAAACCTAGGCCTATTTCTCTGGCAAACAAAAGTAAGCTGCCCCGCTTCTGGATGGCAGATTGCAGGAGACACTTGGTACTATCAAACCAGCCCAACTTGGCACTGGTGCCACCTTGGATCTGGGAACCATGCTGTGTATCGTGGATATTCAGGGGCCAGCCGGCCACTCTCAGCCATATGTCCCCAAACAGAAACCTCGGCCCGTTTCTCTGGCAAACAAAACTCAACTGCCCCTC
The DNA here is from genome assembly GCF_035770615.1 of Melospiza melodia melodia. Classification (NCBI taxonomy): domain Eukaryota; kingdom Metazoa; phylum Chordata; class Aves; order Passeriformes; family Passerellidae; genus Melospiza; species Melospiza melodia. Next base: position 34,210,789 of record NC_086199.1, on the reverse strand, counting down.
TTCTGGATGGCAAATTGCAGGATGAACTTGATACTAAAACCGCAGGCCGACTTGGTAGTGGTGACACCTTGGGCCTGGGAACCATCATGCGTATCGAGCATTTTAAGGAGCCAGCCGGCCACTCCCAGCAATATGCCCCCAAAAACAATCCACGGAATTTTTCTCTGGCAAACAAAAATCAGCTGCCCCGCTTCTGGATGGCAGATTGCAGGAGCCACTTTGCACCATCAAACCAGCCCGACTTGGCACTGGTGCCACCTTGCATCTGGGAACCATGCTGCCTAGCGTGGATTTTCAGGAGCCAGCCGGCCACTCTCAGCCATAGGCCCCCAAACAAAACCCACGGCCCGTTTCCCTGGCAAACAAAATTAAGCTGCCCCGCTTCTGGATGGCAGATTGCAGGACGCACTTGGTAGTATCAAACCAGCCCGACTTGGCACTGGTGCCTCCTTGGGTCTGGGAACCATCCTGCGTATTGTGGGTTCAAAGGAGCCAGCCGGCCACTCCCAGCCACAGGCCCCCAAATGCAAACAACGGCGCTTTTCCCTGGAAAACAAAACTCGCCTGACAACTTTTTGATGGCAGATTGCAGGAGCCACTTGGTACTATCAAACCAGCCCAACTTGGCACTGGTGCCACCATGGGTCTGGTCACCATCCTGCCTATCGTAGCTTTTCAGGAGCCAGCCGGTCACTCCCAGCCATAGGTCCCCAGTCACAAACCTCGGCCCGTTTCCCTGGCAAACAAAAGTAAGCTGCCCCGCTTCTGGATGGCAGATTGCAGGAGCCACTTGGTACTATCAAACCAGCCCAACTTGGCACTGGTGCCACCTCTGGTCTGGGAACCATGCTGCGTAACACAGATTCTACGGCGCCAGTCGGCCACTCCCAGCCACAAGCTCCCAAACACAAACAACGGCGCTATTCTCTGGCAAACAAAACTCCACTGACCCTCTTCTGGATGGCAAATTGCAGGACGCACTTGGTACTATAAAAACAGCCCGACTTGGCACTGGTGCCACCTTGGGTCTGGGAACCATCCTGCGTATCGATCTTTTTAATGAGACAGCCGGCCACTCCCAGCCATATGCCCCCAAACACAACCCACGGCCCTTTTCTCTGGCAAACAAAACTCAACTGCACCGCTTCTGGATGGCAGATTGCAGGAGCCACTTGGTACTATCAAACCAGCCCGACTTGGCACTGGTGCCACCTTGGGTCTGGGAACCATCCTGCGTATGGTGGATTCTAAGGAGCCAGCCGGCCACTCCCAGCCACAGGCCCCCAACAAAAACCACGGCCCTTTTTTCTGGCAAACAAAACTTAGCTGCCTCACTTCTGGATGGCAGATTGCAGGAGCCACTTGGTGTAATCAAACCAGCCCGACTTGGCACTGGTGCCACCTTGGGTCTGGGAACCATCCTGCGTATCGTGGATTCTAAGGAGCCAGCCGGCCACTCCCAGCCACAGGCCCCCAAACAAAATCAACGGCGCTGTTCCCTGGAAAACAAAACACGCCTGCCAACTTTTTGATGGAGTTTGCAGGAGCCACTTGGTACTATCAAACCAGCCCGACTTGGCACTGGTGCCACCTTGGGTCTGGGAAACATCCTGCGTATCGTGGATTCTTAGGAGCCAGCCGGCCACTCCTAGCCACAGGCCCCCAGACAAAAACCTAGGCCTATTTCTCTGGCAAACAAAAGTAAGCTGCCCCGCTTCTGGATGGCAGATTGCAGGAGACACTTGGTACTATCAAACCAGCCCAACTTGGCACTGGTGCCACCTTGGATCTGGGAACCATGCTGTGTATCGTGGATATTCAGGGGCCAGCCGGCCACTCTCAGCCATATGTCCCCAAACAGAAACCTCGGCCCGTTTCTCTGGCAAACAAAACTCAACTGCCCCTCTTCTGGATGGCAAATTGCAGGATGAACTTGATACTAAAACCGCAGGCCGACTTGGTAGTGGTGACACCTTGGACCTGGGAACCATCATGCGTATCGAGCATTTTAAGGAGCCAGCCGGCCACTCCCAGCAATATGCCCCCAAAAACAATCCACGGAATTTTTCTCTGGCAAACAAAAATCAGCTGCCCCGCTTCTGGATGGCAGATTGCAGGAGCCACTTTGCACCATCAAACCAGCCCGACTTGGCACTGGTGCCACCTTGCATCTGGGAACCATGCTGCCTAGCGTGGATTTTCAGGAGCCAGCCGGCCACTCTCAGCCATAGGCCCCCATACAAAACCCACGGCCCGTTTCCCTGGCAAACAAAATTAAGCTGCCCCGCTTCTGGATGGCAGATTGCAGGACGCACTTGGTAGTATCAAACCAGCCCGACTTGGCACTGGTGCCACCTTGGGTCTGGGAACCATCCTGCGTATTGTGGGTTCAAAGGAGCCAGCCGGCCACTCCCAGCCACAGGCCCCCAAATACAAACAACGGCGCTTTTCCCTGGAAAACAAAACTCGCCTGACAACTTTTTGATGGCAGATTGCAGGAGCCACTTGGTACTATCAAACCAGCCCAACTTGGCACTGGTGCCACCATGGGTCTGGTCACCATCCTGCCTATCGTAGCTTTTCAGGAGCCAGCCGGTCACTCCCAGCCATAGGTCCCCAGTCACAAACCTCGGCCCGTTTCCCTGGCAAACAAAAGTAAGCTGCCCCACTTCTGGATGGCAGATTGCAGGAGCCACTTGGTACTATCAAACCAGCCCAACTTGGCACTGGTGCCACCTCTGGTCTGGGAACCATGCTGCGTAACACAGATTCTAAGGCGCCAGTCGGCCACTCCCAGCCACAAGCCCCCAAACACAAACAACGGCGCTATTCTCTGGCAAACAAAACTCCACTGCCCCTCTTCTGGATGGCAAATTGCAGGACGCACTTGGTACTATAAAAACAGCCCGACTTGGCACTGGTGCCACCTTGGGTCTGGGAACCATCCTGCGTATCGATCTTTTTAATGAGACAGCCGGCCACTCCCAGCCATATGCCCCCAAACACAACCCACGGCCCTTTTCTCTGGCAAACAAAACTCAACTGCACCGCTTCTGGATGGCAGATTGCAGGAGCCACTTGGTACTATGAAACCAGCCCTACTTGGCACTGGTGCCACCTTGGGTCTGGGAACCATCCAGCCTATCGTGGATTTTAAGGAGCCAGCCGGCTACTCCCAGCCACAGGCCCCCAACAAAAACCACGGCCCTTTTTTCTGGCAAACAAAACTTAGCTGCCTCACTTCTGGATGGCAGATTGCAGGAGCCACTTGGTGTAATCAAACCAGCCCGACTTGGCACTGGTGCCACCTTGGGTCTGGGAACCATCCTGCGTATCGTGGATTCTAAGGAGCCAGCCGGCCACTCCCAGCCACAGGCCCCCAAACAAAATCAACGGCGCTGTTCCCTGGAAAACAAAACACGTCAGCCAACATTTTGATGGAGTTTGCAGGAGCCACTTGGTACTATCAAACCAGCCCGACTTGGCACTGGTGCCACCTTGGGTCTGGGAAACATCCTGCGTATCGTGGATTCTAAGGAGCCAGCCGGCCACTCCTAGCCACAGGCCCCCAGACAAAAACCTAGGCCTATTTCTCTGGCAAACAAAAGTAAGCTGCCCCGCTTCTGGATGGCAGATTGCAGGAGACACTTGGGACTATCAAACCAGCCCAACTTGGCACTGGTGCCACCTTGCATCTGGGAACCATGCTGCCTAGCGTGGATTTTCAGGAGCCAGCCGGCCACTCTCAGCCATATGTCCCCAAACAGAAACCTCGGCCCGTTTCTCTGGCAAACAAAACTCAACTGCCCCTCTTCTGGATGGCAAATTGCAGGATGAACTTGATACTAAAACCGCAGGCCGACTTGGTAGTGGTGACACCTTGGGCCTGGGAACCATCATGCGTATCGAGCATTTTAAGGAGCCAGCCGGCCACTCCCAGCAATATGCCCCCAAAAACAATCCACGGAATTTTTCTCTGGCAAACAAAAATCAGCTGCCCCGCTTCTGGATGGCAGATTGCAGGAGCCACTTTGCACCATCAAACCAGCCCGACTTGGCACTGGTGCCACCTTGCATCTGGGAACCATGCTGCCTAGCGTGGATTTTCAGGAGCCAGCCGGCCACTCTCAGCCATAGGCCCCCATACAAAACCCACGGCCCGTTTCCCTGGCAAACAAAATTAAGCTGCCCCGCTTCTGGATGGCAGATTGCAGGACGCACTTGGTAGTATCAAACCAGCCCGACTTGGCACTGGTGCCACCTTGGGTCTGGGAACCATCCTGCGTATCATGGATTTTCAGGAGCCAGCCGTCCACTGCCAGCCACAGGCCCCGAAACACAAACAACAGCCTTTTTCTCTGGCAAACAGAATTCAGCTGCCCCGCTTCTGGATGGCAGATTGCAGGAACCACTTGGTACTAACAAACCAGCCCGACTTGGCACTGGTGCCACCTTGGGTCTGGGAACCATCCTGCGTATCGTGGATTTTAAGGAGCCAGCTGGCCACTCCCAGCCACAGGCCCCAAAACACACACAACGGTGCTTTTCCCTGGAAAACAAAACTCGCCTGCCAAACATTTGATGGCAGATTGCAGGAGCCACTTGGTACTATCAAACCAGCCCAACTTGGCACTGGTGCCACCATGGGTCTGGTCACCATCCTGCCTATCGTAGCTTTTCAGGTGCCAGGAAGCCACCCCCAGCCAGAGGCCCCTAGACAAATATTTCGGCCCGTTTCCCTGGCAAACAAAAGTAAGCTACCCCGCTTCTGGATGGCAGATTGCAGGAGCCACTTTGCACCATCAAACCAGCCCAACTTGGCACTGGTGCCACCTCTGGTCTGGGAACCATCCTGCGTATCGTGGGTTCTAAGGAGACAGCTGGCCACTCCCAGCCACAGGCCCCCAAACACAAACAACGGCGCTTTTCCCTGGAAAACAAAACTCGCCTGCCAACTTTTTGATGGCAGATTGCCGGAGCCACTTGGTACTATCAAACCAGCCCAACTTGGCACTGGTGCCACCATGGGTCTGGTCACCATCCTGCCTATCGTAGCTTTTCAGGAGCCAGCCGGTCACTCCCAGCCATAGGCCCCCAGACACAAACCTCGGCCCGTTTCCCTGGCAAACAAAAGTAAGCTGCCCCGCTTCTGCATGGCAGATTGCAGGAGCTATTTAGTACTATCAAACCAGCCCGACTTGGCACTGGTGACACCTCTGGTCTGGGAACCATCCTGCCTATCGTGGATTTTCAGGGGCCAGCCGGCCACTCTCAGCCATATGCCCCCAAAAACAAACCACGGCCCTTTTCTCTGGCAAACAAAACTCAACTGCCCCTCTTCTGGATGGCAAATTTTAGGACGCACTTTGTACTACGAAAACCGCCCGACGTGGCACTGGTGCCACCTTGTGTCAGGGAACCATCCTGCATATCGAGCTTTTTAAGGAGCCAGCCGGCCACGCCCAGCCATATACCCCCAAAAACAAACCACGGACCATTTCTCATGGAAACAAAAATCCGCTGCCCCGCGTCTGGATGGCAGATTGCAGGAGCCACTTTGCACCATCAAACCAGCCCGACTTGGCACTGGTGCCACCTTGGGTCTGGGAACAATCCTGCATATCGTGGATTCTAAGGAGCCAGCCGGCCACTCCCAGCCACAGGCCCCCAAACACAAACAACGGCGCTTTTCCCTGGAAAACAAAACTCGCCTGCCAGCTTTTTGATGGCAGATTGCAGGAGCCACTTGGTACTATCAAATCATCCCAACTTGGCACTGGTGCCACTATGGGTCTGGGAACCATCCTGCCTATTGTAGCTTTTCAGGAGCCAGCCGGTCACTCCCAGCCATAGGCCCCCAGACACAAACCTCGGACCGTTTCCCTGGCAAACAAAATTAAGCTGCCCCGATTCTGGATGGCAGATTGCAGGAGCCACTTGGTAGTGTCAAACCAGCCCGACTTGGCACTGGTGCCACCTTGGGTCTGGGAACCATCCTGCGTATCGTGGATTCTAAGCAGCCACCCGGCCACTCTGAGCCACAGGCGCCCAAACACAAACAACGGCGCTTTTCCCTGGAAAACAAAACTCGCCTGCCAACATTTTGATGGCAGATTGCAGGAGCCACTTGGTGCTATCAAACCAGCCCAACTTGGCACTGGTGCCACCATGGGTCTGGTCACCATCCTGCCTATCGTAGCTTTTCAGGAGCCAGCCGGTCACTCCCAGCCATAGACCCCCAGACACAAACCTCGGCCCGTTTCCCTGGAAAACAAAAGTAAGCTGCCCCGATTCTGGATGGCAGATTGCAGGAGCCACTTGGTACTATCAAATCAGCCCAACTTGGCACTGGTGCCACCATGGGTCTGGTAAACATCCTGCCTATCATAGCTTTTCAGGAGCCAGCCGGTCACTCCCTGCCGTAGGCCCCCAGACACAAACCTCGGCCCGTTTCCCTGGCAAACAAAAGTAAACTGCCCCGCTTTTGGATGGCAGATTGCAGGATGCATTTGGTACTATCAAACCTGCCCGACTTGGCCCTCGTGCCACCTTGGCTCTGGGAACCATGCTGCGTAACGTAGATTCTACGAGGACAGGCGGCCACTCCCAGCCACAGGCCTCTAAACAAAAACAACGGCGCTTTTCCCTGGAAAACAAAACTCGCCTGCCAAATTTTTGATGGCAGATTGCAGGAGCCACTTGGTACTATCAAACCAGCCCAACTTGGTACTGGTGCCACCATGGGTCTGGTCACCATCCTGCCTATCGTAGCTTTTCAGGAGCCAGCCGGTCACTCCCAGCCGTAGGCCCCCAGTCAAATATCTCGGCCCGTTTCCCTGGCAAACAAAAGTAAGCTGCCCCGCTTCTGGATGGCAGATTACAGCAGCCACATGGTACTATCAAACCAGGCCAACATGGCACTGGTGCCACTTTGGCTCTGGGAACCATCCTGCCTATCGTGGATTTTCAGGGGCCAGCCGGCCACTCTCAGCCATATGCCCCCAAACACATACCACGGCCCTTTGCTCTGGCAAACAAAACTCAACTGCCCCTCTTCTGGATGGCAAATTGCAGGACGCACTTGGTACTACAAAAACAGCCCGACTTGGCAGTGATGCCACCTTGGGTCAGGGAACAATCCTGCGTATCGATCTTTTTAAGGAGCCAGCCGGCCACGTCCAGCCATATACCCCCAAAAAAAAACCACGGAACTTTTCTCCAGCAAACAAAAATCCGCTGCCCCGCGTCTGGATGGCAGATTTCAGGAGCTATTTAGTATTATCAAACCAGCCCGACTTGGCACTGGTGCCACCATGAGTCTGGTAACCATCCTGCCTATCGTAGCTTTTCAGTAGCCAGCCGGTCACTCCCAGCCATAGGCCCCCAGACACAAACCTCGGCCCGTTTCCCTGGCAAACAAAAGTAAGCTGACCCGCTTCTGGATGGCAGATTGCAGGAGCCACTTGGTACTATCAAACCAGCCCAACTTGGCACTGGTGCCACCTTGGGTCTGGGAACCATCCTGCGTATCCTGGGTTCAAAGGAGGCAGCCGGCCACTCCCAGCCACAGGCCTCTAAACAAGAACAACGGCGCTTTTCCCTGGAAAACAAAAGTCGCCTGACAACTTTTTGATGGCAGATTGCAGGAGCCACTTGGTACTATCAAACCAGCCCAACTTGGCACTGGTGCCACCATGGGTCTGGTCACCATCCTGCCTATCGTAGCTTTTCAGGAGCCTGCCGCTCACTCCCAGCCATAGGCCCCCAGACAAATATCTCGGCCCGTTTCCCTGGCAAACAAAAGTAAGCAGCCCCGCTTCTGGATGGCAGATTGCAGGAGCCACATGGTACTATCAAACCAGGCCAACATGGCACTGGTGCCACCTCTGGTCTGGGAACCATCCTGCGTATCGTGGATTCTAAGGAGCCAGCTGGCCACTCCCAGCCACAGGCCCCCAAACACAAACAACGGCGCTTTTCCCTGGAAAACAAAACTCACCTGCCAACATTTTGATGGCAGATTGCAGGAGCCACTTGGTACTATCAAACCAGCCCAACTTGGCACTGGTGCCACCATGGGTCTGGTCACCATCCTGCCTATCGTAGCTTTTCAGGAGCCAGGCGGTCACTCCCAGCCATAGGCCCCCAGACACAAAGCTCTACCCGTTTCCCTGGCAAACAAAAGTAAGCTACCCCGCTTCTGGATGGCAGATTGCAGGAGTCACTTTGCACCATCAAACCAGCCCGACTTGGCACTGGTGCCACCTCTGGTCTGGGACCCATCCTGCGTATCGTGGATTCTAAGGAGACAGCTGGCCACTCCCAGCCACAGGCCCCCAAACAAAAACAACGGCGCTTTTCCCTGGAAAACAAAACTCGCTTGCCAACTTTTTGATGGCAGATTGCAGGAGCCACTTGGTACTATCAAACCACCCCAACTTGGCAACAAGTGGTTCCTGCAATCTGACATCCAGAAGCGGGGCAGCTTACTTTTGTTTGCCAGGGAAATGGACCGTTGTTTGTGTTTGGAGGCATATGGCTGGGAGTGGCCGACTGGCTCCTTAAAATCCACGATACGCAGCATGGTTCCCAGACCAGAGGTGGCACCAGTGCCAAGTCGGGCTGGTTTGATAGTACAAAGTGGCTCCTGCAATCTGCCATCCAGAAGCGGGGCAGCTTACTTTTGTTTGCCAGGGAAACGGGCCGGGCTTTCTGTCTCGGGGCCTATGGCAGGGAGTGACCGGCTGGCTCCTGAAAAGCTACGATAGGCAGGATGGTGACCAGACCCATGGTGGCACCAGTGCCAAGTTGGGCTGGTTTGATAGTACCAAGTGGCTCCTGCAATCTGCCATCAAAAAGTTGTCAGGCGAGTTTTGTTTTCCAGGGAAAAGCGCCATTGTTTGTGTTTGGGGACCAGTGGTTGGGAGTGCCCGGCTGGCTCCTTAGAAACCACGATACGCAGCATGGTTACCAGACAAGAGGTGCCACCAGTGCCAAGTTGTGCTGGTTTGATACTACCAAGTGGTTCCTGCAATCTGCCATCCAGAAGCAGGGCAGCTTACTTTTGTTTGCCACGGAAACGGGCCGTTGTTTGTGTTTGGGGGCCTGTGGCTGGGAGTGGCCGACTGGCTCCTTAGAATCCACGATACGCAGGATGGGTCCCAGACCAGAGGTGGCACCAGTGCCAAGTCGGACTGGTTTGATAGTACCAAGTGGCTCCTGCAATCTGCCATCCAGAAGCGGGGCAGCTTACTTTTGTTTGCCAGGGAAACGGGCCGAGGTTTGTGTCTGGGGACCTATGGCTGGGAGTGACCGGCTGGCTCCTGAAAAGTTACGATAGGCAGGATTGTGACCAGACCCATGGTGGCACCAGTGCCAAGTTGGGCTGGTTTGATAGTACCAAGTGGCTCCTGTAATCTGCCATGAAATAGTTGGTAGGCAAGTTTTGTTTTCCAGGGAAAAGCGCCGTTGTTTTTGTTTGGGGGCCTGTGGTAGGGTGTGGCCGGCTGGCTAATTAGAATCCACGATATGCAGGATGGTTCCCAGACCAGAGGTGGCACCAGTGCCAAGACGGGCTAGTTTGATGGTGCAAAGTGGCTCCTGCAATCTGCCATCCAGAAGCGGGGTAGCTTACTTTTGTTTGCCAGGGAAACGGGCCGAGCTTTTTGTCTGGGGGCCTATGGCGGGGAGTGACCGGCTGGCTCCTGAAAAGCTAAGATAGGCAGGATGGTGACCAGACCCATGGTGGCACCAGTGCCAAGTTGGGCTGATTTGATAAAACCAAGTGGCTCCTGCAATCTGCCATCAAAAAGTTGGCAGGAGAGTTTTGTTTTCCAGGGAAAAGCGCCGTTGTTTGTGTTTGGGGGCCTGTGGCTGGGAGTGGCCGTCTGGCTCCTTAGAATCCACGATACGCAGCATGGTATCCAGACCCAAGGTGGCACCAGTGCCAAGTTTTGCTGGTTTGATAGTACCAAGTGGTTCCTGCAATCTGCCATCCAGAAGCAGGGCAGCTTACTTTTGTTTGCCAGGGAAACGGGCCGTGGTTTTTGTCTGGGGGCCTATGGCTGAGAGTGACCGGCTGGCTCCTGAAAAGCTACGATAGGCAGGATGGTGACCAGACCCATGGTGGCACCAGTGCCAAGTTGGGCTGATTTGATAGTACCAAGTGGCTCCTGCAATCTGCCATCAAAATTTGGCAGGCGAGTTTTTATTTTCCAGGGAAAAGCGCCGTTGTTTGTGTTTGGGGGCCTGTGGCTGGGAGTGGCCGGCTGGCTGCTTAGAATCCACGATACGCAGGATGGTTCCCAGACCCAAGGTGGCACCAGTGCCAAGTCGGGCTAGTATGATGGTGCAAAGTGGCTCCTGCAATCTGCCATCCAGAAGCGGGGCAGCTTACTTTTGTTTGCCAGGGAAACGGTCCGAGATTTGTGTCTCGGGGCCTATGGCTGGGAGTGACCGGCTGGCTCCTGAAAAGCTACGATAGGCAGGATGGTGACCAGACCCATGGTGGCACCAGTGCCAAGTTGGGCTGGTTTGATAGTACCAAGTGGCTCCTGCAATCTGCCATCAAAAAGTTGGCAGGCGAGTTTTGTTTTCCAGGGAAAAGCGCCGTTGTTTGTGTTTGGGGGCCTGTGGCTGGGAGTGGCCGACTGGCGCCGTAGAATCCACGATACGCAGGATGGTTCCCAGACCTGAGGTGGCACCAGTGCCAAGTCGGGCTGGTTTTTTAGTACCAAGTGCGTCCTGCAATCTGCCATCCAGAAGCGGGACAGCTTACTTTTGTTTGCCAGGGAAACGGGCCGAGCTTTGTGTCAGGGGGCCTATGGCTGGGAGTGACCGGCTGGCTACTGAAAAGCTACGATAGGCAGGATGGTGACCAGACCCATGGTGGCACCAGTGCCATGTTCGGCTGATTTCATAGTACCAAGTGGCTCCTGCAATCTGCCATCAAATAGTCGGCAGGCGAGTTTTGTTTTCCAGGGAAAAGCGCCCTTGTTTGTGTCTGCGGGCCTGTGGCTGGAGTGGCCGGCTGGCTCCTTAGAATCCACGATACGCAGCATGGTTCCCAGACCCAAGGTGGCACCAGTGCCAAGTTGGGCTGGTTTGATAGTACCAAGTGGTTCCTGCAATCTGCCATCAAAAAGATGGCAGGCGAGTTTTGTTTTCCAGGGAAAAGCGTCGTTGTTTGTGTTTGGGGGCCTGTGGCTGGGAGTGGCCGGCTGGCTCCTTAGAATCCACGATACACAGCATGGTTCCCAGAGCCAAGGTGGCACCAGTCCCAAGTTGGGCTGGTTTGATAGTACCAAGGGGTTCCTGCAATCTGCCATCCAGAAGCGGGGCAGCTTACTTTTGTTTGCAAGGGAAACGGGGCGAGGTTTGTGTCTGGGGGCCTATGGCTGGGAGTGACCGGCTGGCTCCTGAAAGGCTACGATAGGCAGGATGGTGACCAGACCCATGGTGGCACCAGTGCCAAGTTGGGCTGGTTTGATAGTACCAAGTGGCTCCTGCAATCTGCCATCAAAAACTTGGCAGGCGAGTTTTGTTTCCCAGGGAAAAGCGCCGTTGTTTGTGTTTGGGGGCCTGTGGCTGGGAGTGGCCGGCTGGCTAATTAGAATCCACGACAGGCAGGATGGTTCCCAGACCAGAGGTGACACCAGTGCCAAGTCGGGCTAGTTTGATGGTGAAAAGCGGCTCCTGCAATCTGCCATCCAGAAGCGGGTTAACTTACTTTTGTTTGCCAGGGAAAAGGGCCGAGGTTTTTGTCTGGGGGCCTATGGCTGGGAGTGACCGGCTGTCTCCTGAAAAGCTACGATAGGCAGGATGGTGACCAGACCCATGGTGGCACCAGTGCCAAGTTGGGCTGGTTTGATAGTACAAAGTGGCTCCTGCAATCTGCCATCAAAAAGTTGGCAGGCGAGTTTGTAATCCAGGGAAAAGCGCCGTTGTTTTTGTTTGGGGGCCTGTGGCTGGGAGTGGCCGGATGGCTAATTAGAATCCACGATACGCAGCATGGTTCCCAGACCTGAGGTGGCACCAGTGCCAAGTTGGGCTGGTTTGATACTACCAAGTGCGTCTTGCAATCTGCCATCCAGAAGCGGGGCAGCTTACTTTTGTTTGCCAGGGAAACGGGCCGAGGTTTTGTCTGGGGGCCTATGGCTGGGAGTGACCGCCTGGCTCCTGAAAAACTACGATAGGCAGGATGGTGACCAGACCCATGGTGGCACCAGTGGCAAGTTGGGCTGGTTTGATAGTACCAAGTGGCTCCTGCAATCTGCCATCAAAATGTTGGCAGGCAAGTTTTGTTTTCCAGGGAAAAGCGCCGTTGTTTGTGTTTAGGGGCCTGTTGGTGGGAGTGGCCGGCTGGCTCCTTAGAATCCAAAATAGGCAGGATGGTTCCCAGACCTGAGGTGGCACCAGTGCCAAGTTGGGCTGGTTTGATTGTAGCAAATGGTTCCTGCAATCTACCATCCAGAAGCGGGGCAGCTTACTTTTGTTTGCCAGGGAAACGGGCCGAGGTTTGTGTCTGGGGGCCTATGGCTGGGAGTGACCGGCTGGCTCCTGAAAAGCTACGATAGGCAGGATGGTGACCAGACCCATGGTGGCACCAGTGCCATGTTCGCCTGATTTCATAGTACCAAGTGGCTCCTGCAATCTGCCATCCAGACGCGGGGCAGCGGATTTTTGCTTGCTGGAGAAATGTTCCGTGGGTTTTTTTTGGGGGTATATGGCTGGACGTTGCCGGCTGACTCCTTAAAAACATCGATACGCAGGATGGTTCCCTGACCCAAGGTGGCATCACTGCCAAGTCGGGCTGTTTTCGTAGTACCAAGTGGCTCCTGCAATTTGCCATCCAGAAGAGGGGCAGTTGAGTTTTGTTTACCAGAGAAAAGGGCCGTGGTTTGTGTTTTGGGGCATATGGCTGAGAGTGGCCGGCTGGCGCCTGAAAATCCACGATAGGCAGGATGGTTCCCAGAGCCAAGGTGGCACCAGTGCCATGTTGGCCTGGTTTGATAGTACCATGTGGCTCCTGCAATCTGCCATCCAGAAGCGGGGCAGCTTACTTTTGTTTGCCAGGGAAACGGGCCGAGGTATTTGTCTGGGGGCCTATGGCTGGGAGTGACCGGCTGGCTCCTGAAAAGCTACGATAGGCAGGATGGTGACCAGACCCATGGTGGCACCAGTGCCAAGTTGGGCTGGTTTGATAGTACCAAGTGGCTCCTGCAATCTGCCATCAAAAAGTTGGCAGGCGAGTTTTGTTTTCCAGGGTAACGCGCCGTTGTTTTTGTTTAGAGGCCTGTGGCTGGGAGTGTCCGCCTGTCCTCTTAGAATCTACGTTACGCAGCATGGTTCCCAGAGCCAAGGTGGCACCAGTGCCAAGTTGGGCTGGTTTGATAGTAGCAAGTGGTTCCTGCAATCTGCCATCCAGAAGAGGGGCAGCTTACTTTTGTTTGCCAGGGAAACGGGCCGAGGTATTTCTCTGGGGGCCTATGGCAGGGAGTGACCGGCCGGCTCCTGAAAAGCTAAGATAGGCAGGATGTTTACCAGACCCATGATGGCACCAGTGCCAAGTTGGGCTAATTTGATACTACCAAGTGGCTCCTGCAATCTGCCATCCAGAATCGGGGGTGCTTACTTTTGTTTTCCAGGGAAACGGGCCGACGTTTGTGTCTGGGGGTTTATGGCTGGGAGTGACCGGCTGGCTCCTGAAAAGCTACGATAGGCAGGATGGTGACCAGACCCATGGTGGCACCAGTGCCAAGTTGGGCTGGTTTGATAGTACCAAGTGGCTCCTGCAATCTGCCATCAAAATGTTGGCAGGCGAGTTTTGTTTTCCAGGGAAAAGCGCCGTTGTTTGTGTTTGGGCGCCTGTGGCACGGAGTGGCCGGGTGGCTGCTTAGAATCCACGATACGCAGGATGGTTCCCAGACCCAAGGTGGCACCAGTGCCAAGTCGGGCTGTTTTGACACTACCAAGTGGCTCCTGCAATCTGCCATCCAGAATCGGGGCAGCTTAATTTTGTTTGCCAGGGAAACGGTCCGAGGTTTGTGATGTGGGCCTATGGCTGGGAGTGACCGGCTGGCTCCTGAAATGGTACAATTGGCAGGATGGTTCCCAGACCCATAGTGGCACCAGTGCCAAGTTGGGATGATTTGATAGTACCAAGTGGCTCCTGCAATCTCCCATCAAAAAGCTGGCAGGCGAGTTTTGTTTTCCAGGGAAAAGCGCCGTTGTTTGTATTTGGGGGCCTGTGGCTGGGAGTGGCCCCCTGGCGCCTTAGAATCTACGTTACGCAGCATGGTTCCCAGACCCAAAGTGGCACCAGTGTCAAGTTGGGCTGGTTTGATAGTACCAAGTGGCTCCTGCAATCTGCCATCCAGAAGCGGGGTAGCTTACTTTTGTTTGCCAGGGAAACGGGCAGAGCTTTCTGTCTGGGGGCCTATGGTTGGGAGTAACCGGCCGGCTCCTGAAAAGCTACGATAGGCAGGATGGTTCCCAGATCCAAGATGGCACCAGTGCCAAGTCGGGGTGGTTTGATGGTGCAACGTGGCTCCTGCAATCTGCCATCCTGACGCGGGGCAGCGGATTTTTGTTTCCAAGAGAAATGGTCCGTGGTTTGTTTTTGGGGCTATATGGCTGGGCGTGGCCTGCTGGCTCCTTAAAAAGCTACGATAGGCAGGATGGTTCCCTGACCCAAGGTGGCACCAGTGCCAAGTCGGGCGGTTTTCGTAGTACAAAGTGCGTCCTAAAATTTGCCATCCAGAAGAGGGGCAGTTGAGTTTTGTTTACCAGAGAAAAGGGCCGTGGTTTGTTTTTGGGGGCATATGGCTGATAGTGGCCGTCTGGCGCCGTAGAATCCACGATAGGCAGGATGGTTCCCAGACCAGAGGTGGCACCAGTGCCAAGTCGGGCTGGTTTGATAGTACTAAATAGCACCTGCAATCTGCCATCCAGAAGCGGGGCAGCTTACTTTTGTTTGCCAGGGAAACGGGCCGAGGTTTGTGTCTGGGGGCCTATGGCTGGGAGTGACCGGCTGGCTCCTGCAAAGCTACGATAGGCAGGATGGTTACCAGACCCATGGTGGCACCAGTGCCAAGTTGGGCTGGTTTGATAGTACCAAGTGGCTCCTGCAATCTGCCATCAAAAAGTTGTCAGGCGAGTTTTGTTTTCCAGGGAAAAGCGCCGTTGTTTGTGTTTGGGGGACTGTTGGTGGGAGTGGCCGGCTGGCTCCTTAGAACACACGATACGCAGGATGGTTCCCAGACCCAAGGTGGCACCAGTGCCACGTCGGGCTGGTTTGATGGTGAAAAGTGGCTCCTGCAATCTGCCATCCTGAAGCGGGGTAGCTTACTTTTGTGTGCCAGGGAAACGGGCCGAGGTTTATGACTGGGGGCCTAGGGCTAGGAGTGACCGGCTGGCTCCTGAAAAGCAACAATAGGCAGGATGATTCCCAGACCCAAGGTGGCACCAGTGCCAAGTTGGGCTGGTTTGATGGTACCAACTGGCTCCTGCAATCTGCCATCTAAAAGTTGTCAGGCGAGTTTTGTTTTCCAGGGAAAAGCGCCGTTGATTTTGTTTGGAGGCCTGTGGCTGGCAGTGGCTGCCTGTCTTCTTAGAATCCGGGTTACACAGCATGGTTCCCAGAGCCAAGGTGGCACCAGTGCCAAGTTGGGCTGGTTTGATGGTGCAAAGTGGCTCCTGCAATCTGCCATCCAGAAGTGCGGTAGCTTACTTTTGTGTGCCAGGGAAACAGGCCGAGGTTTGTGTCTGGGGGCCTATGGCTGGGAGTGACCGGCTGGCTCCTGAAAAGCTACGATAGGCAGGATGGTGACCAGACCCATGGTGGCACCAGTGCCAAGTTGGGCTGGTTTGATAGTACCAAGTGGCTCCTGCAATCTGCCATCAAAAAGTTGGCAGGCGAGTTTTGTTTTCCAGGGAAAAGCGCCGTTGTGTGTGTTTTGGGGCCTGTGGCTGGGAGTGGCCAGCTGGCTCCTTAGAATCCACGATACGCAGGATGGTTCCCAGACCCAAGGTGGCACCAGTGCCAAGTCGGGCTGGTTTGTTAGTACCAAGTGGTTCCTGCAATCTGCCATCCAGAAGCGGGGCAGCTGAATTTTGTTTGCCAGAGAAAAAGGCTGTTGTTTGTGTTTCGGGGCCTGTGGCTGGCAGTGGACGGCTGGCTCCTGAAAATCCATGATACGCAGCATGGTTCCCAGACCCAAGGTGGCACCAGTGCCAAGTAGGGCTGGTTTCATAGTACCCAGTGGCTCCTGCAATCTGCCATCCAGAAGAGGGGCAGTTGAGTTTTGTTTTCCAGAGAAAAGGGCCGTGGTTTGTGTTTGGGGCCTATGGCTGAGAGTGACCGGCTGGCTCCTGAAAAGCTACGATAGGCAGGATGGTGACCAGACCCATGGTGGCACCAGTGCCAAGTCGGGCTGGTTTGATAATACTAAATAGCTCCTGCAATCTGCCATCCAGACGCGGGGCAGCGGATTTTTGCTTGCTGGAGAAAAGTTCCGTGGGTTTTTTTTGGGGGTATATGGCTGGACGTTGCCGGCTGACTCCTTAAAAACATCGATACGCAGGATGGTTCCCTGACCCAAGGTGGCATCACTGCCAAGTCGGGCTGTTTTCGTAGTACCAAGTGCGTCCTGCAATTTGCCATCCAGAAGAGGGGCAGTTGAGTTTTGTTTACCAGAGAAAAGGGCCGTGGTTTGTGTTTGGGGGCATATGGCTGAGAGTGGCCGGCTGGCGCCTGAAAATCCACGATAGGCAGGATGGTTCCCAGAGCCAAGGTGGCACCAGTGACATGTTGGCCTGGTTTGATAGTACCATGTGGCTCCTGCAATCTGCCATCCAGAAGCGGGGCAGCTTACATTTGTTTGCCAGGGAAACGGGCCGAGGTATTTGTCTGGGGGCCTATGGCTGGGAGTGACCGCCTGGCTCCTGAACAGCTACGATAGGCAGGATGGTGACCAGACCCATGGTGGCACCAGTGCCAAGTTGGGCTGGTTTGATAGTACCAAGTGGCTCCTGCAATCTGCCATCCAGAAGCGGGGCTGCTTACTTTTGTTTGCCAGGGAAACGGGCAGAGCTTTCTGTCTGGGGGCCTATGGTTGGGAGTAACCGGCTGGCTCCTGAAAAGCTACGATAGGCAGGATGGTTCCCAGATCCAAGATGGCACCAGTGCCAAGTCGGGGTGGTTTGATGGTGCAACGTGGCTCCTGCAATCTGCCATCCTGACGCGGGGCAGCGGATTTTTGTTTCCAAGAGAAATGGTACGTGGTTTGTTTTTGGGGCTATATGGCTGGGCGTGGCCTGCTGGCTCCTTAAAAAGCTACGATAGGCAGGATGGTTCCCTGACCCAAGGTGGCACCAGTGCCAAGTCGGGCGGTATTCGTAGTACAAAGTGCGTCCTAAAATTTGCCATCCAGAAGAGGGGCAGTTGAGTTTTGTTTACCAGAGAAAAGGGCCGTGGTTTGTTTTTGGGGGCATATGGCTGATAGTGGCCGTCTGGCCCCTGAAAATCCACGATAGGCAGGATGGTTCCCAGACCAGAGGTGGCACCAGTGCCAAGTCGGGCTGGTTTGATAGTACTAAATAGCACCTGCAATCTGCCATGCAGAAGCGGGGCAGCTTACTTTTGTTTGCCAGGGAAACGGGCCGAGGTTTGTGTCTGGGGGCCTATGGCTGGGAGTGACCGCCTGGCTCCTGAAAAGCTACGATAGGCAGGATGGTTACCAGACCCATGGTGGCACCAGTGCCAAGTTGGGCTGGTTTGATAGTACCAAGTGGCTCCGGCAATCTGCCATCAAAAAGTTGGCAGGCCAGTTTTGTTTTCCAGGGAAAAGCGCCGTTGTTTGTGTTTGGGGGACTGTGGGTGGGAGTGGCCGGCTGGCTCCTTAGAACACACGATACGCAGGATGGTTCCCAGACCCAAGGTGGCACCAGTGCCACGTCGGGCTGGTTTGATGGTGAAAAGTAGCTCCTGCAATCTGCCATCCTGAAGCGGGGTAGCTTACATTTGTGTGCCAGGGAAACGGGCCGAGGTTTATGACTGGGGGCCTAGGGCTAGAAGTGACCGGCTGGCTCCTGAATAGCAACAATAGGCAGGATGGTTCCCAGACCCAAGGTGGCACCAGTGCCAAGTTGGGCTGGTTTGATGGTACCAACTGGCTCCTGCAATCTGCCATCTAAAAGTTGTCAGGCGAGTTTTGTTTTCCTGGGAAAAGCGCCGTTGATTTTGTTTGGAGGCCTGTGGCTGGCAGTGGCTGCCTGTCGTCTTAGAATCCGGGTTACGCAGCATGGTTCCCAGAGCCAAGGTGGCACCAGTGTCAAGTTGGGCTGGTTTGATAGTACCAAGTGGCTCCTGCAATCTGCCATCCAGAAGCGGGGCAGCTTACTTTTGTTTGCCAGGGAAACGGGCCGAGGTATTTGTCTGGGGACCTATGGCTGGGAGTGACCGGCTGGCTCCTGAAAAGCTACGATAGGCAGGATGGTTCCCTGACCCAAGGTGGCACCAGTGCCAAGTCGGGCGGTTTTCGTAGTACAAAGTGCGTCCTAAAATTTGCCATCCAGAAGAGGGGCAGTTGAGTTTTGTTTACCAGAGAAAAGGGCCGTGGTTTATTTTTGGGGGCATATGGCTGATAGTGGCCGTCTGGCCCCTGAAAATCCACGATAGGCAGGATGGTTCCCAGACCAGAGGTGGCACCAGTGCCAAGTCGGGCTGGTTTGATAGTACTAAATAGCACCTGCAATCTGCCATGCAGAAGCGGGGCAGCTTACTTTTGTTTGCCAGGGAAACGGGCCGAGGTTTGTGTCTGGGGGCCTATGGCTGGGAGTGACCGCCTGGCTCCTGAAAATCTACGATAGGCAGGATGGTTACCAGACCCATGGTGGCACCAGTGCCAAGTTGGGCTGGTTTGATAGTACCAAGTGGCTCCTGCAATCTGCCATCAAAAATTTGGCAGGCCAGTTTTGTTTTCCAGGGAAAAGCGCCGTTGTTTGTGCTTGGGGGACTGTGGGTGGGAGTGGCCGGCTGGCTCCTTAGAACACACGATACGCAGGATGGTTCCCAGACCCAAGGTGGCACCAGTGCCACGTCGGGCTGGTTTGATGGTGAAAAGTGGCTCCTGCAATCTGCCATCCTGAAGCGGGGTAGCTTACATTTGTGTGCCAGGGAAACGGGCCGAGGTTTATGACTGGGGGCCTAGGGCTAGAAGTGACCGGCTGGCTCCTGAAAAGCAACAATAGGCAGGATGATTCCCAGACCCAAGGTGGCACCAGTGCCAAGTTGGGCTGGTTTGATGGTACCAACTGGCTCCTGCAATCTGCCATCTAAAAGTTGGCAGGCGAGTTTTGTTTTCCAGGGAAAAGCGCCGTTGATTTTGTTTGGAGGCCTGTGGCTGGCAGTGGCTGCCTGTCGTCTTAGAATCCGGGTTACGCAGCATGGTTCCCAGAGCCAAGGTGGCACCAGTGTAAAGTTGGGCTGGTTTGATAGTACTAAGTGGCTCCTGCAATCTGCCATCCAGAAGCGGGGCAGCTTACTTTTGTTTGCCAGGGAAACGGGCCGAGGTATTTTTCTGGGGACCTATGGCTGGGAGTGACCGGCTGGCTCCTGAAAAGCTACGATAGGCAGGATGGTTCCCTGACCCAAGGTGGCACCAGTGCCAAGTCGGGCGGTTTTCGTAGTACAAAGTGCGTCCTAAAATTTGCCATCCAGAAGAGGGGCAGGTGAGTTTTGTTTACCAGAGAAAAGGGCCGTGGTTTGTTTTTGGGGGCATATGGCTGATAGTGGCCGTCTGGCGCCTGAAAATCCACGATAGGCAGGATGGTTCCCAGACCAGAGGTGGCACCAGTGCCAAGTCGGGCTGGTTTGATAGTACTAAAGAGCACCTGCAATCTGCCATGCAGAAGCGGGGCAGCTTACTTTTGTTTGCCAGGGAAACGGGCCGAGGTTTGTGTCTGGGGGCCTATGGCTGGGAGTGACCGCCTGGCTCCTGAAAAGCTACGATAGGCAGGATGGTGACCAGACCCATGGTGGCACCAGTGCCAAGTTGGGCTGGTTTGATAGTACCAAGTGGCTCCGGCAATCTGCCATCAAAAAGTTGGCAGGCCAGTTTTGTTTTCCAGGGAAAAGCGCCGTTGTTTTTGTTTGGGGGACTGTGGCTGGGAGTGGCCGGCTGGCTCCTTAGAACACACGATACGCAGGATGGTTCCCAGACCCAAGGTGGCACCAGTGCCACGTCGGGCTGGTTTGATGGTGAAAAGTGGCTCCTGCAATCTGCCATCCTGAAGCGGGGTAGCTTACATTTGTGTGCCAGGGAAACGGGCCGAGGTTTATGACTGGGGGCCTAGGGCTAGAAGTGACCGGCTGGCTCCTGAAAAGCAACAATAGGCAGGATGGTTCCCAGACCCAAGGTGGCACCAGTGCCAAGTTGGGCTGGTTTGATGGTACCAACTGGCTCCTGCAATCTGCCATCTAAAAGTTGTCAGGCGAGTTTTGTTTTCCAGGGAAAAGCGCCGTTGATTTTGTTTGGAGGCCTGTGGCTGGCAGTGGCTGCCTGACGTCTTAGAATCCGGGTTACGCAGCATGGTTCCCAGAGCCAAGGTGGCACCAGTGTCAAGTTGGGCTGGTTTGATTGTACCAAGTGGCTCCTGCAATCTGCCATCCAGAAGCGGGGCAGCTTACTTTTGTTTGCCAGGGAAACGGGCCGAGGTATTTGTCTGGGGACCTATGGCTGGGAGTGACCGTCTGGCTCCTGAAAAGCTACGATAGGCAGGATGGTGACCAGACCCATGGTGGCACCAGTGCCAAGTTGGGCTGGTTTGATAGTACCAAGTTGCTCCTGCAATCTGCCATCAAAAAGTTGGCAGGTCAGTTTTGTTTTCCAGGGAAAAGCGCCGTTGTTTGTGTTTGGGGGACTGTGGCTGGGAGTGGCCGGCTGGCTCCTTAGAACACAGGATACGCAGGATGGTTCCCAGACCAGAGGTGGCACCAGTGCCAAGTCGGGCTGGTTTGATAGCACCAAGTGGCTCCTGCAATCTGCCATCCAGAAGCGGGGCAGCTTACTTTTGTTTTCCAGGGAAACGGACCGAGGTTTTTTTCTGGGGGCCTATGGCTGGGAGTGACCGCCTGGCTCCTGAAAAGCTACGATAGGCAGGATGGTGACCAGACCCATGGTGGCACCAGTGCCAAGTTGGGCTGGTTTGATAGTACCAAGTGGCTCCTGCAATCTGCCATCAAAAAGTTGGCAGGCGAGTTTTGTTTTCCAGGGAAAAGCGCCGTTGTGTGTATTTTGGGGCCTGTGGCTGGGAGTGGCCAGCTGGCTCCTTAGAATCCACGATACGCAGGATGGTTCCCAGACCCAAGGTGGCACCAGTGCCAAGTCGGGCTGGTTTGTTAGTACCAAGTGGTTCCTGCAATCTGCCATCCAGAAGCGGGGCAGCTGAATTTTGTTTGCCAGAGAAAAAGGCTGTTGTTTGTGTTTCGGGGCCTGTGGCTGGCAGTGGACGGCTGGCTCCTGAAAATCCATGATACGCAGCATGGTTCCCAGACCCAAGGTGGCACCAGTGCCAAGTAGGGCTAGTTTCATAGTACCCAGTGGCTCCTGCAATCTGCCATCCAGAAGAGGGGCAGTTGAGTTTTGTTTTCCAGAGAAAAGGGCCGTGGTTTGTGTTTGGGGCCTATGGCTGAGAGTGACCGGCTGGCCCCTGAAAATCCACGATAGGAAGGATGGTTCCCAGATCCAAGGTGGCACCAGTGCCATGTTGTGCTGGTGTGATAGTCCCAAGTGGCTCCTGCAATCTGCCATCCAGAAGTGGGGCAGCTGAATTTTGTTTGCCAGAGAAAAAGGCTGTGGTTTTTGTTTGGGGGCCTATGGCTGGGAGTGGCCGGCTGGCTCCTGAAAATCCATGATACGCAGCATGGTTCCCAGACCCAAGGTGGCACCAGTGCCAAGTGGGGCTGGTTTCACAGTGTCAAGTGCCTCCTGCAATCTCCCATCCAGAAGCGGGGCAGCTGAGTTTTGTTTGCCTGTGAAACGGGCCGTTGTTTTTGATTGGGGTCTGTGGCCGAGAATGTTCAGCTGGCTCCTGACAATCCACAATATGCAGGATGGTTCCCAGACCCAAGGTGGCACCAGTGCCAAGTCTTGCTGGTTTGATAGTACCAAGTGGCTCCTGCAATCTGCCATCCAGAAGCGGTGCAGCTGAGTTTTGTTTGCCAGAGAAAAGGGCCGTGGGTTGTGTTTGGGGGCATATGGCTGGGAGTGGCCGGCTGTCTCATTAAAAAGATCGATACGCAGGATGGTTCCCAGACCCAAGGTGGCACCAGTGCCAAGTCGGGCTGTTTTTATAGTACCAAGTGCGTCCTGCAATTTGCCATCCAGAAGAGGGGCAGTGGAGTTTTGTTTGCCAGAGAATAGCGCCGTTGTTTGTGTTTGGGGGCTTGTGGCTGGGAGTGGCCGACTGGCGCCTTAGAATCTGCGATACGCAGCATGGTTCCCAGACCCAAGGTGGCACCAGTTCCAAGTTGGGCTGGTTTGATAGTACCAAGTGGCTCCTGCAATCTGCCATCCAGAAGCGGAGCAGCTTACTTTTGTTTGCCAGGGAAACGGGCCGAGGTTTGTGTTTGGGGGCAAATGGCTGGGAGTGACCGGCTGGCTCCTGGAAAGCTACAATAGGCAGGATGGTGACCAGACCCATGGTGGCACCAGTGCCAAGTTGGGCTGGTTTGATAGTACCAAGTTGCTCCTGCAATCTGCCATCAAAAAGTTGGCAGGCGAGTTTTGTTTTCCAGGGAAAAGCGCCGTTGTTTGTGTTTGGGGGCCTGTGGCTGGGAGTGGCCGGCTGGCTCCTTAGAATCCACGATACGCAGGATGGTTCCCAGACCCAAGGTGGCACCAGTGCCAAGTCGGGCTGGTTTGATACTACCAAGTGGTTCCTGCAATCTGCCATCCAGAAGCAGGGCAGCTTACTTTTGTTTGCCAGGGAAACGGGCCGTGGGTTTTGTTTGGGGGCATATAGCTGAGAGTGGCCGGCTGGCCCCTGAAAATCCACGCTAGGCAGCATGGTTCCCAGATGCAAGGTGGCACCAGTGCCAAGTCGGGCTGGTTTGATGGTGCAAAGTGGCTCCTGCAATCTGCCATCCAGAAGCGGGGCAGCTGATTTTTGTTTGCCAGAGAAAAATTCCGTGGATTGTTTTTGGGGGCATATTGCTGGGAGTGGCCGGCTGGCTCCTTAAAATGCTCGATACGCATGATGGTTCCCAGGCCCAAGGTGTCACCACTACCAAGTCGGCCTGCGGTTTTAGTATCAAGTTCACCCTGCAATTTGCCATCCAGAAGAGGGGCAGTTGAGTTTTGTTTGCCAGAGAAACGGGCCGAGGTTTCTGTTTGGGGACATATGGCTGAGAGTGGCCGGCTGGCCCCTGAAAATCCACGATACACAACATGGTTCCCAGATCCAAGGTGGCACCAGTGCCAAGTTGGGCTGGTTTGATAGTCCCAAGTGTCTCCTGCAATCTGCCATCCAGAAGCGGAGCAGCTTACTTTTGTTTGCCAGAGAAATAGGCCTAGGTTTTTGTTTGGGGGCCTGTGGCTAGGAGTGGCCTGCTGGCTCCTAAGAATCCACGATACGCAGGATGTTTACCAGACCCATGGTGGCACCAGTGCCAAGTTGGGCTGGTTTGATAGTACCAAGTGGCTCCTGCAAACTCCATCAAAAAGTTGGCAGGCGTGTTTTGTTTTCCAGGGAACAGCGCCGTTGATTTTGTTTGGGGGCCTGTGGCTGGGAGTGGCCGGCTGGCTCCTTAGAATCCACGATACGCAGGATGGTTCCCAGACCCAAGGTGACACCAGTGCCAAGTCGGGCTGGTTTGATTACACCAAGTGGCTCCTGCAATCTGCCATCCATAAGTGAGGCAGCTAAGTTTTGTTTGCCAGAAAAAAGGGCCGTGGTTTTTGTTGGGGGCCTGTGGCTGGGAGTAGCCGGCTGGCTCCTTAAAATCCACGATAGGCAGGATGGTTCCCAGACCCAAGGTGGTACCAGTGCCAAGTCGGGCTGGTTTGATAGCACCAAGTGGCTCCTGCAATCTGCCATCCAGAAGCGGGCCAGCTTACTTTTGTTTGCCATGGAAACGGGCCGAGGTATTTGTCTGGGGACCTATGGCTGGGAGTGACCGGCTGGCTCCTGAAAAGCTACGATAGGCAGGATGGTGACCAGACCCATGGTGGCACCAGTGCCAAGTTGGGCTGGTTTGATAGTACCAAGTTGCTCCTGCAATCTGCCATCAAAAATTTGGCAGGTCAGTTTTGTTTTCCAGGGAAAAGCGCCGTTGTTTGTGTTTGGGGGACTGTGGCTGGGAGTGGCCGGCTGGCTCCTTAGAACACAGGATACGCAGGATGGTTCCCAGACCCAAGATGGCACCAGTGCCAAGTCGGGCTGGTTTGATAGCACCAAGTGGCTCCTGCAATCTGCCATCCAGAAGCGGGGCAGCTTACTTTTGTTTTCCAGGGAAACGGACCGAGGTTTTTTTCTGGGGGCCTATGGCTGGGAGTGACCGGCTGGCTCCTGAAAAGCTACGATAGGCAGGATGGTGACCAGACCCATGGTGGCACCAGTGCCAAGTTGGGCTGGTTTGATAGTACCAAGTGGCTCCTGCAATCTGCCATCAAAAAGTTGGCAGGCGAGTTTTGTTTTCCAGGGAAAAGCGCCGTTGTGTGTATTTTGGGGCCTGTGGCTGGGAGTGGCCAGCTGGCTCCTTAGAATCCACGATACGCAGGATGGTTCCCAGACCCAAGGTGGCACCAGTGCCAAGTCGGGCTGGTTTGTTAGTACCAAGTGGTTCCTGCAATCTGCCATCCAGAAGCGGGGCAGCTGAATTTTGTTTGCCAGAGAAAAAGGCTGTTGTTTGTGTTTCGGGGCCTGTGGCTGGCAGTGGACGGCTGGCTCCTGAAAATCCATGATACGCAGCATGGTTCCCAGACCCAAGGTGGCACCAGTGCCAAGTAGGACTAGTTTCATAGTACCCAGTGGCTCCTGCAATCTGCCATCCAGAAGAGGGGCAGTTGAGTTTTGTTTTCCAGAGAAAAGGGCCGTGGTTTGTGTTTGGGGCCTATGGCTGAGAGTGACCGGCTGGCCCCTGAAAATCCACGATAGGAAGGATGGTTCCCATATCCAAGGTGGCACCAGTGCCATGTTGTGCTGGTGTGATAGTCCCAAGTGGCTCCTGCAATCTGCCATCCAGAAGTGGGGCAGCTGAATTTTGTTTGCCAGAGAAAAAGGCTGTGGTTTTTGTTTGGGGGCCTATGGCTGGGAGTGGCCGGCTGGCTCCTGAAAATCCATGATACGCAGCATGGTTCCCAGACCCAAGGTGGCACCAGTGCCAAGTGGGGCTGGTTTCACAGTGTCAAGTGCCTCCTGCAATCTCCCATCCAGAAGCGGGGCAGCTGAGTTTTGTTTGCCTGTGAAACGGGCCGTTGTTTTTGATTGGGGTCTGTGGCCGAGAATGTTCAGCTGGCTCCTGACAATCCACAATATGCAGGATGGTTCCCAGACCCAAGGTGGCACTAGTTCCAAGTTGGGCTGGTTTGATAGTACCAAGTGGCTCCTGCAATCTGCCATCCAGAAGCGGGGCAGCTTACTTTTGTTTGCCAGGGAAACGGGCCGAGGTTTGTGTTTGGGGGCAAATGGCTGGGAGTGACCGGCTGGCTCCTGGAAAGCTACAATAGGCAGGATGGTGACCAGACCCATGGTGGCACCAGTGCCAAGTTGGGCTGGTTTGATAGTACCAAGTTGCTCCTGCAATCTGCCATCAAAAAGTTGGCAGGCGAGTTTTGTTTTCCAGGGAAAAGCGCCGTTGTTTGTATTTGGGGGCCTGTGGCTGGGAGTGGCCGGCTGGCTCCTTAGAATCCACGATACGCAGGATGGTTCCCAGACCCAAGGTGGCACCAGTGCCAAGTCGGGCTGGTTTGATACTACCAAGTGGTTCCTGCAATCTGCCATCCAGAAGCAGGGCAGCTTACTTTTGTTTGCCAGGGAAACGGGCCGTGGGTTTTGTTTGGGGGCATATAGCTGAGAGTGGCCCGCTGGCCCCTGAAAATCCACGCTAGGCAGCATGGTTCCCAGATGCAAGGTGGCACCAGTGCCAAGTCGGGCTGGTTTGATGGTGCAAAGTGGCTCCTGCAATCTGCCATCCAGAAGCGGGGCAGCTGATTTTTGTTTGCCAGAGAAAAATTCCGTGGATTGTTTTTGGGGGCATATTGCTGGGAGTGGCCGGCTGGCTCCTTAAAATGCTCGATACGCATGATGGTTCCCAGGCCCAAGGTGTCACCACTACCAAGTCGGCCTGCGGTTTTAGTATCAAGTTCATCCTGCAATTTGCCATCCAGAAGAGGGGCAGTTGAGTTTTGTTTGCCAGAGAAACGGGCCGAGGTTTCTGTTTGGGGACATATGGCTGAGAGTGGCCGGCTGGCCCCTGAAAATCCACGATACACAACATGGTTCCCAGATCCAAGGTGGCACCAGTGCCAAGTTGGGCTGGTTTGATAGTCCCAAGTGTCTCCTGCAATCTGCCATCCAGAAGCGGGGCAGCTTACTTTTGTTTGCCAGAGAAATAGGCCTAGGTTTTTGTTTGGGGGCCTGTGGCTAGGAGTGGCCTGCTGGCTCCTAAGAATCCACGATACGCAGGATGTTTACCAGACCCATGGTGGCACCAGTGCCAAGTTGGGCTGGTTTGATAGTACCAAGTGGCTCCTGCAAACTCCATCAAAAAGTTGGCAGGCGTGTTTTGTTTTCCAGGGAACAGCGCCGTTGATTTTGTTTGGGGGCCTGTGGCTGGGAGTGGCCGGCTGGCTCCTTAGAATCCACGATACGCAGGATGGTTCCCAGACCCAAGGTGACACCAGTGCCAAGTCGGGCTGGTTTGATTACACCAAGTGGCTCCTGCAATCTGCCATCCATAAGTGAGGCAGCTAAGTTTTGTTTGCCAGAAAAAAGGGCCGTGGTTTTTGTTGGGGGCCTGTGGCTGAGAGTAGCCGGCTGGCTCCTTAAAATCCACGATAGGTAGGATGGTTCCCAGACCCAAGGTGGTACCAGTGCCAAGTCGGGCTGGTTTGATACCACCAAGTGGCTCCTGCAATCTGCCATCCAGAAGCGGGGCAGCTTACTTTTGTTTGCCAGGGAAACGGGCCGAGATTTGTGTCTCGGGGCCTATGGCAGGGAGTGACCAGCTGGCTCCTGAAAAGCTACGATAGGCAGGATGGTGACCAGACCCATGGTGGCACCAGTGCCAAGTTGGGCTGGTTTGATAGTACCAAGTTGCTCCTGCAATCTGCCATCAAAAATTTGGCAGGTCAGTTTTGTTTTCCAGGGAAAAGCGCCGTTGTTTGTGTTTGGGGGACTATGGCTGGGAGTGGCCGGCTGGCTCCTTAGAACACAGGATACGCAGGATGGTTCCCAGACCCAAGATGGCACCAGTGCCAAGTCGGGCTGGTTTGATAGCACCAAGTGGCTCCTGCAATCTGCCATCCAGAAGCGGGGCAGCTTACTTTTGTTTTCCAGGGAAACGGACCGAGGTTTTTTTCTGGGGGCCTATGGCTGGGAGTGACCGGCTGGCTCCTGAAAAGCTACGATAGGCAGGATGGTGACCAGACCCATGGTGGCACCAGTGCCAAGTTGGGCTGGTTTGATAGTACCAAGTGGCTCCTGCAATCTGCCATCAAAAAGTTGGCAGGCGAGTTTTGTTTTCCAGGGAAAAGCGCCGTTGTGTGTATTTTGGGGCCTGTGGCTGGGAGTGGCCAGCTGGCTCCTTAGAATCCACGATACGCAGGATGGTTCCCAGACCCAAGGTGGCACCAGTGCCAAGTCGGGCTGGTTTGTTAGTACCAAGTGGTTCCTGCAATCTGCCATCCAGAAGCGGGGCAGCTGAATTTTGTTTGCCAGAGAAAAAGGCTGTTGTTTGTGTTTCGGGGCCTGTGGCTGGCAGTGGACGGCTGGCTCCTGAAAATCCATGATACGCAGCATGGTTCCCAGACCCAAGGTGGCACCAGTGCCAAGTAGGACTAGTTTCATAGTACCCAGTGGCTCCTGCAATCTGCCATCCAGAAGAGGGGCAATTGAGTTTTGTTTTCCAGAGAAAAGGGCCGTGGTTTGTGTTTGGGGCCTATGGCTGAGAGTGACCGGCTGGCCCCTGAAAATCCACGATAGGAAGGATGGTTCCCATATCCAAGGTGGCACCAGTGCCATGTTGTGCTGGTGTGATAGTCCCAAGTGGCTCCTGCAATCTGCCATCCAGAAGTGGGGCAGCTGAATTTTGTTTGCCAGAGAAAAAGGCTGTGGTTTTTGTTTGGGGGCCTATGGCTGGGAGTGGCCGGCTGGCTCCTGAAAATCCATGATACGCAGCATGGTTCCCAGACCCAAGGTGGCACCAGTGCCAAGTGGGGCTGGTTTCACAGTGTCAAGTGCCTCCTGCAATCTCCCATCCAGAAGCGGGGCAGCTGAGTTTTGTTTGCCTGTGAAACGGGCCGTTGTTTTTGATTGGGGTCTGTGGCCGAGAATGTTCAGCTGGCTCCTGACAATCCACAATATGCAGGATGGTTCCCAGACCCAAGGTGGCACTAGTTCCAAGTTGGGCTGGTTTGATAGTACCAAGTGGCTCCTGCAATCTGCCATCCAGAAGCGGGGCAGCTTACTTTTGTTTGCCAGGGAAACGGGCCGAGGTTTGTGTTTGGGGGCAAATGGCTGGGAGTGACCGGCTGGCTCCTGGAAAGCTACAATAGGCAGGATGGTGACCAGACCCATGGTGGCACCAGTGCCAAGTTGGGCTGGTTTGATAGTACCAAGTTGCTCCTGCAATCTGCCATCAAAAAGTTGGCAGGCGAGTTTTGTTTTCCAGGGAAAAGCGCCGTTGTTTGTATTTGGGGGCCTGTGGCTGGGAGTGGCCGGCTGGCTCCTTAGAATCCACGATACGCAGGATGGTTCCCAGACCCAAGGTGGCACCAGTGCCAAGTCGGGCTGGTTTGATACTACCAAGTGGTTCCTGCAATCTGCCATCCAGAAGCAGGGCAGCTTACTTTTGTTTGCCAGGGAAACGGGCCGTGGGTTTTGTTTGGGGGCATATAGCTGAGAGTGGCCCGCTGGCCCCTGAAAATCCACGCTAGGCAGCATGGTTCCCAGATGCAAGGTGGCACCAGTGCCAAGTCGGGCTGGTTTGATGGTGCAAAGTGGCTCCTGCAATCTGCCATCCAGAAGCGGGGCAGCTGATTTTTGTTTGCCAGAGAAAAATTCCGTGGATTGTTTTTGGGGGCATATTGCTGGGAGTGGCCGGCTGGCTCCTTAAAATGCTCGATACGCATGATGGTTCCCAGGCCCAAGGTGTCACCACTACCAAGTCGGCCTGCGGTTTTAGTATCAAGTTCATCCTGCAATTTGCCATCCAGAAGAGGGGCAGTTGAGTTTTGTTTGCCAGAGAAACGGGCCGAGGTTTCTGTTTGGGGACATATGGCTGAGAGTGGCCGGCTGGCCCCTGAAAATCCACGA
Source organism: Melospiza melodia melodia (assembly GCF_035770615.1). NCBI lineage: Eukaryota > Metazoa > Chordata > Aves > Passeriformes > Passerellidae > Melospiza > Melospiza melodia. Next base: position 34,181,251 of record NC_086199.1, on the reverse strand, counting down.
TACACAACATGGTTCCCAGATCCAAGGTGGCACCAGTGCCAAGTTGGGCTGGTTTGATAGTCCCAAGTGTCTCCTGCAATCTGCCATCCAGAAGCGGGGCAGCTTACTTTTGTTTGCCAGAGAAATAGGCCTAGGTTTTTGTTTGGGGGCCTGTGGCTAGGAGTGGCCTGCTGGCTCCTAAGAATCCACGATACGCAGGATGTTTACCAGACCCATGGTGGCACCAGTGCCAAGTTGGGCTGGTTTGATAGTACCAAGTGGCTCCTGCAAACTCCATCAAAAAGTTGGCAGGCGTGTTTTGTTTTCCAGGGAACAGCGCCGTTGATTTTGTTTGGGGGCCTGTGGCTGGGAGTGGCCGGCTGGCTCCTTAGAATCCACGATACGCAGGATGGTTCCCAGACCCAAGGTGACACCAGTGCCAAGTCGGGCTGGTTTGATTACACCAAGTGGCTCCTGCAATCTGCCATCCATAAGTGAGGCAGCTAAGTTTTGTTTGCCAGAAAAAAGGGCCGTGGTTTTTGTTGGGGGCCTGTGGCTGAGAGTAGCCGGCTGGCTCCTTAAAATCCACGATAGGCAGGATGGTTCCCAGACCCAAGGTGGTACCAGTGCCAAGTCGGGCTGGTTTGATAGCACCAAGTGGCTCCTGCAATCTGCCATCCAGAAGCGGGGCAGCTTACTTTTGTTTGCCAGGGAAACGGGCCGAGATTTGTGTCTCGGGGCCTATGGCAGGGAGTGACCAGCTGGCTCCTGAAAAGCTACGATAGGCAGGATGGTGACCAGACCCATGGTGGCACCAGTGCCAAGTTGGGCTGGTTTGATAGTACCAAGTGGCTCCTGCAATCTGCCATCAAAAAGTTGGCAGGCGAGTTTTGTTTTCCAGGGAAAAGCGCCGTTGTGTGTGTTTTGGGGCCTGTGGCTGGGAGTGGCCAGCTGGCTCCTTAGAATCCACGATACGCAGGATGGTTCCCAGACCCAAGGTGGCACCAGTGCCAAGTCGGGCTGGTTTGTTAGTACCAAGTGGTTCCTGCAATCTGCCATCCAGAAGCGGGGCAGCTGAATTTTGTTTGCCAGAGAAAAAGGCTGTTGTTTGTGTTTCGGGGCCTGTGGCTGGCAGTGGACGGCTGGCTCCTGAAAATCCATGATACGCAGCATGGTTCCCAGACCCAAGGTGGCACCAGTGCCAAGTAGGGCTGGTTTCATAGTACCCAGTGGCTCCTGCAATCTGCCATCCAGAAGAGGGGCAGTTGAGTTTTGTTTTCCAGAGAAAAGGGCCGTGGTTTGTGTTTGGGGCCTATGGCTGAGAGTGACCGGCCGGCCCCTGAAAATCCACGATAGGAAGGATGATTCCCAGATCCAAGGTGGCACCAGTGCCATGTTGTGCTGGTGTGATATTCCCAAGTGGCTCCTGCAATCTGCCATCCAGGAGCGGGGCAGCTGAATTTTGTTTGCCAGAGAAAAAGGCTGTGGTTTTTGTTTGGGGGCCTATGGCTGGGAGTGGCCGGCTGGCTCCTGAAAATCCATGATACGCAGCATGGTTCCCAGACCCAAGGTGGCACCAGTGCCAAGTGGGGCTGGTTTCACAGTGTCAAGTGCCTCCTGCAATCTCCCATCCAGAAGCGGGGCAGCTGAGTTTTGTTTGCCTGTGAAACGGGCCGTTGTTTTTGATTGGGGTCTGTGGCCGAGAGTGTCCAGCTGGCTCCTGACAATCCACAATACGCAGGATGGTTCCCAGACCCAAGGTGGCACCAGTGCCAAGTCGTGCTGGTTTGATAGTACCAAGTGCGTCCTGCAATTTGCCATCCAGAAGAGGGGCAGTTGAGTTTTGTTTGCCAGAGAAAAGCGCCGTTGTTTGTGTTTGGGGTCTTGTGGCTGGGAGTGGCCGACTGGCGCCTTAGAATCTGCGATACGCAGCATGGTTCCCAGACCCAAGGTGGCACCAGTGCCAAGTCGGGCTGGTTTGATAGTACCAAGTGGCTCCTGCAATCTGCCATCCAGAAGCGGGGCAGCTTACTTTTGTTTGCCAGGGAAACGGGCCGAGGTTTGTGACTGGGGGCCTATGGCTGGGAGTGACCGGCTGGCTCCTGGAAAGCTACAATAGGCAGGATGGTTACCAGACCCATGGTGGCACCAGTGCCAAGTTGGGCTGGTTTGATAGTACCAAGTTGCTCCTGCAATCTGCCATCAAAAAGTTGTCAGGCGAGTTTTGTTTTCCAGGGAAAAGCGCCGTTGTTTGTATTTGGGGGCCTGTGGCTGGGAGTGGCCGGCTGGCTCCTTAGAATCCACGATACGCAGGATGGTTCCCAGACCCAAGGTGGCACCAGTGCCAAGTCGGGCTGGTTTGATACTACCAAGTGGTTCCTGCAATCTGCCATCCAGAAGCGGGGCAGCTTACTTTTGTTTGCCAGGGAAACGGGCCGTGGGTTTTGTTTGGGGGCATATAGCTGAGAGTGGCCGGCTGGCCCCTGAAAATCCACGCTAGGCAGCATGGTTCCAGGATGCAAGGTGGCACCAGTGCCAAGTCGGGCTGGTTTGATGGGTCAAAGTGGCTCCTGCAATCTGCCATCCAGAAGCGGGGCAGCTGATTTTTGTTTGCCAGAGAAAAATTCCGTGGATTGTTTTTGGGGGCATATTGCTGGGAGTGGCCGGCTGGCTCCTTAAAATGCTCGATACGCATGATGGTTCCCAGGCCCAAGGTGTCACCACTACCAAGTCGGCCTGCGGTTTTAGTATCAAGTTCATCTTGCAATTTGCCATCCAGAAGAGGGGCAGTTGAGTTTTGTTTGCCAGAGAAACGGGCCGAGGTTTCTGTTTGGGGGCATATGGCTGAGAGTGCCCGGCTGGCCCCTGAAAATCCACGATACACAGCATGGTTCCCAGATGCAAGGTGGCACCAGTGCCAAGTTGGGCTGGTTTGATAGTACCAAGTGTCTCCTGCAATCTGCCATCCAGAAGCGGGGCAGCTTACTTTTGTTTGCCAGAGAAATAGGCCTAGGTTTTTGTTTGGGGGCCTGTGGCTAGGAGTGGCCGGCTGGCTCCTAAGAATCCACGATACGCAGGATGTTTACCAGACCCATGGTGGCACCAGTGCCAAGTTGGGCTGGTTTGATAGTACCAAGTGGCTCCTGCAAACTCCATCAAAAAGTTGGCAGGCGTGTTTTGTTTTCCAGGGAACAGCGCCGTTGATTTTGTTTGGGGGCCTGTGGCTGGGAGTGGCCGGCTGGCTCCTTAGAATCCACGATACGCAGGATGGTTCCCAGACCCAAGGTGGCACCAGTGCCAAGTCGGGCTGGTTTGATTACACCAAGTGACTCCTGCAATCTGCCATCCAGAAGTGAGGCAGCTAAGTTTTGTTTGCGAGAAAAAAGGGCCGTGGTTTTTGTTGGGGGCCTGTGGCTGGGAGTAGCCGGCTGGCTCCTTAAAATCCACGATAGGCAGGATGGTTCCCAGACCCAAGGTGGCACCAGTGCCAAGTCGGGCTGGTTTGATAGTACCAAGTGGTTCCTGCAATCTGCCATCCAGAAGCGGGGCAGCTGAGTTTTGTTTGCCAGAGAAAAAGGCTGTGGTTTTTGTTTGGGGGCCTGTGGCTGGCAGTGGCCGGCTGGCTCCTGAAAATCCACGATACGCAGCATGGTTCCCAGACCCAAGGTGGCACCAGTACAAAGTGGGGCTCGTTTGACAGTGTCAAGTGCCTCCTGCAATCTCCCATCCAGAAGCGGGGCAGCTGAGTTTTTTTTGCCAGGGAAACGGACCTTTGTTTTTGATTGGGGTCTGTGGCCGAGAGTGGTCGGCTGTCTCCTGACAATCCACAATACGCAGGATGGTTCCCAGACCAAAGGTGGCACCAGTGCCAAGTCGGGCTGGTTTGATAGTACCAAGTGTCTCCTGCACTCTGCCATCCAGAAGCGGGGCAGCTGAGTTTTGTTTGCCAGAGAAATGGGCCGTGGGTTGTGTTTGGGGGCATATGGCTGGGAGTGGCCACCTGGCTCCTTAAAATGCACGATACGCCGCATGGTAACCAGACGCAAGGTGGCACCAGTGCCAAGTCGGGCTGTTTTTGTAGTACCCAGTGGCTCCTGCAATTTGCCATCCAGAAGCGGGGCAGCTAAATTTTGTTTGCTAGAGAAAAGGGCTGTGGTTTGTGTTTGGGGGCCTATGGCCGAGAGTGGTAGGCTGGCCCCTGAAAATCAACGATAGGCAGGATGGTTCCCAGATCCAAGGTGGCACCAGTGCCAAGTAAGGCTGGTTGTATGGTTCAAAGTGACTCCTGCAATCTGCCATCCAGAAGCGGGACAGCTGAGTTTTTTTTGCCAGAGAAAAGGTCCGTGGTTTCTTTTTGGGGCATACGGCTGGGAATTGCCGGCTGGCTCCTTAAAATGCTCGATACGCAGGATGGTTCCCAGAGCCAAGGTGGCACCACTGCCAAGTCGGGCTCTTTTTGTAGTACCAAGTGCGTCCTGCAATTTGCCATCCAGAAGAGGGGCAGTTGAGTTTTGTTTGCCAGAGAAAAGGGCCGAGGTTTGTGTTTGGGAGCATATGGCTGGGAATGACCGGCTGGCCCCTGAAAATCCACGATACGCCGGATGGTTCCCAGATCCAAGATGGTACCATTACCAAGTCGGGCTGCTTTGATAGTCCCAAGTGGCTCCTGCAAACTGCCACACCAGAAGCGGGGCAGCTGAGTTTTGTTTGCCAGGGAAATGGGCCGTTGTTTGTGTTTGGGGGCCTGTGGCTGGGAGTGTTCGGCTGGTTCCTGAATATGTACGATACGCAGGATTGTTCCCAGATCCAAGGTGGCAGCAGTGCCATGTTGTGCTGGTGTGATAGTCCCAAGTGGCTCCTGCAATCTGCCATCCAGAAGTGGGGCAGCTGATTTTTGTTTGCCAGAGAAAAGGTCCGTGGTTTGTGTTTGGGGGCATATGGCTGAGAGTGGCCGGCTGGCCCCTGAAAATCCACGATACACAGGATGGTTCCCAGATCCAAGGTGGCACCTGTGCCAAGTCGGGCTGATTTGATAGTACTAAGTAGCTCCTGCAATCTGCCATCCAGAAGCGGGGCAGCTTACTTTTGTTTGCCAGGGAAACGGGCCGAGGTTTCTGTTTGGGGGCCTATGGCTGGGAGTGACCGGCTGGCTCCTGAAAAGCTACAATAGGCAGGATGGTTCCCAGAGCCAAGGTGGCACCAGTGCCAAGTTGGGCTGGTTTGATAGTACCAAGTGGCTCCTGCAATCTGCCATCCAGAAGCAGGGTAGCTGAGTTTTGTTTGCCAGAGAAAAGGGCTTGGTTTGTGTTTGGGGGCATATGGCTGTGTGTGGCCAGCTGGCTCCTTAAAATGCACGATATGCAACATGGCTCCCAGACCCATAGTGGCACCAGTGCCAAGTCGGGCTGGTTTGATAGTACCAAGTGGCTCCTGCAATCTTCCATGATCACGTGGAGAAATACTTTCTGGTTTCAGCCATATGCTCTTTCTTCTCTCCCTCAACTTCTCTATCACCTCTCATCTGGTTCACATGCGCTGTCTTCAAGGTCCACAGGCTACTTTTCACAGAATCTTCTGGCCTGATGAAGTAAGAATGATGAATAGAACAGAGCTGGGATCTATTTTCCAGTTTGGATAAAATGCATTCTGCACACAAATCCAAGGAGAACGGGCTGCCCCGATGCCCAGAAAATCTTTCACTCCTGCTAGTGTTCTACGTCAACCGCAACTTAGTCTGAAAGAAAAGCTTTTTCTCTGAGAGCATCTGAGAGGTTTGCATGAAGCACTGATATCTGACATATGCAATTTTGAATAGGAGAGGAAAAAGAAAATGGCAAGGAGTTTTTAATTTTAGTGGTTTCAATTTTAATTTCCGTGCACTTTTTCAAAACTTGTCAGCTCAAATGCCCATCAACATCTTTTAGTCATCTGTAAGTCAGTATTCATATAAAATGTGCTTCAAATCCAAAGAATTTCAAATTTGCACTCCAAGCTTCTATGCCTAGATTTATGATTTCCTACACATATTAGATGAAAGGAAGGCCTTTTTTACTGTGGGAGTGCTGGAACACTGGAACAGGTTGCCCAGAGAAGTTGTGGGTGTCCCATCCCTGAAAGTATTCAAGGTCACCTTGGACGGGGCTTGGAGCAGCAACAAAGGAGAAGCTTGATGGTAGAGAAACAAAGTTGGACTATAGAAGAAACTCGGATTGAAGTATAGGATCAAGTTTTCTCTCAGCTCTTGGGGTAAATTCAAAGTTGTACAAAATGACATTTATCTGTGCTATTCACTACTGTAACAGAAAGTTTCATGAAAACTGTACAGAAGATAGTAAATTTTAAAAGAGATAAGAATTACAGCATAAAATCCATGGGATAGGTTACAACATGAGACACTCTCTAAGAGAAAATCTCTTTGTTTCAGCACTTCATCGGGGTAAGATTTCATGAAGTGCCAAAGAAGGCGGCAAAATATCATTCGGGACATTATTTACTGGAATTCAGCCTGGCCATTAGTAGGAACTGCCTTTGAACATATCATGTAGATATACCACACACGCTTTCCCTTCACTGAAAAATTACTGTTTACAACAAATAAGCAATTGACGATCAAAATTGATTGAAAGCATCTTAAACATGTCAAGTATTTCATTGTAGATGATCTGTGATCCAAATGCTTCTTCCACCTTCGAGAGGGACAGAAGAATTCTTCCATATCATGATGGTTTAAAATTGTATCAACCAATGTTTTCTGCTGAAAAGATATCATCTATTTTTTTCTATTTTTGGAAGAAAATATTCCTAGACATACAACAGGTGAGAACTAAGTAATTTTAAAGAAACAAATGAAATGAAAATATTCTGTAAATAGAATGAAATGAAAAGCTGTGTTTTAAATAGGAGCTAAATATTAAACAGAATTTTTGTACCAGGCATTTGAATTACTGCACCAGCTCTTTTGCCCATCAAGAGAGGCATTTAGCATTTCAGTCTTTTCCAAGGTGTTCATGATCTGCTATGCTGATCTCTGTGTGTGCCTAGGTGTGTGTGGAGGGGGGGGCATATGAAGGGGAGTGTGTATGTTTGCTTTACAATTGTTGTGGCAGATTCATGCCTCAGCTCCACATTTTGTTTTAAAAAGGTCACACCGAGTGGATATGAAGTTTACTATCAACAAGAGATCGATTCCCAAATCATCCATTTGACTCTCCCTTATAAATCATGTGCTTTGTTGCATATTTTATCAAATATACTTTCAAGCCAGATGGAGGAAGGAGGATGTGGGAATCCCTCCACCATCTTGCAACTTTTATGTAAGTAGGTTTTCAAGAAAATCATCATTTCTCTTTTAAATATGTCTGGAACAGGCATGATGGTAGTGTCAACCTGTTGGAGTTTTTGTTGCTGGAAGAAGTTGTACAAAAGGATTGGTTTTTACATTGACCAGTTACTGAATCAAGCGCAGGAATACATTGGAAATTTAGCTGGGGGTTCCTTTTCCCAGCAGACTACTTCTAGAACGAGCTTGTACACTGAAGCTGACTCTTTTGCTCTCTTTTTGTTTCTTTCCTATTTTCTTGGCTTCTTTGCCACTATCTAGACAATTTTGGAACTTTGTTCCCAACTAAAATGGTTTCAATAGTCTGATTGTGATCATACATTTTTACAAGGAATTTTTAAAATCTTTCCTCGAGTCCAGAAAGTCAAGGACTTAGATCTTTTTCTTCCCTTATCAATATTGCCATGAAATTGATAAATAAAGACCAACTCTTTATTTTTGTTTTTAACCCACGTAGATAATTCCCATCCATTAATCCATTTTGTGGACCAATAGCTGCCATTCTGATGGAAGCTGTCACTTCTTAACAATAGGCATTCTGTGACTATGTTGACTGCACTTTGGGTGAAGATCCTAACTGGTCTTAGATATACATAGGGAGAAATTTGCTCAGCCAGTGTCAGTCTTAAGCATGCGTATCAGAAGATCTTTCTAGAGCTGGGAATTTTCCCATGAAAGGGATTCAGTTAGGGAAGAGACACTTGTGCCAGAGTTTTACATTCTTCTTGAACACTGCTTAAGGAACTTAGATGCCATGTCCATTTGGATCTCTGTCTGCACAGAACTTTGTCATGCCAGTGCTTTGAAATGCATCTTGAAGAGAATTCACTAGCACAGAATGAAAGAGAGTGGAAGGGGTTGGTGGGGCTAACCAGGCCCAACCCCCCTGCCTAAACCAGGATACCTAGAGCCTCTTGCCCAGGATTCTATCTGGGTGTACTTTTAATGTCTTCAAAGATCCAGGCTCCACAATCTTTCTGGGCAGTCTGTGCCGTGGTTCAGTCACCCTGACAGTAAAGAAACATTTACTGATGTTCAAAGGCAATCTCCTGTATTTCAGTGTGTGCCCACTGCCTCTTGTCTTTTCCCTCAGCATCACTGAAAAGACACTGATTCCCTCCCCTTTGCACTATTGCTTCCATATGTATGTGTGATGCCATGTAGAGGTATGTCAAAAACCTCCCTGAAGCCCAGGCAGATAATATTCCCTTCATCTACCAGTCAAGTTGATTCATCAGAGGAGTTTAAAGTGATGTTCAGCATGAAATTCCCCTGAAAAATCATGCTAACTACATTATTTGGTCATCTGTCATGTGCCTGGCAAGGATTTCCAGGAAGAGCTGCTTCATCAACTTCCTGGGGATAAAAAAGAGGCTGGCTGGTTTGTACTATGGCGAGTCCTCTTAATTGCCTTTTTTGAAGATGGGTGTCATTTGCTAACATCCACTCTTTAGCCTCTGTTGTGGTCTACATCTTAGCAAAACGCTTTTCCACTATGTCTGGCTAGGAAAAACTGTGCCAGCACAGAAAACATCTCCCATCGTGTTCTAGAAGTTGCACGGATGTCTGCCAAGTGTTTGGCAGGAAGAAAAGAAAAGTTGTCCAAAACAGCTTCCAATCGAATGTTCCTGTGATTGGAAAAGTCAGGAGAGTGCAAAGGTACTGTTTTCTATCAGTTGGCAAGGTGCGCACACAATCCCAGTGTTGTACAGCTTGCTTCTTCACCTTCCCGAAGCTGCCGCTCTCGCCGGCTGCCGGAGCCCAAGAAGCGGCTTCTTCGCGCAAAGACGATTGTGCCGCTCACAGGGCTCTCCTTAGCGCGGCTTCTGCCGAAAGACGCCCGGCAGCGGCTCTTACCTCCGGAGAGCATCCTACCTTCGTCTTTAGCTCCTCTTCTCATCTACACCTCGGCAAAAAGCTTTTCCACTATGTCTGGCTAGGAAAAACTGTGCCAGCACAGAAAACATCTCCCATCGTGTTCTAGAAGTTGCACGGATGTCTGCCAAGTGTTTGGCAGGAAGAAAAGAAAAGTTGTCCAAAACAGCTTCCAATCGAATGTTCCTGTGATTGGAAAAGTCAGGAGAGTGCAAAGGTACTGTTTTCTATCAGTTGGCAAGGTGCGCACACAATCCCAGTGTTGTACAGCTTGCTTCTTCACCTTCCCGAAGCTGCCGCTCTCGCCGGCTGCCGGAGCCCAAGAAGCGGCTTCTTCGCGCAAAGACGATTGTGCCGCTCACAGTGCTCTCCTTAGCGCGGCTTCTGCCGAAAGACGCCCGGCAGCGGCTCTTACCTCCGGAGAGCATCCTACCTTCGTCTTTCGCGTCTTTTGTAGTCTACATCTTAGCAAAACGCTTTTCCACTATGTCTGGCTAGGAAAAACTGTGCCAGCACAGAAAACATCTCCCATCGTGTTCTAGAAGTTGCACGGATGTCTGCCAAGTGTTTGGCAGGAAGAAAAGAAAAGTTGTCCAAAACAGCTTCCAATCGAATGTTCCTGTGATTGGAAAAGTCAGGAGAGTGCAAAGGTACTGTTTTCTATCAGTTGGCAAGGTGCGCACACAATCCCAGTGTTGTACAGCTTGCTTCTTCACCTTCCCGAAGCTGCCGCTCTCGCCGGCTGCCGGAGCCCAAGAAGCGGCTTCTTCGCGCAAAGACGATTGTGCCGCTCACAGTGCTCTCCTTAGCGCGGCTTCTGCCGAAAGACGCCCGGCAGCGGCTCTTACCTCCGGAGAGCATCCTACCTTCGTCTTTCGCGTCTTTTGTAGTCTACATCTTAGCAAAACGCTTTTCCACTATGTCTGGCTAGGAAAAACTGTGCCAGCACAGAAAACATCTCCCATCGTGTTCTAGAAGTTGCACGGATGTCTGCCAAGTGTTTGGCAGGAAGAAAAGAAAAGTTGTCCAAAACAGCTTCCAATCGAATGTTCCTGTGATTGGAAAAGTCAGGAGAGTGCAAAGGTACTGTTTTCTATCAGTTGGCAAGGTGCGCACACAATCCCAGTGTTGTACAGCTTGCTTCTTCACCTTCCCGAAGCTGCCGCTTTCGCCGGCTGCCGGAGCCCAAGAAGCGGCTTCTTCGCGCAAAGACGATTGTGCCGCTCACAGTGCTCTCCTTAGCGCGGCTTCTGCCGAAAGACGCCCGGCAGCGGCTCTTACCTCCGGAGAGCATCCTACCTTCGTCTTTCGCGTCTTTTGTAGTCTACATCTTAGCAAAACGCTTTTCCACTATGTCTGGCTAGGAAAAACTGTGCCAGCACAGAAAACATCTCCCATCGTGTTCTAGAAGTTGCACGGATGTCTGCCAAGTGTTTGGCAGGAAGAAAAGAAAAGTTGTCCAAAACAGCTTCCAATCGAATGTTCCTGTGATTGGAAAAGTCAGGAGAGTGCAAAGGTACTGTTTTCTATCAGTTGGCAAGGTGCGCACACAATCCCAGTGTTGTACAGCTTGCTTCTTCACCTTCCCGAAGCTGCCGCTCTCGCCGGCTGCCGGAGCCCAAGAAGCGGCTTGTTCGCGCAAAGACGATTGTGCCGCTCACAGGGCTCTCCTTAGCGCGGCTTCTGCCGAAAGACGCCCGGCAGCGGCTCTTACCTCCGGAGAGCATCCTACCTTCGTCTTTCGCGTCTTTTGTAGTCTACACCTCGGCAAAACGCTTTTCCACTATGTCTGGCTAGGAAAAACTCTGCCAGCACAGAAAACATCTCCCATCGTGTTCTAGAAGTTGCACGGATGTCTGCCAAGTGTTTGGCAGGAAGAAAAGAAAAGTTGTTCAAAACAGCTTCCAATCGAATGTTCATGTGATTGGAAAAGTCAGGAGAGTGCAAAGGTACTGTTTTCTATCAGTTGGCAAGGTGCGCACACAATCCCAGTGTTGTACAGCTTGCTTCTTCACCTTCCCGAAGCTGCCGCTCTCGCCGGCTGCCGGAGCCCAAGAAGCGGCTTCTTCGCGCAAAGACGATTGTGCCGCTCACAGTGCTCTCCTTAGCGCGGCTTCTGCCGAAAGACGCCCGGCAGCGGCTCTTACCTCCGGAGAGCATCCTACCTTCGTCTTTCGCGTCTTTTGTAGTCTACATCTTAGCAAAACGCTTCTCCACTATGTCTGGCTAGGAAAAACTGTGCCAGCACAGAAAACATCTCCCATCGTGTTCTAGAAGTTGCACGGATGTCTGCCAAGTGTTTGGCAGGAAGAAAAGAAAAGTTGTCCAAAACAGCTTCCAATCGAATGTTCCTGTGATTGGAAAAGTCAGGAGAGTGCAAAGGTACTGTTTTCTATCAGTTGGCAAGGTGCGCACACAATCCCAGTGTTGTACAGCTTGCTTCTTCACCTTCCTGAAGCTGCCGCTCTCGCCGGCTGCCGGAGCCCAAGAAGCGGCTTCTTCGCGCAAAGACGATTGTGCCGCTCACAGTGCTCTCCTTAGCGCGGCTTCTGCCGAAAGACGCCTGGCAGCGGCTCTTACCTCCGGAGAGCATCCTACCTTCGTCTTTCGCGTCTTATGTAGTCTACATCGTAGCAAAACGCTTTTCCACTATGTCTGGCTAGGAAAAACCGTGCCAGCCCAGAAAACATCTCCCATCGTGTTCTAGAAGTTGCAGATATGTCTGCCAAGTGTTTGGCAGGAAGAAAAGAAAAGTTGTCCAAAACAGCTTCCAATCGAATGTTCCTGTGATTGGAAAAGTCAGGAGAGTGCAAAGGTACTGTTTTCTATCAGTTGGCAAGGTGCGCACACAATCCCAGTGTTGTACAGCTTGCTTCTTCACCTTCCCGAAGCTGCCACTCTCAGGAGGTAAGAGCCGCTGCCGGGCGTCTTTCGGCAGAAGCCGCGCTAAGGAGAGCACTGTGAGCGGCACAATCGTCTTTGCGCGAAGAAGCCGCTTCTTGGGCTCCGGCAGCCGGCGAGAGCGGCAGCTTCGGGAAGGTGAAGAAACAAGCTGTACAACACTGGGATTGTGTGCGCACCTTGCCAACTGATAGAAAACAGTACCTTTGCACTCTCCTGACTTTTCCAATCACAGGAACATTCGATTGGAAGCTGTTTTGGACAACTTTTCTTTTCTTCCTGCCAAACACTTGGCAGACATCCGTGCAACTTCTAGAACACGATGGGAGATGTTTTCTGTGCTGGCACAGTTTTTCCTAGCCAGACATAGTGGAGAAGCGTTTTGCTAAGATGTAGACTACAAAAGACGCGAAAGACGAAGGTAGGATGCTCTCCGGAGGTAAGAGCCGCTGCCGGGCGTCTTTCGGCAGAAGCCGCGCTAAGGAGAGCACTGTGAGCGGCACAATCGTCTTTGCGCGAAGAAGCCGCTTCTTGGGCTCCGGCAGCCGGCGAGAGCGGCAGCTTCGGGAAGGTGAAGAAGCAAGCTGTACAACACTGGGATTGTGTGCGCACCTTGCCAACTGATAGAAAACAGTACCTTTGCACTCTCCTGACTTTTCCAATCACAGGAACATTCGATTGGAAGCTGTTTTGGACAACTTTTCTTTTCTTCCTGCCAAGCACTTGGCAGACATCCGTGCAACTTCTAGAACACGATGGGAGATGTTTTCTGTGCTGGCACAGTTTTTCCTAGCCAGACATAGTGGAAAAGCGTTTTGCCGAGGTGTAGACTACATAAGACGCGAAAGACGAAGGTAGGATGCTCTCCGGAGGTAAGAGCCGCTGCCGGGCGTCTTTCGGCAGAAGCCGCGCTAAGGAGAGCACTGTGAGCGGCACAATCGTCTTTGCGCGAAGAAGCCGCTTCTTGGGCTCCGGCAGCCGGCGAGAGCGGCAGCTTCGGGAAGGTGAAGAAGCAAGCTGTACAACACTGGGATTGTGTGCGCACCTTGCCAACTGATAGAAAACAGTACCTTTGCACTCTCCTGACTTTTCCAATCACAGGAACATTCGATTGGAAGCTGTTTTGGACAACTTTTCTTTTCTTCCTGCCAAACACTTGGCAGACATCCGTGCAACTTCTAGAACACGATGGGAGATGTTTTCTGTGCTGGCACAGTTTTTCCTAGCCAGACATAGTGGAAAAGCGTTTTGCCGAGGTGTAGATGAGAAGAGGAGCTAAAGACGAAGGTAGGATGCTCTCCGGAGGTAAGAGCCGCTGCCGGGCGTCTTTCGGCAGAAGCCGCGCTAAGGAGAGCACTGTGAGCGGCACAATCGTCTTTGCGCGAAGAAGCCGCTTCTTGGGCTCCGGCAGCCGGCGAGAGCGGCAGCTTCGGGAAGGTGAAGAAGCAAGCTGTACAACACTGGGATTGTGTGCGCACCTTGCCAACTGATAGAAAACAGTACCTTTGCACTCTCCTGACTTTTCCAATCACAGGAACATTCGATTGGAAGCTGTTTTGGACAACTTTTCTTTTCTTCCTGCCAAACACTTGGCAGACATCCGTGCAACTTCTAGAACACGATGGGAGATGTTTTCTGTGCTGGCACAGTTTTTCCTAGCCAGACATAGTGGAAAAGCTTTTTGCCGAGGTGTAGATGAGAAGAGGAGCTAAAGAGTGGATGTTAGCAAATGACACCCATCTTCAAAAAAGGCAATTAAGAGGACTCGCCATAGTACAAACCAGCCAGCCTCTTTTTTATCCCCAGGAAGTTGATGAAGCAGCTCTTCCTGGAAATCCTTGCCAGGCACATGACAGATGACCAAATAATGTAGTTAGCATGATTTTTCAGGGGAATTTCATGCTGAACATCACTTTAAACTCCTCTGATGAATCAACTTGACTGGTAGATGAAGGGAATATTATCTGCCTGGGCTTCAGGGAGGTTTTTGACATACCTCTACATGGCATCACACATACATATGGAAGCAATAGTGCAAAGGGGAGGGAATCAGTGTCTTTTCAGTGATGCTGAGGGAAAAGACAAGAGGCAGTGGGCACACACTGAAATACAGGAGATTGCCTTTGAACATCAGTAAATGTTTCTTTACTGTCAGGGTGACTGAACCACGGCACAGACTGCCCAGAAAGATTGTGGAGCCTGGATCTTTGAAGACATTAAAAGTACACCCAGATAGAATCCTGGGCAAGAGGCTCTAGGTATCCTGGTTTAGGCAGGGGGGTTGGGCCTGGTTAGCCCCACCAACCCCTTCCACTCTCTTTCATTCTGTGCTAGTGAATTCTCTTCAAGATGCATTTCAAAGCGCTGGCATGACAAAGTTCTGTGCAGACAGAGATCCAAATGGACATGGCATCTAAGTTCCTTAAGCAGTGTTCAAGAAGAATGTAAAACTCTGGCACAAGTGTCTCTTCCCTAACTGAATCCCTTTCATGGGAAAATTCCCAGCTCTAGAAAGATCTTCTGATACGCATGCTTAAGACTGACACTGGCTGAGCAAATTTCTCCCTATGTATATCTAAGACCAGTTAGGATCTTCACCCAAAGTGCAGTCAACATAGTCACAGAATGCCTATTGTTAAGAAGTGACAGCTTCCATCAGAATGGCAGCTATTGGTCCACAAAATGGATTAATGGATGGGAATTATCTACGTGGGTTAAAAACAAAAATAAAGAGTTGGTCTTTATTTATCAATTTCATGGCAATATTGATAAGGGAAGAAAAAGATCTAAGTCCTTGACTTTCTGGACTCGAGGAAAGATTTTAAAAATTCCTTGTAAAAATGTATGATCACAATCAGACTATTGAAACCATTTTAGTTGGGAACAAAGTTCCAAAATTGTCTAGATAGTGGCAAAGAAGCCAAGAAAATAGGAAAGAAACAAAAAGAGAGCAAAAGAGTCAGCTTCAGTGTACAAGCTCGTTCTAGAAGTAGTCTGCTGGGAAAAGGAACCCCCAGCTAAATTTCCAATGTATTCCTGCGCTTGATTCAGTAACTGGTCAATGTAAAAACCAATCCTTTTGTACAACTTCTTCCAGCAACAAAAACTCCAACAGGTTGACACTACCATCATACCTGTTCCAGACATATTTAAAAGAGAAATGATGATTTTCTTGAAAACCTACTTACATAAAAGTTGCAAGATGGTGGAGGGATTCCCACATCCTCCTTCCTCCATCTGGCTTGAAAGTATATTTGATAAAATATGCAACAAAGCACATGATTTATAAGGGAGAGTCAAATGGATGATTTGGGAATCGATCTCTTGTTGATAGTAAACTTCATATCCACTCGGTGTGACCTTTTTAAAACAAAATGTGGAGCTGAGGCATGAATCTGCCACAACAATTGTAAAGCAAACATACACACTCCCCTTCATATGCCCCCCCCTCCACACACACCTAGGCACACACAGAGATCAGCATAGCAGATCATGAACACCTTGGAAAAGACTGAAATGCTAAATGCCTCTCTTGATGGGCAAAAGAGCTGGTGCAGTAATTCAAATGCCTGGTACAAAAATTCTGTTTAATATTTAGCTCCTATTTAAAACACAGCTTTTCATTTCATTCTATTTACAGAATATTTTCATTTCATTTGTTTCTTTAAAATTACTTAGTTCTCACCTGTTGTATGTCTAGGAATATTTTCTTCCAAAAATAGAAAAAAATAGATGATATCTTTTCAGCAGAAAACATTGGTTGATACAATTTTAAACCATCATGATATGGAAGAATTCTTCTGTCCCTCTCGAAGGTGGAAGAAGCATTTGGATCACAGATCATCTACAATGAAATACTTGACATGTTTAAGATGCTTTCAATCAATTTTGATCGTCAATTGCTTATTTGTTGTAAACAGTAATTTTTCAGTGAAGGGAAAGCGTGTGTGGTATATCTACATGATATGTTCAAAGGCAGTTCCTACTAATGGCCAGGCTGAATTCCAGTAAATAATGTCCCGAATGATATTTTGCCGCCTTCTTTGGCACTTCATGAAATCTTACCCCGATGAAGTGCTGAAACAAAGAGATTTTCTCTTAGAGAGTGTCTCATGTTGTAACCTATCCCATGGATTTTATGCTGTAATTCTTATCTCTTTTAAAATTTACTATCTTCTGTACAGTTTTCATGAAACTTTCTGTTACAGTAGTGAATAGCACAGATAAATGTCATTTTGTACAACTTTGAATTTACCCCAAGAGCTGAGAGAAAACTTGATCCTATACTTCAATCCGAGTTTCTTCTATAGTCCAACTTTGTTTCTCTACCATCAAGCTTCTCCTTTGTTGCTGCTCCAAGCCCCGTCCAAGGTGACCTTGAATACTTTCAGGGATGGGACACCCACAACTTCTCTGGGCAACCTGTTCCAGTGTTCCAGCACTCCCACAGTAAAAAAGGCCTTCCTTTCATCTAATATGTGTAGGAAATCATAAATCTAGGCATAGAAGCTTGGAGTGCAAATTTGAAATTCTTTGGATTTGAAGCACATTTTATATGAATACTGACTTACAGATGACTAAAAGATGTTGATGGGCATTTGAGCTGACAAGTTTTGAAAAAGTGCACGGAAATTAAAATTGAAACCACTAAAATTAAAAACTCCTTGCCATTTTCTTTTTCCTCTCCTATTCAAAATTGCATATGTCAGATATCAGTGCTTCATGCAAACCTCTCAGATGCTCTCAGAGAAAAAGCTTTTCTTTCAGACTAAGTTGCGGTTGACGTAGAACACTAGCAGGAGTGAAAGATTTTCTGGGCATCGGGGCAGCCCGTTCTCCTTGGATTTGTGTGCAGAATGCATTTTATCCAAACTGGAAAATAGATCCCAGCTCTGTTCTATTCATCATTCTTACTTCATCAGGCCAGAAGATTCTGTGAAAAGTAGCCTGTGGACCTTGAAGACAGCGCATGTGAACCAGATGAGAGGTGATAGAGAAGTTGAGGGAGAGAAGAAAGAGCATGAGGCTGAAACCAGAAAGTATTTCTCCACGTGATCATGGAAGATTGCAGTAGCCACTTGGTACTATCAAACCAGCCCAACTTGGCACTGGTGCCACCTTGGGTCTGGGAGCCATGTTGCATATCGTGCATTTTAAGGAGCCAGCTGGCCACACCCAGCCATATGCCCCCAAACACAAACCAAGGCCCATTTCTCATGGAAACAAAAATCCGCTGCCCCGCTTCTGGATGGCAGATTGTAGGAGACACTTGGTACTATCAAACCAGCCCAACTTGGCACTGGTGCCACCTTGGATCTGGGAACCATGCTGTGTATCGTGGATATTCAGGGGCCAGCCGGCCACTCTCAGCCATATGTCCCCAAACAGAAACCTCGGCCCGTTTCTCTGGCAAACAAAACTCAACTGCCCCTCTTCTGGATGGCAAATTGCAGGATGAACTTGATACTAAAACCGCAGGCCGACTTGGTAGTGGTGACACCTTGGACCTGGGAACCATCATGCGTATCGAGCATTTTAAGGAGCCAGCCGGCCACTCCCAGCAATATGCCCCCAAAAACAATCCACGGAATTTTTCTCCGGCAAACAAAAATCAGCTGCCCCGCTTCTGGATGGCAGATTGCAGGAGCCACTTTGCACCATCAAACCAGCCCGACTTGGCACTGGTGCCACCTTGCATCTGGGAACCATGCTGCCTAGCGTGGATTTTCAGGAGCCAGCCGGCCACTCTCAGCCATAGGCCCCCAAACAAAACCCACGGCCCGTTTCCCTGGCAAACAAAATTAAGCTGCCCCGCTTCTGGATGGCAGATTGCAGGACGCACTTGGTAGTATCAAACCAGCCCGACTTGGCACTGGTGCCACCTTGGGTCTGGGAACCATCCTGCGTATCGTGGGTTCAAAGGAGCCAGCCGGCCACTCCCAGCCACAGGCCCCCAAATACAAACAACGGCGCTTTTCCCTGGAAAACAAAACTCGCCTGACAACTTTTTGATGGCAGATTGCAGGAGCCACTTGGTACTATCAAACCAGCCCAACTTGGCACTGGTGCCACCATGGGTCTGGTCACCATCCTGCCTATCGTAGCTTTTCAGGAGCCAGCCGGTCACTCCCAGCCATAGGTCCCCAGTCACAAACCTCGGCCCGTTTCCCTGGCAAACAAAAGTAAGCTGCCCCGCTTCTGGATGGCAGATTGCAGGAGCCACTTGGTACTATCAAACCAGCCCAACTTGGCACTGGTGCCACCTCTGGTCTGGGAACCATGCTGCGTAACACAGATTCTAAGGCGCCAGTCGGCCACTCCCAGCCACAAGCCCCCAAACACAAACAACGGCGCTATTCTCTGGCAAACAAAACTCCACTGCCCCTCTTCTGGATGGCAAATTGCAGGACGCACTTGGTACTATAAAAACAGCCCGACTTGGCACTGGTGCCACCTTGGGTCTGGGAACCATGCTGCGTATCGATCTTTTTAATGAGACAGCCGGCCACTCCCAGCCATATGCCCCCAAACACAACCCACGGCCCTTTTCTCTGGCAAACAAAACTCAACTGCACCGCTTCTGGATGGCAGATTGCAGGAGCCACTTGGTACTATCAAACCAGCCCGACTTGGCACTGGTGCCACCTTGGGTCTGGGAACCATCCTGCGTATGGTGGATTCTAAGGAGCCAGCCGCTCACTCCCAGCCACAGGCCCCCAACAAAAACCACGGCCCTTTTTTCTGGCAAACAAAACTTAGCTGCCTCACTTCTGGATGGCAGATTGCAGGAGCCACTTGGTGTAATCAAACCAGCCCGACTTGGCACTGGTGCCACCTTGGGTCTGGGAACCATCCTGCGTATCGTGGATTCTAAGGAGCCAGCCGGCCACTCCCAGCCACAGGCCCCCAAACAAAATCAACGGCGCTGTTCCCTGGAAAACAAAACACGCCTGCCAACTTTTTGATGGAGTTTGCAGGAGCCACTTGGTACTATCAAACCAGCCCGACTTGGCACTGGTGCCACCTTGGGTCTGGGAAACATCCTGCGTATCGTGGATTCTTAGGAGCCAGCCGGCCACTCCTAGCCACAGGCCCCCAGACAAAAACCTAGGCCTATTTCTCTGGCAAACAAAAGTAAGCTGCCCCGCTTCTGGATGGCAGATTGCAGGAGACACTTGGTACTATCAAACCAGCCCAACTTGGCACTGGTGCCACCTTGGATCTGGGAACCATGCTGTGTATCGTGGATATTCAGGGGCCAGCCGGCCACTCTCAGCCATATGTCCCCAAACAGAAACCTCGGCCCGTTTCTCTGGCAAACAAAACTCAACCGCCCCTCTTCTGGATGGCAAATTGCAGGATGAACTTGATACTAAAACCGCAGGCCGACTTGGTAGTGGTGACACCTTGGACCTGGGAACCATCATGCGTATCGAGCATTTTAAGGAGCCAGCCGGCCACTCCCAGCAATATGCCCCCAAAAACAATCCACGGAATTTTTCTCTGGCAAACAAAAATCAGCTGCCCCGCTTCTGGATGGCAGATTGCAGGAGCCACTTTGCACCATCAAACCAGCCCGACTTGGCACTGGTGCCACCTTGCATCTGGGAACCATGCTGCCTAGCGTGGATTTTCAGGAGCCAGCCAGCCACTCTCAGCCATAGGCCCCCAAACAAAACCCACGGCCCGTTTCCCTGGCAAACAAAATTAAGCTGCCCCGCTTCTGGATGGCAGATTGCAGGACGCACTTGGTAGTATCAAACCAGCCCGACTTGGCACTGGTGCCACCTTGGGTCTGGGAACCATCCTGCGTATCGTGGGTTCAAAGGAGCCAGCCGGCCACTCCCAGCCACAGGCCCCCAAATACAAACAACGGCGCTTTTCCCTGGAAAACAAAACTCGCCTGACAACTTTTTGATGGCAGATTGCAGGAGCCACTTGGTACTATCAAACCAGCCCGACTTGGCACTGGTGCCACCATGGGTCTGGTCACCATCCTGCCTATCGTAGCTTTTCAGGAGCCAGCCAGCCACGCCCAGCCAGAGGCCCCTAGACAAATATTTCGGCCCGTTTCCCTGGCAAACAAAAGTAAGCTACCCCGCTTCTGGATGGCAGATTGCAGGAGCCACTTTGCACCATCAAACTAGCCCGACTTGGCACTGGTGCCACCTCAGCTCTGGGAACCATCCTGCGTATCGTTCATTGTAAGGAGCCAGCCGGCCACTCCAGCCACAGGCCCCCAGACACAAACAACGGCGCTTTTCCCTGGAAAACAAAACTCGCCTGCCAACTTTTTGATGGCAGATTGCAGGAGCCACTTGCTACTATCAAATCAGCCCAACTTGGCACTGGTGCCACCATGGGTCTGGTCACCATCCTGCCTATCGTAGCTTTACAGGAGCCAGCCGGTCACTCGCAGCCATAGGCCCCCAGACACAAAACTCGGCCCGTTTCCCTGGCAAACAAAAGTAAGCTACCCCGCTTCTGGATGGCAGATTGCAGGAGCCACTTTGCACCATCAAACTAGCCCGACTTGGCACTGGCGCCACCTCTGGTCTGGGAACCATCCTGCGTATCGTGGATTCTAAGGAGCCAGCCGGTCACTCCCACCCACAGGCCCCCAAACAAAAACAACGGCACTTTTCCCTGGAAAACAAAACTCGCCTGCCAACTTTTTGATGGCAGATTGCAGGAGCCACTTGGTACTATCAAACCAGCCCAACTTGGCACTGGTGCCACCATGGGTCTGGTCACCATCCTGCCTATCGTAGCTTTTCAGGAGCCAGCCGGTCACTCCCAGCCATAGGCCCCCAGACAAAAACCTCGGCCCGTTTCCCTGGCAAACAAAAGTAAGCTGCCCCGCTTCTGGATGGCAGATTGCAGGAGCCACTTTTCACCATCAAACCAGCCCTACTTGGCACTGGTGCCACCTCTGGTCTGGGAACCATCCTGCGTATCATGGATTCTAAGGAGCCAGCCGGCCACTCCCAGCCAGAGGCCCCCAAACACAAACAACGGCGCTTTTCCCTGGATAACAAACTGGCCTGCCAACTTTTTGATGGCAGATTGCAGGAGCCACTTGGTACTATCAAACCAGCCCAACTTGGCACTGGTGCCACCATGGGTCTGGTCACCATCCTGCCTATCGTAGCTTTTCAGGAGCCAGCCGGTCACTCCCAGCCATAGGCCCTGAGACACAAACCTCGGCCCGTTTCCCTGGCAAACAAAAGTAAGCTGCCCCGCTTCTGGATGGTAGATTGCAGGACGCACTTGGTACTATCAAACCAGCCCAACTTGGCACTGGTGCCACCTCTGGTCTGGGAACCATCCTGCGTATCGTGGATTCTAAGGAGCCAGCCGGCCACTCCCAGCCACAGGCCCCCAAACACAAACAACGGCGCTTTTCCCTGGAAAACAAAACTCGCCTGCCAACTTTTTGATGGCAGATTGCAGGAGCCACTTGGTACTATCAAATCAGCCCAACTTGGCACTGGTGCCACCATGGGTCTGGTCACCATCCTGCCTATCGTAGCTTTTCAGGAGCCAGCCGGTCACTCCCAGCCATAGGGCCCCAGACACAAACCTCGGCCCGTTTCCCTGGCAAACAAAAGTAAGCTGCCCCGCTTCTGGATGGCAGATTGCAGGAACCACTTTGCACCATCAAACTAGCCCGACTTGGCACTGGTGCCACCTCTGGTCTGGGAACCATGCTGTGTATCGTGGATTCTAAGGAGCCATCCGTCCACTCCCAGCCACAGGCCCCCAAACACCAACAACGGCGCTTTTCCCTGGAAAACAAAACTCGCCTGCCAACATTTTGATGGCAGATTGCAGGAGCCACTTGGTACTATCAAACCAGCCCAACTTGGCACTGGTGCCACCATGGGCCTGGTCACCATCCTGCCTATCGTAGCTTTTCAGGAGCCAGCCGGTCACTCCCAGCCATAGGCCCCCAGACACAAACCTCGGCCCGTTTCCCTGGCAAACAAAAGTAAGCTGCCCCGCTTCTGGATGGCAGATTGCAGGACGCACTTGGTAGTATCAAACCAGCCCGACTTGGCACTGGTGCCACCTCTGGTCTGGGAACCATCCTGCGTATCGTGGATTCTAAGCAGCCAGCCGGCCACTCCCAGCCACAGGCCCCCAAACACAAACAACGGCGCTTTTCCCTGGAAAACAAAACTCGCCTGCCAACATTTTGATGGCAGATTGCAGGAGCCACTTGGTACTATCAAATCAGCCCAACTTGGCACTGGTGCCACCATGCGTTTGGTCACCATCCTGCCTATCGTAGCTTTTCAGGAGCCAGACGGTCACTCCCAGCTATAGGCCCCCAGACAAAAACCTCGGCCCGTTTCCCTGGCAAACAAAAGTAAGCTGCCCCGCTTCTGGATGGCAGATTGCAGGACGCACTTGGTACTATCAAACCAGCCCGACTTGGCACTGGTGCCACCTCTGGTCTGGGAACCATCCTGCGTATCGTGGTTCTAAGGAGCCTTCCGTCCACTCCCAGCCACAGGCCCCCAAACACAAACAACGGCGCTTTTCCCTGGAAAACAAAACTCGCCTGCCAACTTTTTGATGGCAGATTGCAGGAGCCACTTGGTACTATCAAATCAGCCCAACTTGGCACTGGTGCCACCATGGGTCTGGTCACCATCCTGCCTATCGTAGCTTTTCAGGAGCCAGCCGGTCACTCCCAGCCATAGGCCCCCAGAAACAATACTCGGCCCGTATCCCTGGCAAACAAAAGTAAGCTGCCCCGCTTCTGGATGGCAGATTGCAGGAGCCACTTTGCACCATCAAACTAGCCCGACTTGGCACTGGTGCCACCTCTGGTCTGGGAACCATCCTGCGTATCGTGGATTCTAAGGAGCCAGCCGGCCACTCCCACCCACAGGCCTCCAAACAAAAACAACTGCGCTTTTCCCTGGAAAACAAAACTCGCCTGCCAATTTTTTGATGGCAGATTGCAGGAGCCACTTGGTACTATCAAACCAGCCCAACTTGGCACTGGTGCCACCATGGGTCTGGTCACCATCCTGCCTATCGTAGCTTTTCAGGAGCCAGGCGGTCACTCGCAGCCATAGGCCCCCAGACACAAACCTCGGCCCGTTTCCCTGGCAAACAAAAGTAAGCTACCCCGCTTCTGGATGGCAGATTGCAGGACGCACTTGATAGTATCAAACCAGCCCGACTTGGCACTGGTGCCACCTCAGGTCTGGGAACCATGCTGCGTATCGTGGATTCTAATTAGCCATCTGGCCACTCCCACCCACAGGCCCTCAAACACTAACAACGGCGCTTTTCCCTGGATAACAAACTCGCCTGCCAACTTTTTGATGGCAGATTGCAGGAGCCACTTGGTACTATCAAACCAGCCCAACTTGGCACTGGTGCCACCATGGGTCTGGTCACCATCCTGCCTATTGTAGCTTTTCAGGAGCCAGGCGGTCACTCCCAGCCATAGGCCCTGAGACACAAACCTCGGCCCGTTTCCCTGGCAAACCAAAGTAAGCTGCCCCGCTTCTGGATGGCAGATTGCAGGACGCACTTGGTACTATCAAACCAGCCCAACTTGGCACTGGTGCCACCTCTGGTCTGGGAACCATCCTGCGTATCGTGGATTCTAAGGAGCCAGCCGGCCACTCCCAGCCACAGGCCCCCAAACAGAAACAAAGGCGCTTTTCCCTGGAAAACAAAACTCGCCTGCCAACATTTTCATGGCAGATTGCAGGAGCCACTTGGTACTATCAAATCAGCCCAACTTGGCACTGGTGCCACCATGGGTCTGGTCACCATCCTGCCTATCGTAGCTTTTCAGGAGCCAGGCGGTCACTCCCAGCCATAGGCCCCCAGACACAAACCTTGGCCCGTTTCCCTGGCAAACAAAAGTAAGCTGCCCCGCTTCTGGATGGCAGATTGCAGGAGCCACTTGGTACTATCAAACCAGCCCAACTTGGCACTGGTGCCACCTCTGGTCTGGGAACCATGCTGCGTAACACAGATTCTAAGGCGCCAGTCGGCCACTCCCAGCCACAAGCCCCCAAACACAAACAACGGCGCTATTCTCTGGCAAACAAAACTCCACTGCCCCTCTTCTGGATGGCAAATTTCAGGACGCACTTGGTACTATAAAAACAGCCCGACTTGGCACTGGTGCCACCTTGGGTCTGGGAACCATCCTGCGTATCGATCTTTTTAATGAGACAGCCGGCCACTCCCAGCCATATGCCCCCAAACACAACCCACGGCCCTTTCCTCTGGCAAACAAAACTCAGCTGCACCGCTTCTGGATGGCAGATTGCAGGAGCCACTTGGTACTATCAAACCAGCAAGACTTGGCACTGGTGCGACCTTGGGTCTGGGAACCATCCTGCGTATTGTGGATTGTCAGGAGCCAGCTGAACATTCTCGGCCACAGACCCCAATCAAAAACAACGGCCCGTTTCTCAGGCAAACAAAACTCAGCTGCCCCGCTTCTGGATGGGAGATTGCAGGAGGCACTTGACACTGTGAAACCAGCCCCACTTGGCACTGGTGCCACCTTGGGTCTGGGAACCATGCTGCGTATCATGGATTTTCAGGAGCCAGCCGGCCACTCCCAGCCATAGGCCCCCAAACAAAAACCACAGCCTTTTTCTCTGGCAAACAAAATTCAGCTGCCCCACTTCTGGATGGCAGATTGCAGGAGCCACTTGGGACTATCACACCAGCACAACATGGCACTGCTGCCACCTTGGATCTGGGAACCATCCTTCCTATCGTGGATTTTCAGGGGCCAGCCGGTCACTCTCAGCCATAGGCCCCAAACACAAACCACGGCCCTTTTCTCTGGAAAACAAAACTCAACTGCCCCTCTTCTGGATGGCAGATTGCAGGAGCCACTGGGTACTATGAAACTAGCCCTACTTGGCACTGGTGCCACCTTGGGTCTGGGAACCATGCTGCGTATCATGGATTTTCAGGAGCCAGCCGTCCACTGCCAGCCACAGGCCCCGAAACACAAACAACAGCCTTTTTCTCTGGCAAACAAAATTCAGCTGCCCCGCTTCTGGATGGCAGATTGCAGGAACCACTTGGTACTAAGAAACCAGCCCGACTTGGCACTGGTGCCACCTTGGGTCTGGGAACCATCCTGCGTATCGTGGATTCTAAGGAGCCAGCTGGCCACTCCCAGCCACAGGCCCCAAAATACACACAACGGCGCTTTTCCCTGGAAAACAAAACTCGCCTGCCAACTTTTTGATGGCAGATTGCAGGAGCCACTTGGTACTATCAAACCAGCCCAACTTGGCACTGGTGCCACCATGGGTCTGGTCACCATCCTGCCTATTGTAGCTTTTCAGGAGCCAGGCGGTCACTCCCAGCCATAGGCCCTGAGACACAAACCTCGGCCCGTTTCCCTGGCAAACAAAAGTAAGCTGCCCCGCTTCTGGATGGCAGATTGCAGGACGCACTTGGTACTATCAAACCAGCCCAACTTGGCACTGGTGCCACCTCTGGTCTGGGAACCATGCCGCGTATCGTGGATTCTAAGGAGCCAGCCGGCCACTCCCAGCCACAGGCCCCCAAACAGAAACAACGGCGCATTTCCCTGGGAAACAAAACTCGCCTGCCAACTTTTTCATGGCAGATTGCAGGAGCCACTTGGTACTATCAAATCAGCCCAACTTGGCACTGGTGCCACCATGGGTCTGGTCACCATCCTGCCTATCGTAGCTTTTCAGGAGCCAGGCGGTCACTCCCAGCCATAGGCCCCCAGACACAAACCTTGGCCCGTTTCCCTGGCAAACAAAAGTAAGCTGCCCCGCTTCTGGATGGCAGATTGCAGGAGCCACTTGGTACTATCAAACCAGCCCAACTTGGCACTGGTGCCACCTCTGGTCTGGGAACCATGCTGCGTAACACAGATTCTAAGGCGCCAGTCGGCCACTCCCAGCCACAAGCCCCCAAACACAAACAACGGCGCTATTCTCTGGCAAACAAAACTCCACTGCCCCTCTTCTGGATGGCAAATTTCAGGACGCACTTGGTACTATAAAAACAGCCCGACTTGGCACTGGTGCCACCTTGGGTCTGGGAACCATCCTGCGTATCGATCTTTTTAATGAGACAGCCGGCCACTCCCAGCCATATGCCCCCAAACACAACCCACGGCCCTTTCCTCTGGCAAACAAAACTCAGCTGCACCGCTTCTGGATGGCAGATTGCAGGAGCCACTTGGTACTATCAAACCAGCAAGACTTGGCACTGGTGCGACCTTGGGTCTGGGAACCATCCTGCGTATTGTGGATTGTCAGGAGCCAGCTGAACATTCTCGGCCACAGACCCCAATCAAAAACAACGGCCCGTTTCTCAGGCAAACAAAACTCAGCTGCCCCGCTTCTGGATGGGAGATTGCAGGAGGCACTTGACACTGTGAAACCAGCCCCACTTGGCACTGGTGCCACCTTGGGTCTGGGAACCATGCTGCGTATCATGGATTTTCAGGAGCCAGCCGGCCACTCCCAGCCATAGGCCCCCAAACAAAAACCACAGCCTTTTTCTCTGGCAAACAAAATTCAGCTGCCCCACTTCTGGATGGCAGATTGCAGGAGCCACTTGGGACTATCACACCAGCACAACATGGCACTGCTGCCACCTTGGATCTGGGAACCATCCTTCCTATCGTGGATTTTCAGGGGCCAGCCGGTCACTCTCAGCCATAGGCCCCAAACACAAACCACGGCCCTTTTCTCTGGAAAACAAAACTCAACTGCCCCTCTTCTGGATGGCAGATTGCAGGAGCCACTGGGTACTATGAAACTAGCCCTACTTGGCACTGGTGCCACCTTGGGTCTGGGAACCATGCTGCGTATCATGGATTTTCAGGAGCCAGCCGTCCACTGCCAGCCACAGGCCCCGAAACACAAACAACAGCCTTTTTCTCTGGCAAACAAAATTCAGCTGCCCCGCTTCTGGAAGGCAGATTGCAGGAACCACTTGGTACTAACAAACCAGCCCGACTTGGCACTGGTGCCACCTTGGGTCTGGGAACCATCCTGCGTATCGTGGATTCTAAGGAGCCAGCTGGCCACTCCCAGCCACAGGCCCCAAAATACACACAACGGCGCTTTTCCCTGGAAAACAAAACTCGCCTGCCAACTTTTTGATGGCAGATTGCAGGAGCCACTTGGTACTATCAAACCAGCCCAACTTGGCACTGGTGCCACCATGGGTCTGGTCACCATCCTGCCTATCGTAGCTTTTCAGGAGCCAGCCGGTCACTCCCAGCCATAGGCCCCCAGAAAAAAACCTCGGTCCGTTTCCCTGGCAAACAAAAGTAAGCTGCCCCGCTTCTGGATGGCAGATTGCAGGAGCCACTTGGTACTATCAAACCAGCCCAACTTGACACTGGTGCCACCTTGGCTCTGGGAACCATGCTGCGTAACCCGGATTCTAAGACGACAGGCAGCCACTGCCAGCCACAGGCCTCCAAACAAAATCAACGGCGCTTTTCCCTGGAAAACAAAACTCGCCTGACAACTTTTAGATGGCAGATTGCAGGAGCCAGTTGGTACCATCAAAACAGCCCAACTTGGCACTGGTGCCACCTTGGGTCTGGGAACCATCCTGCCTATTGTTGCTTTTCAGGAGCCAGCCGGTCACTTCTAGCCCTAGGCCCCCAGTCACAAACCTCGGCCCGTTTCCCTGGCACACAAATGTAAGCTACCCCGCTTCAGGATGGCAGATTGCAGGAGCCACTTTTCACCATCAAACCAGCCCGACGTGGCACTGGTTCCACCTTGGGTCTGGGAACCATCCTGCGTATCGTGTGTTCTAAGGAGCCAGCCGGCCACTCCCAGCCACAGTCCCCCAAACACAAACAACGGCGCTTTTCCCTGGAAAACAAAACTCGCCTGCCAACTTTTTGATGGCAGATTGCAGGAGCCACTTGGTACTATCAAACCAGCCCAACTTGGCACTGGTGCCACCATGGGTCTGGTCACCATCCTGCCTATCGTAGCTTTTCAGGAGCCAGGCGGTCACTCCCAGCCATAGGCCCCCAGACACAAACCTCGGCCCGTTTCCCTGGCAAACAAAAGTAAGCTGCCCCGCTTCTGCATGGCAGATTGCAGGTGCTATTTAGTACTATCAAACCAGCCCGACTTGGCACTGGTGCCACCATGAGTCTGGGAACCATCCTGCCTATCGTGGATTTTCAGGCGCCAGCCGGCCACTCTCAGCCATATGCCCCCAAACACAAACCACGGCCCTTTTCTCTGGTAAACAAAACTCAACTGCCCCTCTTCTGGATGGCAAATTGCAGGACGCACTTGGTACTACGAAAACAGCCCGACTTGGCAGTGATGCCACCTTGGGTCAGGGAACCATCCTGCGTATCGATGTTTTTAAGGAGTCAGCCGGCAACGTCCAGCCATATACCCCCAAAATAAACCCACGGAACTTTTCTCCAGCAAGCAAAAATCCGCTGCCCCGCGTCTGGTTGGCAGATTGCAGGAGCTATTTAGTATTATCAAACCAGCCCGACTTGGGACTGGTGCCACCATGGGTCTGGTCACCATCCTGCCTATCGTAGCTTTTCAGGAGCCAGCCGGTCACTCTCAGCCATAGGCCCCAAACACAAACCACGGCCCTTTTCTCTGGAAAACAAAACTCAACTGCCCCTCTTCTGGATGGCAGATTGCAGGAGCCACTGGGTACTATGAAACCAGCCCTACTTGGCACTGGTGCCACCTTGGGTCTGGGAACCATGCTGCGTATCATGGATTTTCAGGAGCCAGCCGTCCACTGCCAGCCACAGGCCCCGAAACACAAACAACAGCCTTTTTCTCTGGCAAACAAAATTCAGCTGCCCCGCTTCTGGATGGCAGATTGCAGGAACCACTTGGTACTAACAAACCAGCCCGACTTGGCACTGGTGCCACCTTGGGTCTGGGAACCATCCTGCGTATCGTGGATTCTAAGGAGCCAGCTGGCCACTCCCAGCCACAGGCCCCAAAACACACTCAATGGCGCTTTTCCCTGGAAAACAAAACTCGCCTGCCAACTTTTTGATGGCAGATTGCAGGAGCCACTTGGTACTATCAAACCAGCCCAACTTGGCACTGGTGCCACCATGGGTCTGGTCACCATCCTGCCTATCGTAGCTTTTCAGGAGCCAGCCGGTCACTCCCAGCCATAGGCCCCCAGACACAAAGCTCGGCCTGTTTCCCTGGCACAAAAAAGTAAGCTACCGCACTTCTGGATGGCAGATTGCAGGAGCCACTTTGCACCATCAAACCAGCCCAACTTGGCACTGGTGCCACCTTGGCTCTGGGAACCATGCTGCGTAACCCGGATTCTAAGACGACAGGCAGCCACTGCCAGCCACAGGCCTCCAAACAAAATCAACGGCGCTTTTCCCTGGAAAACAAAACTCGCCTGACAACTTTTAGATGGCAGATTGCAGGAGCCAGTTGGTACCATCAAACCAGCCCAACTTGGCACTGGTGCCACTATGGGTCTGGGAACCATCCTGCCAATTGTACCATTTCAGGAGCCAGGCGGTCACTCTCAGCCATAGGCCCCCAGACACAAACCTCGGCCCGTTTCCCTGGCAAACAAAAGTAAGCTGCCCCGCTTCTGCATGGCAGATTGCAGGTGCTATTTAGTACTATCAAACCAGCCCGACTTGGCACTGGTGCCACCTCTGGTCTGGGAACCATCCTGCCTATCATGGATTTTCAGGCGCCAGACGGCCACTATCAGCCATATGCCCCCAAAAACAAACCACGGCCCTTTTCTCTGGTAAACAAAACTCAACTGCCCCTCTTCTGGATGGCAAATTTTAGGACGCACTTTGTACTACGAAAACCGCCCGACTTGGCACTGGTGCCACCTTGGGTCAGGGAACCATCCTGCCTATCGTAGCTTTTTAAGGAACCAGCAGGCCACGCCCAGCCATATAGCCCCAAAAACAAACCACGGACCATTTCTCTTGGAAACAAAAATCCGCTGCCCCGCGTCAGGATGGCAGATTGCAGGAGCCACGTTGCACCATCAAACCACCCCGACTTGGCACTGGTGCCATCTTGGATCTGGGAACCATCCTGCCTATCGTAGCTTTTCAGGAGCCAGCCGGTTACTCCCAACCATAGGCCCCCAGACAGAAAGCTCTGCCCGTTTCCCTGGCAAACAAAAGTAAGCTACCCCGCTTCTGGATGGCAGATTGCAGGAGCCACTTGGTACTATCAAACCAGCCCAACTTGACACTGGTGCCACTTTGGGTCTGGGAACCATGCTGTGTAACGTAGATTCTAAGGCGCCAGGCGGCCACTCCCAGCCACAGGCCCCCAAATACAAACAACGGCGCTTTTCCCTGGAAAGCAAAACTCGCCTGCCAGCTTTTTGATGGCAGATTGCAGGAGCCACTTGGTACTATCAAATCATCCCAACTTGGCACTGGTGCCACTATGGGTCTGGGAACCATCCTGCCAATTGTACCATTTCAGGAGCCAGCCGGTCACTCCCAGCCATAGGCCCCCATCACAAACCTCGGACCGTTTCCCTGGCAAACAAAATTAAGCTGCCCCGATTCTGGATGGCAGATTGCAGGAGCCACTTGGTAGTGTCAAAACAGCCCGACTTGGCACTGGTGCCACCTTGGGTCTGGGAACCATCCTGCGTATCGTGGATTCTAAGCAGCCACCCGGCCACTCCGTGCCACAGGCGCCCAAACACAAACAACGGCGCTTTTCCCTGGAAAACAAAACTCGCCTGCCAACATTTTGATGGCAGATTGCAGGAGCCACTTGGTACTATCAAACCAGCCCAACTTGGCACTGGTGCCACCATGGGTCTGGTCACCATCCTGCCTATCGTAGCTTTTCAGGAGCCAGCCGGTCACTCCCAGCCATAAACCCCCAGACACAAACGTCGGCCCGTTTCCCTGGAAAACAAAAGTAAGCACCCCCGATTCTGGATGGCAGATTGCAGGAGCCACTTGGTAGTATCAAATTAGCCCAACTTGGCACTGGTGCCATCATGGGTCTGGTAAACATCCTGCCTATCTTAGCTTTTCAGGAGCCGGCCGGTCACTCCCTGCCATAGGCCCCCAGAGAAATACCTCGGCCCGTTTCCCTGGCAAACAAAAGTAAGCTGCCCCTCTTCTGGATGGCAGATTGCAGGAACCACTTGCTACTATCAAACCAGCCCAACTTGGCACTGGTGCCACCTTGGCTCTGGGAACCATGCTGCGTAACGTAGATTCTAAGAGGACAGGCGGACACTCCCAGCCACAGGCCTCTAAACAAAACAACGGCGCGTTACCCTGGAAAACAAAACTCGCCTGCCAACTTTTTGATGGCAGATTGCAGGAGCCACTTGGTACTATCAAACCAGCCCAACTTGGCACTGGTGCCACCATGGGTCTGGTCACCATCCTGCCTATCGTAGCTTTTCAGGAGCCAGCCGGTCACTCCCAGCCATAGGCCCCCAGACAAATACCTCGGCCCGTTTCCCTGGCAAACAAAAGTAAGCTGCCCCGCTTCTGGATGGCAGATTGCAGGAGCCACATGGTACTATCAAACCAGGCCAACATGGCACTGGTGCCACCTTGGCTCTGGGAACCATCCTGCCTATCGTGGATTTTCAGGCGCCAGCCGGCCACTCTCAGCCATATGCCCCAAAACACAAACCACGGCCCTTTTCTCTGGTAAACAAAACTCAACTGCCCCTCTTCTGGATGGCAAATTGCAGGACGCACTTGGTACTACGAAAACAGCCCGACTTGGCAGTGATGCCACCTTGGGTCAGGGAACCATCCTGCGTATCGATGTTTTTAAGGAGTCAGCCGGCAACGTCCAGCCATATACCCCAAAAAAAAACCCACGGAACTTTACTCCAGCAAGCAAAAATCCGCTGCCCCGCGTCTGGATGGCAGATTGCAGGAGCTATTTAGTATTATCAAACCAGCCCGACTTGGCACTGGTGCCACCATGGGTCTGGTCACCATCCTGCCTATCGTAGCTTTTCAGGAGCCAGCCGGTCACTCCCAGCCATAGGCCCCCAGACAAAAACCTCGGCCCGTTTCCCTGGCAAACAAAAGTAAGCTGCCCTGCTTCTGGATGGCAGATTGCAGGAACCACTTGGTACTATCAAACCAGCAAAACTTGGCACTGGTGCCACCTTGGGTCTGGGAACCATCCTGCGTATCGTGGATTCTAAGCAGCCAGCCGGCCACTCCCAGCCACAGGCCCCCAAACACAAACAACGGCGCTTTTCCCTGGAAAATAAAAACTCGCCTGCCAAATTTTGACGGCAGATTGCAGGAGCCACTTGGTACTATCAAATCAGCCCAACTTGGGACTGGTGCCACCATGGGTCTGGTCACCATCCTGCCTATCGTAGCTTTTCAGGAGCCAGCCGGTCACTCCCAGCCATAGGCCCCCAGACAAAAACCTCGGCCCGTTTCCCTGGCAAACAAAAGTAAGCTGCCCTGCTTCTGGATGGCAGATTGCAGGAACCACTTGGTACTATCAAACCAGCAAATCTTGGCACTGGTGCCACCTTGGGTCTGGATACCATGCTGCATATCGTGGATTCTAAGGAGCCAGCCGGCCACTCCCAGCCACAGGCCCCCAAACACAAACAACGGCGCTTTTCCCTGGAAAACAAAACTCGCCTGACAACTTTTTGATGGCAGATTGCAGGAGCCACTTGGTTTTATCAAATCAGCCCAACTTGGCACTGGTGCCACCATGGGTCTGGTCACCATCCTGCCTATCTTATCTTTTCAGGAGCCAGCCGGTCACTCCCCGCCATAGGCCCCCAGACAAAAAGCTCGGCCCGTTTCCCTGGCAAACAAAAGTAAGCTACCCCGCTTCTGGATGGCAGATTGCAGGAGCCACGTTGCACCATCAAACTAGCCCGTCTTGGCACTGGTGCCACCTCTGGTCTGGGAACCATCCTGCGTATCGTGGATTCTAATTAGCCAGCCGGCGACTCCCTACCACAGGCCCCCAAACACAAACATCTGCGCTTTTCCCTGGAAAACAAAACTCGCCTACCAACTATTTGATGGCAGATTACAGGAGCCACTTGGTACTATCAAACCAGCCCAACTTGGCACTGGTGCCACCATGGGTCTGGTCACCATCCTGCCTATCGTAACTTTTCAGGAGCCAGCCGGTCACTCCCAGCCATAGGTCCCCAGTCACAAACCTCGGCCCGTTTCCCTGGCAAACAAAAGTAAGCTGCCCCGCTTCTGGATGGCAGATTGCAGGAGCCACTTGGTACTATCAAACCAGCCCGACTTGGCACTGGTGCCACCTCTGGTCTGGGACCCATCCTGCGTATCGTGGATTCTAAGGAGCCAGTCGGCCACTCCCAGCCACAGGCCCCCAAACACAAACAACGGCCCGTTTCCGTGGCAAACAAAAGTAAGCTGCCCCGCTTCTGGATGGCAGATTGCAGGAACCACTTGGTAGTATCAAACCAGCACAACTTGGCACTGGTGGCACCTCTTGTCTGGTAACCATGCTGCGTATCGTGGTTTCTAAGGAGCCAGCCGGGCACTCCCAACCACAGGTCCCCAAACACACACAATGGCGCTTTTCCCTGGAAAACAAAACTCGCCTGCCAACTTTTTGATGGCAGATTGCAGGAGCCACTTGGTACTATCAAACCAGCCCAACTTGGCACTGGTGCCACCATGGGTCTGGTCACCATCCTGCCTATCGTAGCTTTTCAGGAGCCAGGCGGTCACTCCCTGCCATAGGCCCCGAGACAGAAAGCCCGGCCCGTTTCCCTGGCAAACAAAAGTAAGCTGCCCCGCTTCTGGATGGCAGATTGCAGGAGCCACTTTGTACTATCAAACCAGCCCGACTTGGCACTGGTGCCACCTTGGGTCTGGGAACCATCCTGCCTATCGTGGATTTTAAGGAGCCAGTCGGCCACTCCCAGCCATACGCCTCCAAACACAAACAACGGTCCATTTCCCTGGCAAACAAAAGTAAGCTGCCCCGCTTCTGGATGTCAGATTGCAGGAACCACTTGTTGCCAAGTTGGGGTGGTTTGATAGTACCAAGTGGCTCCTGCAATCTGCCATCAAAAAGTTGGCAAGCGAGTTTTGTTTTCCAGGGAAAAGCGCCGTTGTTTGTGTTTGGGGGACTGTGGCTGGGAGTGGCCAGCTGTCTCCTTAGAATCCACGATACGCAGGATGGGTCCCAGACCAGAGGTGGCACCAGTGACAAGTCGGGCTGGTTTGATGGTGCAAAGTGACTCCTGCAATCTGCCATCCAGAAGCGGGGTAGCTTACTTTTGTTTGCCAGGGAAACGGGTAGAGCTTTGTGTCTGGGGGCCTATGGCTGGGAGTGACCGGCTGGCTCCTGAAAAGCTACGATAGGCAGGATGGTGACCAGACCCATGGTGGCACCAGTGCCAAGTTGGGCTGGTTTGATAGTACCAAGTGGCTCCTGCAATCTGCCATCAAAAAGTTGGCAGGTGAGTTTTGTTTTCCAGGGAAAAGCACCGTTGTTTGTGTTTGGGGGCCTGTGGCTGGGAGTGGCCAGCTGGCTCCTTAGAATCCACGATACGCAGGATGGTTCCCAGACCAGAGGTGGCACCAGTGCCATGTTGGCCTGGTTTGATAGTACCATGTGGCTCCTGCAATCTGCCATCCAGAAGCGGGGCTGCTTACTTTTGTTTGCCAGGGAAACGGGCCGAGATATTTGTCTGGGGGCCTATGGCTGGGAGTGAGCGGCTGGCTCCTGAAAAGCTACGATAGGCAGGATGGTGACCAGACCCATGGTGGCACCAGTGCCAAGTTGGGCTGGTTTGATAGTACCAAGTGGCTCCTGCAATCTGCCATCAAAAAGTTGTCAGGCGACTTTTGTTTTCCAGGGAAAAGCGCCGTTGTTCTTGTTTAGAGGCCTGTGGCTGGGAGTGGCCGGCTGCCTCCTTTGAACCCAGGATACGCAGGATGGTTCCCAGAGCCAAGGTGGCACCAGTGCCAAGTTGGGCTGGTTTGATAGTACCAAGTGGCTCCTGCAATCTGCCATCCAGAAGCGGGTCAGCTTACTTTTGTTTCCCAGGGAAACGGGCCGAGGTTTGTGTCTGGGGGCCTATGGCTGGGAGTGACCGGCTGGCTACTGAAAAGCTACGATAGGCAGGATGGTTACCAGACTCATGGTGGCACCAGTGCCAAGTCGGGCTGGTTTGATAATACTAAATAGCTCCTGAAATCTGCCATTCAGACGCGGGGCAGCGGATTTTTGTTTGCTGGAGAAAAGTTCCGTGGTTTTTTTTGGGGGGTATATGGCTGGACGTGGCCGGCTGGCTCCTTAAAAAGATCGATACGCAGGATTGTTCCCTGACCCAAGGTGGCATCACTGCCAAGTCGGGCTGTTTTCGTAGTACCAAGTGCGTCCTGCAATTTGCCATCCAGAAGAGGGGCAGTTGAGTTTTGTTTACCAGAGAAAAGGGCCGTGGTTTGTGTTTGGGGGCATATGGCTGAGAGTGGCCGGCTGGCGCCTGAAAATCCACGATAGGCAGGATGGTTCCCAGAGCCAAGGTGGCACCAGTGCCATGTTGGCCTGGTTTGATAGTACCATGTGGCTGCTGTAATCTGCCATCCAGAAGCGGGGCAGCTTACTTTTGTTTGCCAGGGAAACAGGCCGAGATATTTGTCTGGGGGCCTATGGCTGGGAGTGACCGGCTGGCTCCTGAAAAGCTACGATAGGCAGGATGGTGACCAGACCCATGGTGGCACCAGTACCAAGTTGGGCTGGTTTGATAGTACCAAGTGGCTCCTGCAATCTGCCATCAAAAATTTGGCAGGCGAGTTTTGTTTTCCAGGGAAAAGCGCCGTTGTTTTTGTTTAGAGGCCTGTGGCTGGGAGTGGCCGCCTGTCCTCGTAGAATCTACGTTACGCAGCATGGTTCCCAGAGCCAAGGTGGCACGAGGGCCAAGTCGGGCAGGTTTGATAGTACCAAATGCATCCTGCAATCTGCCATCCAAAAGCGGGGCAGT